>NC_047679.1:118171586-118503587 GCF_011762505.2 Arvicanthis niloticus | reverse complement strand
GAGTCCCTTGAAATAAGACTAAAAGAAAGTCATCGAGGTTGTTTGCAAAGATGAGATTTGAATGTTTGATCCTAGAATCTGAATTAACAAAGGATAAAATGGCATAATGTTTGAAGGTGGTAACAAGGGTTGTAAACTAGGTGGGTTAGATGCCTACATATAATTAAATAGAAAGAATTATTTAAATTGATGGAATAGAAGGAATTATCTGGATAACAGGAGACAATGAACAAAGAAGAATAATTGAAGGTGTAGCTATGGCCTTAAAAAATAAGACTAGGGAATGATAAAAATTAAAGCTATGATCAGTTGGGAAGGGGTATTGGAATGTTGATACATCACCTATATCTGTTATAAAATGGTTAGGGCAGAAGCAATAATGAAGAGTATTCTAAAGCACCAAGCCAGATAATCTTGGAAAATTACAGTAAAATGCCTCAGGAGCAATGTACTATCTAGTTTTATATTAAATTGTAACAAGCTAGAGTCATCAGAGAGCTGCAAGCCTAAGGAATTCCAAGTTTTTGAGAAAATTCCTCCATAAGATCAAGCTGAAAGTAAGACTGTAGAATATTTTCTTAATTAGTGATAGGTGGGGGAAGCACCCAACCCACTGTGACCAGTACCATCCCTGGGATGGTGGTCCTAAGTTCCACAAAAATGTAGACTGAGCATCCCGTGATGAGCAAGGCAGTAAGCAGGATCTTTCTAGGGCCTCTGCATAAGTTTCTGCCTCTGGATTCCTGCTCTTTCTGAGTTCCTGTCCCGGCTTTCTTCTATGATGAACAATGATATGGAGCTTAAGTCAAATTAACTTTTCTCCCCAATTTGATTCTGGCCACTGTGTTTTATTTCAGAACAGTAACTCTAACTAGGGCAAGCTAATATGACATTGCAGCATATATGTGTGTGTGTGTGTGTGTGTGTGTGTGTGTGTGTGTGTGTGTGTTAAGAAGCCATTAGATTGAGGAAGAAAAGGAATGGGAGAAATGAGGGGAAATAATGTAGATGCATGTGGAAAATTATTTAAAAACTAAATAAAATAAAGAAATTTGTAAAGCATTTCAATAAAATAATATATACCAAAAGAAAGAAAGGGAGGGAGGAAGAATGAGAGAGAGAGAGAGAGAGAGAGAGAGAGAGAGAGAGAGAGAGAGAGAAGGACAGAAAGAAAGACATTGAGGCACAGTCACTACTATAATCTAATGACATGTGACTAGAAACTAATGCTTGTGAGAGAGAATAATAGGAGAAATGTCTGGAACCAGTACTGATGACTCATACAAATGTAAAGGACACAATGGGAAGGAGTTCCATAAGAGAAGACAGCAGAGAATAAACTTCCTTAGAGTAATCACAGGTTTTAGGTAAAAGAATAGGAAGAAGTTGTAGCAGGCCTCCAGAGATACAGGTAGAGATGTGATCCCCAGATATGGAATGCAGATCCAGGATTACAGGTAGAGGTGTGGTACACTTACACAGTGGAATATTACTCAGGAATAAGGACAAAAACACACCCACAAAACCTTCAAGACAAAATTTGCCTGGCCTACAAGAATCGCAAGGACAAAGATGGAGCAGAAACTGAGAGAATGGCCAACCAATGTCTGGACCAAAGTTAAACCTATCCCATGGGTAAACACCAATCCCTGATACTATCGATGATACTCTGTTATGCTTGCAAACAGGGCCTCTCTAGCATAATTGTCTCCTGAGAGGCTCCACTGAGCATGGAAACAGATGCAGAGACCAATAACTTCAACATTAGATGAAGCATATGGTCTCTTGTGAAAGGATTGAAGGATTGAAAGGAGATAGAAACTCCAAAGAGTCAACTGGCCTGGACCTTTGAGGGCTCTAAGAGACTGCAGTACCAACAAAAGATCATGCATGGGCTGGACCTAGGCCTTTCACATATATGTAGCAGGTGTGCAACCCCGTCTTCATGAGGGTACCTCAACAACTGGAGCAGGGACTGTCCCTAAATCTATTACCTTCCTGAGTCTTATTCCCTTACCTGGACTGCCTTGTCTGGCCTCAGTGAAAGAGGATGTGCCTAGTCCTGAAGTGACTGCTGTGCTAGGATCTGGTGATACCCAGGGTGGGACTCCCACTTCTCAGAGGAGAACATGAACAGGAAGGGGTGGCCAGGAGGAGTGAGGCTGCCATCAGGATGCAAAGTGAATAAATAAATTAATGAAATAAAAAGTGGGGGAGGAACATTGATAGATTAACTTAAGACAGTGTTGGATTTTTGCTGATAATGGAAGACATCATTTGCAAAGAACAAAATGGAAAGTTTTCAGGAGTTAGACAAATATCAAGAAGATAAGTAGAATTAAGATAATGCAAGATTAGATGGGACACCAGCTGAGACTGATAATTTCAGGAACTCTGAAGTTTCCGGTGGTAACTAGAACACTAGAGAAAAAGACCTATGAATTAGGCAGGGTAGTTTTAAGACTGACAGGAGTAGGGAAGGCTGAAGTGGTATTAAAATATTAAAGAGACTATAATGACAAGTATGGTGAGACTCACTTTAAACCTAGTACATGCCTACAATATTCTGACTATTTTAATCACAGCCTTTCAAGCGTATCAAGTTTAAAGTTTCAGGAGGGTGTACTGTGAGATAGACAGCTTCTTATTGGAGCTGGTTTGCCACATTTTGTTCAAGGGATATGAAAAAAAGAGGAAAGGAAATCAAAGATAAGGAAAAGAATTGAATAGAGAGATGGTGGTAAGGTAAGCCTTATTCTTAAGAGAAGCATATTTTTCTGGGAAGCAAAACCAAATTAACAAAACAAAATAAACTCTGAATTTTCTATTGATCCACACCTTTTTTTCCAAAATAAGTAATTTTTCTCTTATTTTTGAGATTATAATATAATTATATCACTTCTCCCTTCCCTTGTTTTTCTTAAACTCTTTCATATATCCCTTTCTGTTCTCCCTCAAATTCATAGCCTGTTTGTTCATTGTTATTGCATATATATATATATATATATATATATATATATATATATATATATATCCTGCTCAGTCTCTGTTATTTTACCTGCATGTATGTTTTCTAGACTGACCATTTAATACTGAGTAACTAATCAGTGTGCTTTTTCCTGGAGAAGATAATTTTTCTCACACTCAGCAATCCTTACTTGTCTGTAATTCTTTGTGTAGAGTTGAAGCCAGTGGGCTTTTCTCTGTCCATGTTAGGATGTCTTTTGTTGCTGTCCTTGATCAGATCATGTTTTAGGCTGTCATGGTGATGAAACTGTATGGGTGTAGTTTCTCACATTACTAGGAGATACAATTACAAAGCAACCTCCCCAATCCTCTGGCTCTTACAAGGTTTCTGCCCTTTCTTCCACAATGTTCCCTAAAACTTAGGTGTGTGAGTGTTTTGTATCTACATGTATGTGCATGAGATAAGTGATCTGATTAATGAAGTGAGGAAGGAAAAGGGCTCTGATGGAGTGGGAAGGATGTAAACAAACCAAAGGGAAATGGAAGGTAAAATAACAGTAATGATATATGAAAATGTTGTACGGAATCATTCTATTAACTTAAACAAAACTATAATATATGTAATTCTCTGTAAAAAATATACATATATAATTTTAATGAGCTTTTAACATATGGGCTGACAGTGCCTCTTTAAGAGAAAAATATCACTTAACAAAAGCCATGATATCACACATGAAAATCCCTCTATTGAATTCTTGCTCAAGGCTATTATCCAATGGACTCCCAAATCAGTCTATTGCTATTCTTCTTGTTTGCTCACCCCCCACACACAGAAAGAACTAAAAGGTAAATCTCAATTGATGATAAAACCATGCACTCAAAAACAGGACCCAGAAGCCCCTGAGATAGAATTTACCAGAATATCTCCTCCCTGACAACTAGTTTTCAGGGTATCAGAAGGAGCTGTGCAAGCTTCCAAAGGAGAGACAACAAAGAGTTCTAGGGAGCCATGAAGCCTATGATCGTAAACAATAACAAGTTGTTGAACTGTTAACTTAAGAGAACAGTAACCCTAATTGTACAGAGTGGTACAAAATTTTGTAGCATTAATGATTATCTCTCTAAAGGGCTTAAGACAAAATTAACAAGAGGGAAAACATGGCTGGTATTGGAAACATAGCCAACTAATAGCTCAGCTAGTAAAGTCATGGATCTTGGAGAGGTTTAAATCACCAAAGTAATTAGTGAGCATAATTCCCTAACAGCCATCTAAGCATATAAATTCTTAGAGTCACAGAGAAGTGTAGCCTTCACCCCTCATCAAGGAAACTTCTCTTATAACAGATGGTAAGCATTACCACAGTTTAAATGCAGATCTTTAATACATTGAATTTTCTAGTACAGTTACTCAAGAGATAGAGAGAAAAGTTTATAGATATACCTGGAATGATACCTTCAAATAAGGTATTTTTTTTTAACAGTTTCTATATATCAAAAGTGATTTTAGGCATCGTTATTGGATACTATAATCAACACTTTATTCATGCCTGACCAAGCTCTAACACAATGTATTTGTGGGGACATGGGAAAAACTGTTAGAAATATTGTAGGAGATATTCTTGGATAATGATTAAAAATAACTATTGTTTCAAAACTGAAATCATACTTACCCAAGAAAGGTCATACTAAATAAGCAACAATAGTTACATCCATTGACATAATTTTTTAAAAACAACCAGATAATAGCTCAGAGTGAAGGGAGTGTTTATATATGCTAAGACTGGAGTAACAATTTTCATAGTTGACAACTCTTCACTTTCAGAATCTATAGTTCTTTGCAGACCAGAGTCTCAGATATTCTAATTTCAGTCATTCTGCCAGTGCTCACTGTGGATTTGTCATTTTTGTTCAACCTGCTTTTTTATAGTCAGCAAACATAATATTTTGGGAAGACAACTGAACTAGAAGCAAGAGCAGGCAGGTAGTTATCCTAATTCTTCATTGAAGAAGACAATGCCAACATTAACAGTGCACTAGGGTAAGGCAGAATTCAGGAATGACAAGACCCTCTGCTCATAGATTTATCCACCTTACTGGGCTAAATATATTAAATATGCTCTTTTGAAAAGCTCTGTATGTACTGAATATAAGATATGAGGAAGCAATTATAGTGCCATTCTCTCCACATCAGAGTTTGCAATCAACTGTTGAAGACTAGCAGACAGGTAATTAAAACATAGTTCAATAAGACTTTTGACAGAGTAATCATGTCTATTTGTAGATATGCTTTGGAGAAGTGTCCAGTGAAGATTTACCAGGCTATAACAGTTATAAAGAAGATCTCCCAGTGTTGAAGCTGTCTTACTTGTATTTAAATTATTTATTATTGTCATAATGACAAGGGACATCAATTATTTAAATGTTTTGGTAAATATTAATTAGGTAGTACTATCTTTGGGGTATTGTTGTATGTATCACAATAATGAATAGATTAAAAAATATGTAGAGGCATGACCGAGGCAGGTAACAAACAATATAAATTACAATATAGTATTTTAGAATGCTCAAAATTATTACAGAAGTAAAAAATTCAAAGCAGGTAAATTGAAAGTGCCACATAGGCATCATGACAATGAGGAAAGAAGGGTGCTAAAAGCAAACACTTCTACTTTAAGAGACATATAAAATCTAAAGGAATATTTTAGTAAGAGAAAGAAAAGAATATACATCATGCATGTTCTTTTGGGACTGGGTTACCTTACTCAGAATGATATTCTCAAATTCCATCTATTTATCTGCAAAATTCATGATGTCTTTGTTTTGTTTTTTGGGGGGGGTTGTTTGTTTCTTTTCCAGAAACTATGGTAACTCAATCTCTGGACACAACATCTAGAATGCTAACCTTGTAAGCCATATTAAATCTAAATCCTCTGGGAGGATTCCCAATATAAGCCAGGAGACACTGGTAGCTACATCTTGCCCTCTTGCTATCCAGTCCAAAAAAGATCCTATCTCTTTCCTCTTCCTCTCTTCCCCTATCCAACCAGGAAGTCCCTCTTACTCGCCCAGTGATTGGCTCCTTTATTCATTAGGGGAACAGTTCACAAGAAGTCACCTGAGTATGTGACTCACTCCTTGTCCACAGCTCCTTCTAGGAGAGTGGAATTAACATCAAAATAAAACAATAACAGGGCCATCCACAACACCTCCCCATTTCTGTCCACTTAAAAGACTTTTATCTCAGACATAAATTGAGCCAAACTATTACCATTTTGTAATTTATAAAGTACAAAATAGACCTAATGCCCAGTCTATCATTTTTGTCAATAAAATAGAGCACTGTCATCTATCCTAACTTAAAAGACTTATAATTCTACATTTGACTTATGTCCTAGCTTTAGATTGTATGCCATCTTAAAACATCCTCTTAAATCTGTTCTCTCAATGTTAGATATCCTGGGTTGGCTATGAGACTATAAGTAATCTTTCAAGCCCACCAGAAATCCGAGAATGACCAACATTATCTGAAGATTTAGGAATCCTAACACAGCTTCCTGAACTGAGACAAATTGTAGAGACAACTGCCTACCTATACAGCCCCAGTAAGTTAGGAAGTTGGAGCATCTGTTTTCAGACTTCTGGCACAGGATCATCTGACAGACCTTTGAAAACTAGGAATCATTACGATCTAGCCTATCCTGTCTCAGCAGAACTAAGTTGTTCTAACCTCTAAATTGTGTGCTTTCAATAACAGTACAGGTCTGCAGGAGAAATTGGCAATTTCTGCCCAGTGATGACCTAACCACTAGGTAGAGCGTCTCCTGGAGGTATAGATACTCAGCTGCTTCTTTGAATCCACAAATAAGAAGCAGTTAGGAAAAGATTTTTCTCAACAAGTGAATAAATAACATTAAATGTCACATTCTGTGGATTTCTGATGTTTTTGAAAATCAACTATCTATGTAAAGTGATCTGGACTGTTCTCCATTAACTACTCTCTGCTATTTCTAATTAAATATCTTGAAAACATCCTAACATTAAAATCAGAGCCATGAATTTGCTATTTGACCCTTAACTCATAGGCTTAAACATCTCGGATCTGTTTATAATGGCATTTATAGAAGGATTGGGTCCAAGCCTTGTACTTACAAAATTTTGTATCAATAGAAGAAATTTATACCAATGAAACTATGATTCTGTATCAATATAAATTCTGTACTAAAATAAGAAACTATGATTTCAACTTAGTAACAATTATAAAGATTTCTACCAAATGAGATTATGGCTATACACTCAATTCTACCCATTTCATCCATGTACTAATTACGACCACTTCTAAATTTCCTAGAAAGACCTCAGAATAACTACCTCCAGTCCCAAATCACAGAGAACTGGGGTGATGGCTCTTCATAACTGCTTCAAGCTGAATATGGGTGCTGAGATATTTAGAAGTGGGCAGGGTAGGGTAGAATGTGGAGTTGGTTGGTCTTAAGAAGGCCACATCAATGATTGTATTAATCTCTGATGTCCATGTCCCAAATGGATCCAGCTGAAAGTCCAAGATATTAGGACTTCAGTGTGTCTGACAATGAGACTAACAAGGCTGTATATTCTTTTTCTCTAGAACCCAGTCGAGAAGTTATGTGAAGAAAAACACTAGATAAACTTAGTTCAGAAACAATGATAACTCAATCTCTGGGTGCAACAACTAGAATGCTAATCTTCTAAGCCGTATTAAATCTAAATCTTCCACCAGGATTCGCCATATAAGCTGGGAGACACTAGTAGTTACATCTTGCCCTCTCACTATCCCATCCAAAAAAGTGATGTCTTTGTTTTTAATAGTTGATTAGTATTCCATTGTGTAGATGTACCTAACCTTTTCTGTATCCATTCTTCAGTTGAGTGACATCTAGATTGTTTCCAGTTTCTGGCTATTATGAATAAAGCTGCTATGAACATAAATGAGCAAGTGTCTTTGTGGGATGTTGAACATCTTTGGGGAATATGCCCAGGAGTGGTATAGCTGGGTCTTGAGGTAGAATTAGTTCTACATTTTTGAGGAACCACCAAATTGATTTCTACAGTGGTTGTACAATTTTGCACTCCCACCAGCAGTGCAGAAGTGTTACCCTTGTTTCACATCCTCCCCAGCATGGGCTATCTCTTGAGTTTTTGATCTTAGCTATTTTGATGGGTGTAAGATGGAACCTCAGAGATGATTTGATTACATTTCCCAGATAGTAAGGACTTTGGACATTTCTTTAAGGGCTCCTCAGCCATTTGAGAATTCTGTCAAATTCTGTTGAGAATTCTGTTTAGTTCTTCACTCCATCTTTTTTCTTTATTACGACTATCTTTTATTTGTTGACAATTTCAGACATGTGAATGATTCTATCCACTCCCAATTCCCACCTCTCACTCTTTCAGGCACTCCTAACAACTGGCCCTCCCCACTTCCCTTCCCCTCCTTTTTCCTAATCATTTTTTACTAGACAAGTATTACTGGAAACCATAGTACTTTAAATAAATTAGCACCTAATTACCTAACCACAGCTGACCTCATAAAATCCTTACTTCTTTGCTCAATAAAATGAATCCATGATCATTAAACTGTTTTCCAAAGATAACCCAGTGTGCTCAGTGGAAGATCATGTCAAGTGAGACAATATTTAGTGTAATTTGGTCTTGTCTGTAGGAACTGCTGTTATTTCTTACCCCTCAAATAGTACTGCCAAAATATATCTGGAAATAAAATGTTTGATAAATATTTTCTAAGGAAAATTATTTGAGGTAAACATGCCCTAAGTTGTATTGACCATAAAAATTCATTTTTTCTATTTTATGCATTTTCTTCCCCCCCATTATGGATATTTCTTTATGTACATTTCAAATGTTACCCCCCTTTTCAGTTGCCCCTCAGGAACTTCACCCTCCTCACAATCATTCTGCTTCTATGAGAGTGTTTCCCCATCCACCCACTCCCACCTCCCTGCTCTGGCATTCTCCTACACTGGGGCATCTGGCCTTCACAGAACTAAGGGTCTCTCCTCCCATTGATGTCCAACAAGGCCATCCTCTGCTACATGTGCAGCTGGAGCCATGGGTCCCTCTATGTGTACTCTTTGATTGGTGGTTTAGTACCTGGGAGCTCTGGGGGGGGGGGGGGCATCTGGTTGGTTGATATTGTTGTTCTTCCTATGGGGTTGCAAATTTTTTCAACTCCTTTAGTCCTTTCTCTAACTTTTCCATTGGAGATCTCATGCTCAGTCCTATGGTTGGTTGGCTGTGAGCATTTGCCTCTGTATTGGTTAGGCTCTTGCAGAGACTCTTAGGAGACAGCTATGTCAGGCTCCTGTCAGCAAGCACTTCTTGGCATCTGCAATAGTGTCTGGGTTTGGTGACTGTCTCTGGATGGCCTTTTCTTTAGTCTCTGCTCCACACTTCACCTTCCTATTTCCTCCTGTGAGTATTTTGTTCCCCCTTCTAAGAAGGATTGAAGTATCCACATTTTGGTCTTCTTTCTTCTTGAGCTCCATGTGGTCCATGAATTGTACCTTGGATATTCCAAGCCAAAATTCATTTATCAGTGAGTGCATACCATGTGTGTTCTTTTGTGATTGGGTTACCTCACTCAGGATTTTCTACTTCCATCCATTTGCCTAAGAATTTTGTGAAGTCATTGTTTAGGACATGTGCTCCACTATGTTCAAAGCAGCCTTACTTATAATAGCCAGAAGCTAGAAAGAACCCAGATGTCCTTCAACAGAGATATGGTATTCCAAAATGCATTGGAAAACTTTTTATGACAAGTACCATATCTTTGATATCTTTTGTATTTCTATCGAATATATAGTGGTGTTTAGTGGAATTCATTTCACACATCAAAAATTGCAAATATCCATATTTACTACCAAGAACATGTGCAAAATGGAGCCATTTATTATAATGGGATTATAGATGGAGTCCTACTAAAAGTAGTTTTTTTTTTCTTTTAGGACTTTAAGTGCTAAATCCAAGGTGGCTTTTGGCCTAATTGATTTTCAACTGTAACAACAAAAGCTATATATTTTCTGAGACGGATTTTCATTACTAATTCCTATTATATATATAAAAAACTGTAGTGTGAATTAAATGCAAAAATGTGTGAAGATAAAGGAATAATATCATCCTTATTACTTTTAATGTAACTGGTTTGCTTTATCCTTTCTAGGTGCAGAGGGTAAGAATAGCAGGGATGACAGCACTGTGTACATAAAAATATTTCAATCCCAATTTTAGTTACAATGACATTCTTAGTGTCATAAAAGTATTAAAGTTATAAATAATTAACTAAGAAATTTTGAAAACATAATGGAGAATTTAAAAAATTGTATAAAGATCTATCACAACACAACAGTTGTCTTTCTTTTATACTTCATTATGTTTGGGTTTTTGTGACTGAAGAATGAAATATCAATTACAGGCAGATGGCCATTAGCATAATCCATAATGCCAGAAGACAAAACAATGATTTGTATCTATCACCTTTGATTAGTAACATAATGTTTTATTAGACTCTGTATAATAACACCACACAGCCCTGACAAAGCCACAGTTTGTTTCCAATAGCAATATCTCTGTTAGGAAGTAAAAAAAAGGAAGAAAATATTTTGTAAGTTCTCAAACATCTATCAAACTGATAGATGTTTCTGATTTGTTTGAACAAAGGCCACACAGTACATATAGCAATTCATTTACATAAGCAATTCATTTACATTTCCATGAAAATCTTTAACAACATAAAGCAATTTGGATTTATTAACATAAAAGCAAATAACTTTAGAGATATATCCTCGTAATATGTGTTCAAAAGATAGTGGGTAGTTTTAAACTTAGATTTCACTTAATGGTCTTTTGACAAATTCTATTCCACTTGGTTTCTTTAAGCTTAATTTTGCCCATTCCATTCCCACCAGAATGGACAGAAATCAACTCTTTCATATAATAATGCCTAAGAAAATGGCATCTGAGGACTTAAGGGACTCCCATGGCTTAGACTGGCCAAGGCACAGATAATAGCAAATTCAGGTGAATGTCTTCTCAATAAAGCCTGTGTAGAAAGAATAGGCAAAGGCTATAAAATATGAGACTCAAAGTTTTTTAATTCTACCAGAGAACAAATGTTGTAACCACTTTATAACCTGCATCAAACAGTTAAGTAAAGCACCAGATAACCTGCAATGAGACAAGGTTTAACTGTAACAACATTACCTAAAGAGCTGACTGCTGGTTGGGTAAGCAAATGATGATATATAGGAGAAAAAAGGGAATCTAAATAATGGTCTTCTAGGAAACACTTCATACAAATGTTATCTTTTCCACACTTATCTACCCATATGTAAGGAGGTACCCATTTTGCAAATATAGTTTCTTGCAAATTTATTCTGTGGGTGGCATTGGCAGGGCAGTTTGCACTGAAGACAGCTGCACTGCCAGCATTTCCCAGATCTGCAAAGACAGTAAATAGAGTCATAGAAACATAAAGACAGGATGCTGGACAGATGCCATTATGTTAAAAATTCTCTTCAGTGAACATTTTGTAAATTAGTAAACAGACCTTGGAAAACAACTAAGGACGCTTTCTGCCTCTCTGTGTCTAAAAGCCCTTCCCCTTAAAGTCTCTGTCTTGGACTTAATGACAGTTATGCTGTTTTGATCATAGAATTTTTATATGCACAACATAGAAATTTTAGAACTACCTAAAAATATAAAGACAAGAGGAAATGTTATCTACTGATAACACATATTCTCCACTAGCATGCAAATCACCCAGTCTTCTTATTTAACTGTGTATGTGTTTGTGTGAGCATGTATTTGTGTGTTTGTTTGTTTGCTTGTTTTTGTAGCACTGGCTGGTGATTGAAACCATGACTTCATGAACACTATCCAAAGCTCAGATTTTTTTTTTTTTTTTTTTTTTTTTTTTTTTTTTTTTTTTTTTGTCGTTTATTTTCAGACAGGATCTCAAAAAGCTCCCCAGGATAATCTTGAATTTTTACCCTACTGAAACAGTTTTGAATTTGAATCTTTTACCTCTGCTTCTAAAATATTTAGGACAACAGGCCTGTGTCATCAGGTCTGACCTGCTGTGGGTATATTATGTGCACCTGCCAAATAGTTGTACATTCACCCCTGAGCTGTGTGCTCCCCAATTATCAGTTATTGCCTAGGTTTGTAGTATCATGTGTACATTTCCTCCTTTTAAACAGGTCTTAAATGAAATCAGAAAGTGGCTTATTATCCCCATATTATTCACACCACTATAATCACACCACTATATTCACACCACTATAGTCACACCACTATAGTCACACCACTATATTGACACTCCTCAGCATATTTTGCCGCATGAGCATTATTACAGTTCAAAGGAGTTTCAGCTGAATAAAGCTACTGATGACTTTCTCCTGCAGCATCTTGCTTAGCACCTTCTGGTATTATGAAAGCTAGCCATTAGGAAGGAAGCTTCTTGGTCAGTACTAACGTGATCTATCCATATCATTTGACCCAAGAACATACAGTCTTCAGTGTTTAATCATGCCACTCTAGTGGGCAACCAGTGGCAGTGGAAATAGGGTATACTGTTCAGGTATCTCTGGAACATATATGATCAGAGATGAAGGGAGTTATGCTATACCTGGCAATGGGCTTGTACAGGCCAAGTAACACCAAGGTTCAACAAAATGTCCTTTTCTCCTAATGCTGGAAGTGGCTGTGAACACACAAAGGTGTGGGAGAAAACAATAAAGGAGGCAGATAAAAGAGCTTTCACAGAGGAACATCATTCAATGAGGTCTACGTTAGAACTGAGTAGAGGCTAACAGTTTCAATTTCTTCTAAAGTTCCCGAGAGAAGAAGTATATGTGGCTGAATATGCCAAGACAGTAACTATTTGTTTCATCATGAAATGTAATTGTGAATTAAAACATGATTCAGGGATCCTTCACAGCTTCTTCCCCCCTTTTCCTTTTATTTATTTATTTATTTATTTAATATTTTATTTACATTTAAGATGCCATCCCCTTTCCACATTTCCCCTCCCTAGAACACCCCTGTCCCATGCCCCCCCTTTCCTTTTTGCTCTTATACGATTTTTTAAAAATGTTAATCAAAGGATTTGTAAGTTTGGTAATGCTCAATCAGAAGTATAACCCAATACCCAACCTAGATATAAAAACTATCTTTGACTGGTGGAGACATGTGAACATCTGCCTCCATGCCCCCTCTCTCTTTCTCTCTCTCATCACCTAGCTTCTCTTCTTTATCTTCTTTCCTTGTTCTATCTCTTCCTCTCAGTACTCCTTCCCACTTAGCTCCTCCTACATATCACTCTTCCTGTTATTTTGTTCTCAAAATACAATTAGAGCATACTTATTCCTAATTGTACCAGTGAGGTACAAGATAGTTCTAATACCCAGTCCATCATTCTGTTGACTAACCAGAACCTCTGTCATCTCTTCTAACTAAAACACTTACTTTTGATCCTGGCTTTTTGGCTTTAGAATGAATGTCAGCTGAAAACCATCTACTCAGATCTTTTCTCTCAAAGTAAATAGCCAGGACTGGTTATGAGACTATAGGTCTTCAACCCCATCAGAAATCCAGAATGACTGAGTTAACTGAAGTTATGGGAAGCACTAAGCATAGCTTCTAAAACTTAGCCAATTTATAGAGACCACTGAACACCTGAAAAGCCTCTATACTACCGAACGTTGGAGCATCAAATCTTCAGCCTTCTGGCCCAGAATCATCTGACAGACCTTAGTGATGCAGGATTATTAAGGGCTGATTACTCTGTCTAGGCAGATATAATCAGTCGACTATTCTGCATGTGTGTCCTTTTCTGGACAGTAATTTGTCTGTAGATGAAGAGAGGCAATTCTTGCCTAGTGGCTGTCACCGCACCACTGGAGTATCTCCAAGGAAGCTCAATTTCTTCTTAGAATCCACAACAGGAAGCTGTCAGGAGCAGACAGGTCTCTAATCAAAATGAACATTAATATATAAATATTTGTTGCGTCAGTTCTATGGACTTCTGATGTTTTGAAAACCAACTATCCATGTAAGGTAACCTGGACTGTTGTCTGTTCACTCCTCTCAGCTATTTCTAAATAAAATATGGAAAACACCCTAACAATAAACTCAAAACCATGAATTTGCTATAGTCCCTTAACTCATAGGTTAACCGTCCCAAATTAGTTAAAAAAGTTAAAAAAAGGGCTGGGTCTAGGCCTTGTATTCCTAAATGTGTTATACAGGCACAATGCCCATGAGAGTATCAATATTCATCTCATTTTTATATTAATAAGAGGCTCATACCAATGAAAACCTTAAATTTGAAATCAAAGTAAATTTTGTACCATTTAAGAAATTATAACTTCATCTTAATAATAATTATACAGATTTCTACCAATAGGTTATGGTTATGCAATAAGTCCTAGCTAATCCCCCCTGTTCCAACAAAACCACTACTTTTCCCTAGAAAGACAGACCATTATTAACCACATTAGTCCTCAAGCTCAGGGAATAGGGGCGCTGACTCTTCTTTAACTTCTTCAAGCTGATTAAGGGCGTTGAGATTTTAGAAGAGGGGTTGGGGGGAAGAGTAAGTTGATAAGCCTCTGATGCTGTGTCTTCACTGAATCCAGATGGAATTCCAGGACATCGGAGGTTTGGGCAGGTCTGCTCAGTATGCTTCATGAGTAGATACACCAAGGCTGTGTATTCTGCAATATACAATTCTCAGAACAAGTTTTAGTATCAAGAAAAAAAATTTCCCACCCCCAGGGGGCTGACATTTTTTTTAAAGATGTTGGTTCTGACGACTTTTTTTTTTCGCTTGTTAAAATTGGTTGTAGTATTTACGTTTCAGATTTTATCCCCATAGCCTACTTCCTCCCACCACCCAGAAACCTCCTATCCCATGCCCCTCCTCATGCTACTATGAGGCAGTGACCTACCCCCCCTCACTATCCCCTCCCCGCCCTCAGATTCCCCCCCCACACACTGTGTGTTCATTTTTTTTATGGGACCAAGACTCCCACCTATGTCCTACAAGGCCATCCTCCCCTACATATACCTCTGGAGTCTTGGGTCCCTCCCTATGTGTTCCCTGGCTGGTGGTTTAGACTCTGGGGGGCTCTGGTTGTTTGGTATTGTTGCTTTCCACCTGGGGTCACTAACCCTTTCTGCTCCTTCAGTCCTCTCACTAAGTTCTCCATTGGGAAACCCCTGATCATATCAGTGGCTAACTGTGAGCATCGTCCTCTGAGTGTGTTAGTCTTCGACAGACCTCTAAGGAGACAGCTATATCATGTTCCTCACATTATGCACTTCCAGCCATCCACAACAGTGTTTAGCTTAGGTGGCTGTACATGTGGTGAATACCCAGGTGGAATGGTCTCCTGATGGCCCCTCCTTCATTTTCTGTTCCATGTTTTGTTTCCCTATTTGCTCCCTTGAGCATTTTTGTTTCTGGATCCAGGCCTCAGATCTGAGAACTAGTTTCTAAGACACTGTCCAAGTTAGAGCGCCTGGGATCCCTGCTTCCTCTGGGTTCTTGGAGGTTGGGGGCAGAGCTGCCACCCAAGATCTGCTCAGTGCTCTGGCCCAGACAGGAAGGGACCAGTGTTCCAGGCCGGGAGTGACTTCCTGGGTCCTTGTGGATCCCAGTTACTCCCTGTTTAGGGCGGGCCCTGCTGTCTGCTTACCTAAGATACTGCCTGAGTTAGAGCACCTGGGATCCCTGCTTCCTCTGGGTTCTTGGAGGTTGGGGGCAGAGCTGCCACCCAAGATCTGCTCAGTGCTATGGCCCAGACCGGAAGGGACCAGTGTTCCGGGCCAGGAGTGACTTCCTGGGTCCTTTTGGTTCCCAGTTACTCCCTATTTAGGGCGGGCCCTGCTGTCTGCTTACCTAAGATACTGCCTGAGTTAGAGCACCTGGGATCCCTGCTTCCTCTGAGTTCTTGGAGGTTGGGGGCAGAGCTGCCACCCAAGATCTGCTCAGTGCTCTGGCCCAGACTGGAAGGAACCAGTGTTCAGGGCCGGGAGTGGCTTCCTGGGCCTTTTGGTTCCCAGTTACTCCCTGTTTTTCCCCCCTTTTCCTAATTCAACCACAGGGGTCAGCAGCTTCTGTCCATTGGTTGGGTGCAAATATCTGCATCTGACTCTTTGAGCTGCTTGTTGGGTCTTTTTGAGGGCAGTCATGATAGGTCCCTTTTTGTGAATGCTCCATAGCCTCAGTAATAGTGTCAAGCTTTGATACCTACCCTTGAGCTGGATCTCACTTTGCGCCTGTCATTGGACATTCTTTTCCTCAGTCTCCTCTCCATTTCCATCCCTGAAGTTCTTTCAGACAGGAACAATTACAGGTCAGAGTTTTTGACTGTGGGTTGAAACCCCATCCCTCCATTTGATGCCCTGTCTTTCTGCTGGAGGTGGGCTCTACAAATTCTCCCTCCCCACATCTCATCTAAGGTCCCTCACTTTGAGTCCTGAGAATCTCTCACCTCCCAGGTCTCTGGTACATTTTAGAGGGTCCCCCACCTCCTACTTCCTGAGGTTGCCTGTTTCCATTCATTCTGCTGACACTCAGGGCTTCAGTTTTGTTTCACCCCACCCAATACCTGATCATATTCCCTGTCCCCTACCTGTCACCTTTCCTACCCAAGTCCTTCCTTCCCTTCTTTGCCACATTCTATGATTCCTTTCTTCTCCCTCCCAAGTGGAACTGAGGCATCATCACTTGGGCCCTTCAGATTGTTAATCTTCTTGAGTTCTATGGATTGTGTCCTGGGTATTCGGTAGCTTTTTGACTAATATCCACTTATTAGTGAGTGCATAGCACTCATGTCTTTTTGCTCTGAGATTCCTTACTCAGGATGATATTTTCTACCTCCATCCATTTGCCTGCTAAACTCAGGATCTCCTTGTTCTTAATAGCTGAGTAGTATTCCATTACTTAAATAAGCCACATTTTCTATATCCATTCTTCTGTTGTGGGACATCTGGGTTGTTTCCAGCTTCTGGCTGTCACAAATAAGGCTGCTATGAACATAAAGGAACATATGCCCCTGTGGCATTGTGGGGCATCTTTTGGGTATATGCCCAAGAGTGGTATAGCTGGGTCTTCAGCTAGATCTATTTCCAATTTTCTGAGGAACCACCAGATTGATTTCTAGATTGGTTGTACCAGTTTGCAATACCACCAGCAAAGGAGAAGTGTTTCTCTTTCACCACATCCTTCACAGAAAATGCTGTCACCTGAGTTTTTGATCTTAGCCATTTTGACTGGTGTAAGGTAGACTCTCAGTGTTGTTTTGATTTGTATTTCCCTGGAGACTAAGGATTTTTAACATTTCTTAAAGTGCTTTTTAGCCATCCAAGATTCTATATCCTGTTTTTATTGGATATTTTATTTATTTAAATTTCAAATGTTATCCCCTCTCCTAGTTTCCCCTCCACTCCTTGAGTTCCTTTGTGTGGTTTTAAATCTGCACTGGAACTGTTTTTCAGTTTGGCTTCCAGGTGTTTTTTCTTTCTGTCAGTGACCTATGTGCTAGAAATCTGTTGTGATTTTATCTAACCAGTCCTGCCCTAATGAGGTGGAGGTTACTCAACTGCTTAGCAGGAAGACCCTTCACAGACTGAGCGGAGCCACTTTCTTTGCCTTAGGTCAATGACTCTCATTGCCAGATTTCAAATAGGGAAGAAGTTGCTAGAAAACTGTTTCAAGGTTTTTCATAGTAAACTGTAAAATAGTTTAGTATGGGATATGAAACAGTCTGAGAATAGACCAGGAGGGGGATAAAGTCTGGACTGTACTAAAACTATTCAAGTTCCTAGTTCATAGTGAGGTAACTCAGACCCAGAAGGACATGCATGGTATGCACTCACTGATAAGTGGATATTAGCCAATAAAAAAGTACAGAGTACCAAAGATACAGTCCACGGAACTCACAAAGATCAACAAGCTGAAGGGCCCAAGTGAGGACACCTTAGTACCACTTGGGAGGGAGAAGAAAGCAACCACAAGTGGGGAGGGAGAGAGAGACCTGGGAGGGAAAAGGGACAGGAGAGCAGAGAGCAGAACCTAATCTGTTATTGGGTGAGGAAAAAGGACTGAAGCCCTGAAAACCAGCAGAAAGAGTGGAAACAGGCAATCTTGGGAGGTAGGAGGTTAAGGGGACCCTCCAGAATGCACCAGAGACCTGGGAGGTGAGAGAATCTCAGGTCTCAAAGGGAGGGACCTTAGATGAAATGCCCGACAATAGAGGGGGTGACGTTATAGAGCCCACTGCCAACAGGAAGATAGGGTATCAAGTGAGGGAGGGAGTTGCCATCCCACAGTCAAAACTCTGACTCATAATTGTTCCTGTTTGAAAGAACTACAGAGATAAAAATGGAGAGATGCCTGAGGAAAAGAAGGTCCAGTGACAGGCCAAAAGTATGATCTAGCACAAGTGGAGGTCCCAAAACCTGACACTGTTACTGAGGCTGTGGAACACTTACAAAAAGGGACCTATCATGACTGTCCTCCAGAAGACCCAACAAGCAGCTGAAAGTCAGATGCAGATTATTTGTACCCAACCACTGGACAGAAGCTGCTGACCCCCTGTGGTTAAATTAGGGAAAAGCTGGAAGAAGCTGAGGAGGAGAGTGATCCTGTAGGAGGGCCAGCAGTTTCAATTAACCTGGACCCCCGAGATCTCTCAAACAATGCACTACCAACCAGGCAGCATACACCAGTACACCAGCTGATATGAGGCCCCCAACACATATATAGCAGAGGATTGCTGGGTCTGGGTTTAGTCAGAGAAGATGCAACTAACCCTCAAGTTACTGGAGGCCTCAGGGAATGTAGAGGTCTGGTGGGATGGGGCGTGGGGATATCCTTGTAGAGACAGGGGGTGAGGAGGAGGTATGGGGTCAGAGGGTGGACCAGAAAGGAAATAAAATTTGGAGTTTTAAATAAATAAATAAATAAATAAATAAATAATAAATAAAAATAAAAATGTGAAGAAAAAGATTAAAGAATAAAAAAATAAAATATGATTCAGGAAGATTATAACCATGAAAAAAAAATAGAGTTCTCCTCAGTGGCTGAGGTATTGCAGAGGCTCTTTGTCATCCATAAACAATGCAGATTAATTGTCTTCTCTGTCATAGTAACTAACTTTTGACATTATACCACTAAAGCAGGTATTCTGATGTCACCACAGTTGCCAGAAAGGAAATTACATATTTAACAAAGGTGGTTAGTAGTTTTGTGAACTTCATAGGCACACTTTCTTTAAATGCCAGCAGTAGTAGTTCATGGGCATTCAGAGTAGACAAAATTCTTGTTCAGTCTATATCATTATTAGATCTATTATCCAATTTCAGCCTTTTATTTTCTTCCCTGTGTATAAATCTTTAGATGTGTAGTAAAAATATATGGCACTCCACAGACTAGTATGATTTTGATATTCCATCAATTTTCTCACTGTTCTACTGGCAAAAGTGGAAGATGAACTCAACTAAAAAAAGTTCTATTTAGTAATGCCTTCAATGAGTTAGTTTGGATCAGATATGCATGTTATATTACAATGCCACTGGTGTAAATTAAACATCAATAGATACTGATTGAATGCACAAATATTCTATGCTGAGGGGAGGGAAAGAAAAACATGAGATATAATCCACTCACATAGGTACCTGGTATATGTCTTAACATATTAATTTTTCAGTTATTTTAAGTAAAACCTATCAATTCTATAAACATATGACAGTGAATAATGTAAATAATAAAGTTTATATCATATGAATAGTTTTCTGGTATGCCCTAAAGATTTGTCCAGCATAGTGTAGAAAACAATTATTTATAGTTCCAGTTTTTTAGATTTCATTCATATAATTAATATATTTAGTTGTACTGTGAACCAGTGAACTGTGTAAACTTAATAGAGAAAAGAACAAAAGTTTAAACTGGTCATGTAAGACAACTTGGTGGGGGTAACAGACCACATGTATGACTAGAAGAAAACATTCCCTTAAGTGTGGCGAATTCATCAAGTGAGATCCCATTGGGAAGATTTTTTTTTTTTTTGTATGTGAATGTCTATTAGAGGTAACTTCTTGGTTAGGACTGGGATCCTGTGTCCACTTTTCTCTCTCAGTGATGAGACCCTGTCCTGCTTGAAACTATGCATGTTGTCACAGTCTCTGTGTGTCCATATGTTCATCAGTCCTATTGTGTCTGAAAGACACTGTTTCCTTGGTGTCATGCCTCTCCCTCAGCCTTTCCCATCTTTTTGCCTTCTCTTTCTCATACTTTCCTGAACACTGAGGAGAGGGGTTTGAGAAAAGGGAAATAAAATAGAGTTATAAATGTATGGAAGGATGGGGGACTGGCATTGGAAGATTGGATGGAAAGGGGGAGGGAAGAGGATGAGAAAGGAAGAAATATGGTGAAGGATAGCTAAATTGATGGTAACTCGAGGGGTTGTATGAAAATATAATACATCAGAAGATTATGCACAAATATATGCTGTGACTAATATATAAATTTGTATATATTTATAAAGATGTATAGTTTTAGGAACATATGAACTCACAAAGACTGTGAGAGTACACATAGGACCTGCACAAGTTCAAGCCAGGCAGGGCCTGAACACTGAGAGAGAGAAGTGAACATGGGCTCCTATTCCTAACCAAGAAGCTATCTACAATTGACATTCACTTACAGTAGAAAAGTTAGTTCTTCCCAATGAAGTCTCACTTGGTATATTAATCATACTTAAGCAGATAGCTTTGTCTTGTTATACACACACACACATATATGTATGTATACACACAAACATACATATATATCCATATATACACACATATACATAAATTTACATATACATACATATATTTGAAGGTAATAGAAGGTGATCTAATAAAATTGCCAAATAAAAGGGGAGACAGAGCCCCAACTGAACTTTTTCATCACCAAATATAGCCTCCAAGCTCAGGAATCAGTTACATCTAATTGAATTGTTGGCCAAAGGGGCCCATAGGAATCCCCCAAATAACCCAGGCTATTGCCAAGGCTATCGGCTTCTCTCAAAAAATTAATGGGAAATCCTTATAGCTAAAATCGGTACTTACTCAACTCATTGACCACAGATAAATCAAGCTGTTGCCTAGCTAGAGCCTTTACCCCTACTGACTGGTGTTCATAGTACCTGCAGGTTCTCTAAATGCTACCAAAAGAGAAAGGTAAATACCAAGCCAAATAAAAAACATGTGATCTACAGTGCTGACCTGTCTGTAAGACATAATGGTGCAATTGTGACCTAGAACTTGTGGGAGTAACTAACCATCATTTGATTGGATTTAAGACCTACTCCATGAGATAGGGCCCATGCCCAATACAACTCAGGTGGACAAGTACCTAAGGCTAGATAGGCTATGATCTTAGGAAAAATATAATATTACTGCTATGCTAAAAGAATGCTATAGTACAATAACTCCTAAAAAACATTCTGCTATACTCATAAATAAGTCTCTTTTTAAGCCACCATCACAGATGCTTCCTCCTGTAGTAGAGGGCAATAAATGCATTGACCCACAATGTCCAAAAAAGTGAAAGCCTTCAGGACACTCATCCCTAAAATGTGATGTCTCTATCAAATCCCTCCCCTTGGGGCTCAGGAAACTGCAAAACAGGAGAAAGAAAAAGTATAAAAGCAAGAGGGGGTGGAAAATGCCAAAGAAACAAGGTCTTCTACCCATAAGACAATTGACACACATGTGAACTCACAGAGACTATGGCAGTGTGCACAAAACCTGCACAGGCCTATGTCAGATGTCATCCTAGTGCTAAGAGGATATGTGAACACAAGCCCTAACACTAACACTAACCCAAAATCTATCTCCAGTGGACAACCACTCAGAAAGGAAAAATTATTTTCTCCAACAGAGTCTCAATGGGTATACACATCACTACTAAGATCAGGAGTCATAGACAACACAAAATGAACCCAGTGATATTTTTGGAGCTTTGTTGTCTCATAATGTTTGGCCTGGGCATTTTTCCCTTAAGTAGTCTTTGGCTTATATATTTTGCTTTCCAATTTTGTATTTTCAAGGCATTTCTGTTTGTGAATGCGTGTGCATGCCTGTGTGTGTGTGTGTGTGTGTGTGTGTGTGTGTGTGTGTGTGTGTATCTGTGTGTTTTCTTATGCTTGTTCTTTGGGTTCCTGTGGGACCCTGAAAAAGATACCTTGGTTTCTGGTAGAGCACTGGCTAGAAATGGCCGGAGACCCTGTGAGGGATGGCACATATTTCGCCATGCTCCCAGACCCCAGGCTCCTGACACACAGCTAAAGACCTCCATTGATCCAGGGTAGTGCCCCTACCAGCCTCTCCACAGGTAGAAGGCATGACTACAGGCCTCAGGGCCTCAAGAGATCTTCATATTAATGAGTTACCTAAAGGCCAGAGGGCATAGCCAATTAAGCATTCCTTCGCAGACCTTCCTCCATCCCTATTTAACTCAGGTCTGCTCCGAGTTTCAGGGGTACAACCAGATTCATCTACCATTCGCCATGACAATAAACCTTTTAAACCATGGACTTCCTCCTGTCATTGGGGCCTCCCCCATGGAGAACCATGGAGGGGCCCTCTGAGTATTGAGCTGCCGCCTAATCTCCCATGGAGTGCTTCTCTGTGTTCCAGTCATAGAGGCCATGGATTCAAGCAAGTTAGCTGAGCCAGCCAAGTGATTGCAGTAACAGAGAGTCTCTGACCTGCAGGGGCGCTGTCTGAGTCTCTCCCCCTCACCTCATCTCAATTCTGCCTCGACTCTCAGCTGTGGCTGGGAGCCCCAGAACTGAGACCAGGAGCCCTACCCAGTGGGACTTTCAGGCTGAGATAGCACCATGCCTGGGCAGAGCCCCGAGCAGTTTCTCAGCCCAGCATCTGCCCGGTGGAGGGAACTTAGTCAAATTTCCACGCTTCTGCTCCGTGGAACTGTATCCAGTGGCTTGGGGCAGCAGACATGTGGGAATCACAACTCCACTCAACAAGACCCACACACATGCCCACGAGTGAGCTATCAGCCCCACAGGTCCCCTTTTCCTGTTTGTTTTGTCTTATTCTGTTCTGATTTTGTTGTTGTTGTTGCCTGATTTTGTTGTTGTTGTTGTTCCAAAATGGTTTTCTAAAGAAAGAGGAGAAAGAGGATTTGAGTATGTGAAGATATGGGGAGTTGTGATATAAAAACTATAATCAAATGCATTGTATGAAAAAAGTCTATTTTCAATAACAAAGGAAAAAGAAACAAATATATCTTTCACACTTCTGAAAGGTAAAAAATCTATGGTCAAGGCAATGGTAAATTAGAATCTTATGAGAACTTACTCTTTGGCTCATAATTGGTTTCTTGTCATTGTATCCTTACATGTCAGAATGCACAAACGAGTTTTTCTATTTTATAATGACTTAAACAGAACACACTGGAGTTTCTTTAATACCTGTAGCACATAAAGGGGACAATCTTGCTATTAGCAGCATTTTTGTATCTAATTGGTAAATGCACTTAAATGTCTATATTTTATTTTCTGCAACATATCTTTTATTTTATTAGCAACTTAAGAGTCCTTCATCCCATCAGTAACTTCTATATACTCATTACACATAATTGTAGATTATTATATTATCTGTGGGAAAATAATCATCAAAATGTCTATAATGTTGATTATCAGACCTGTGGTCAGTTTTACCTACCTCATAGCATTATAAAACTTTAAAAAATATTTTATATCTGGCATGTGTTTTAAATGCCTTAAAGTAAATGTTATTTTTACTTACAAAGAAGCAAAAGAAGAAGGAGAAATAGGAGGAAGCAGAAGAGGAAGAGGAGGAGGAGGAGGAGGAAGGGGAGGAGGAGGAGAGGAAGAGGAAGAAGAAGAAGAAGAAGAAGGAGGAGGAGGAGGAGGAGGAGGAGGTGGTCACGGAAAGATATAGACAAAGAAATTTCTAGACTAAGAAAAAACTTCTGCTAGAATGAGAGAATTTGAGATTATCTATGAACAACATGATGGAAGTAGAGATCACGTGACAAGAGGCCAAAAACCACTGGACTCTTATCCTATATATCCAGAAAGTTATTGGAGGGTTATAATAGGGGTGATATTTCATTACAAATATAAAAACTCCCATGTCTATTTACATTTGACTAGTTTTATTGAGATGTAATTAGCAAACTTATATATGTATTTTTGAGAATGATTCTGTAATCTCAGATACTTAACGATGGGATACTCAGATAGTTAGGAGTATGACAAATTCAAAACTAGTTTAAGTAAATGAACAAAACTTTGCTTCAAAATAAACTGAAAATGGGTAGTTGTGGGAAGGTAGATGGGTCAGTAGCAGTAGAGCCTTTGTCAAGTGTGCACTAGACCCTAGGGTTATAAACACCATCATACATAAAAACCTACATATTTAATATATAACATGATATTTGGAGATACATACATACATACATACATATTGTGATGGTTTGTGTATGCTCAGCCCAGGAAGTGACACTATTAGAAGGTTTAGCCCTGTTGGAGTAGGTGTGGCCTTGTTGGAGTAGGTGTGTCACTGTGGGTGTAGGCTTTTAGACCCTCATCCTAGCTGTCTTGAAGTCAGTATTCTGCTAGCAGCCTTCAGATGAAGATGTAGAACTCTCAGTTCTTCCTGTACCATGCTGCCTTGGATGCTGCCATGTTCCCACCTTCATGATAATTGGCCTGAAACCTCTGAATCTATAATCCAGCCCCAATTAAATATTGTCATTTATAAGAGTTTCTATGGTCATGGTATCTGTTCACATCCGTAAAACCTAACTAAAACAGAAGTTGATATTAGAAATGGGGTATTGCTGTGATAGGCCTGACCAAGCTTTTGGTTGGAAGAATGTAGATTTGGGGACTTTGGATTTGGAAAGCAGTAGGATGCTTTAAGTGGGGCTTTGTGGGCCATCCTATTAAGAATGTGGAAAAATTTGTTGCTGAGAGTGATTTGAATTGTAAAAACCTTGGTCCAGGCATTTCAGAGGAGAATTTTAATATGTGGCCAAGAGACTATTTTTGCAATATTTTGGTGAAGAATGTAGCTGTTTTCTGCCCTTGTCTGAATAGTCTACCTAAAGCTAAAGTAAAGAGGTTTATATTAATTGCACTGACAAAGAAAGTCCCAGAAACTCCCATCATAGGCTTGGTCCTCTAGATAAGTCTTAGGACTTAAACAAGTGTAGCAAGCTGAGAAAGTTAAAATATAAAATATATGGTTCCAGTATTAAAAGGGCACCAGAAGTGAAATGGAGCTGAATCCTGTGTTCTAGGGGATAACAAATTAAGAGAGTGGGACTTTGGGGGCAAGATCTTATCCAGCTAAATTTAGATCCAGGCATGATGGTACACACCTTTAATTCCAGGAGACAGGCATGCAGATCTCTGAGTTCAATCTACAGAGCAAGATCCAGGACAGCCAAGCTTAGGCAGTGAAGGAGTTGGAAAAGATGAAGGTAGTGATAATATAATAGATCAACAGGGCATATTCCAGCTCCAGCAAGCAGCAGAACTTTGGCAGCTTTGGCCATGTATCTCTGGGTTTATAGTCAAGCAGAGAAGGAGACTACTGGGACAATTGATGCTGGTTAGCTGGAGCTAAGAAATTAGTGGTGATTAAGAAGAGACCAGCATCACCGAGGTGAAATCTTCTGGGAAGTGTTTTCTGAGAACACAAAGAAGCTATGTTGCAGAGAGAGCCAAAGTTGTACTTTTTGCTACAGCTGTACTTGGTGATGTGTAAGAGATACCTAGGTGGTACTAGTTTTGAAGGCATAAAGAGGTCATGAAGAGCAGCTAAAGGTTCAGCACTGTGAGAGGCCTAGGAAGGCCATTGGCAAAGGTGCAATGTCAGTTGCAGTTGACAGCCCAGGTCTGAAGGGGTCATGCAAAAGATTTGAGGCTTGGCACCAAGAAGAGAGCTTATGTGAGGCTATTGGAGAAACCTAGTTGTAGCAGAAGAGCCCAGCGTATTGCAGATGCCGGTACCATGGATGATCACCAAGAACAGCAACAACAGTGGAGTAGAACAACCAGAGCCTGGAGTGCTACAGAGGCACAGCTGGAGGAGTGACACAAGCCCTTATAAGGAGCCCAGAAGATCATGTGTGGATCCCAGCCATTGGAAAAAGTAGCTGTAACATTGAAGTTGCCTTGGAAACCCCAAGATGTTTGAGATGCCAGATCCATGGGATACCTGCTGAGGAAAGCTGCTAACAGGGAGTGGAACCAGCCCAGGAGTAAGAAGTCTGTTGCAGTCAACAAAGATGAAAAAGAAGTTGGAGATATGAAGACCACTTTGCTATCAGACATGGAGATGGAGAGTTTGGAGTTTTCCCAGCTGGTTTCCTGTCTTTCTTTGGGGAATTACAGTTAAGTTATTCAATGAATCTCAGAAGAAACTTTGAACTTTGGACTTTTAACATTGTTGAGACTGCTATAGACTATGGGGGCATTGGAAGTTGGACTAACTGTATTTTGTATTATGTCTATGTATGGCCCCCTAAACTCATGTTTGAACAAGCCCATGAGGGCCAAGGAGCAGAATGTAGCCATGTTGGAGTAGGTTTGTCACTGTTGGTGCGGGGGCTATAAGTCCCTCATAGTATCTGCCTTGAAATCAGTATTCTGCTAGCAGCTTTTAGATGAACATGTAGAGCTCTCAGATCCTTCTTGCACCATGCCTACCTGGATTCTGCCATACTCTCACCTTGATGATAATGGATTGAACCTCTGAACCTGAAAGCCCGCCCCAATTAAATAGTATCCTTATAAGAGAGTTACCTTGGTTATGGTATCTGTTCACAGTAGTAAAACCCTAAGACACACATATGCATTATAAATTCTGCAATCAAGCTAATATATCCACCTCCTCACATTTTAGGTGGCTACCATACCTCTAAAATTTATTAATACTTAACAGTAAAAATAGCATACCTTCTGGGAAGTATCTCCTTATTTCCCTCCATAGTCTATCTGTTGGCACCACCACTATTCTCTATCTGCTGGCAACACCACTATACTCTCTCCTTTGATTTCATTATTTTATATGACCTACCTACAAGTAAGATAATACAGTGTATTATTTTTGTGCCTTTCATATTTCATTTCACATACAATCCTCTTTTTTAAATCTCAATAATAAACCATTTTATGTATTACTGTTGAATACAAATGTCTTCTGCAGGCTCATGTATTTGTATATGTTCATGCCATCTGATATGTTCTCCAACCCTTGCGGCCTTTCATCTTCCTAATAATATCCATTTGAGTGCCTGTTTGTAGATGACATGATCTTATATAAAATAAGCACTAAAGAAACACTAAACAAAACTATATACTAATAAATCAATTCAGTAAAACTGTATGGTAAAGATACACAATACAAAATTGAGTATGTTTCTATACACAATAAATGAGGTATCCAAATACATAAGAAGTTTATCCCGTTTCAATACTATAACGTATAAAATAACTAGGAATAAATTTATCCAAGAAAATGATTAATTCATACATTGAAAACTAAAAATACATATATGAAGAAGATTGAAGAAGACAGTAATAAATGGAAATGCATTAATATCCTTGATAAGAAAAGAAGTAAATGAGATACAGAACTCAAGTGGATTTTCAATTAGGAGCTATGTGTTCAAACATGGGTGTGTTTGCTGGTGATGTAATAC
Source organism: Arvicanthis niloticus (assembly GCF_011762505.2). Lineage (NCBI taxonomy): Eukaryota > Metazoa > Chordata > Mammalia > Rodentia > Muridae > Arvicanthis > Arvicanthis niloticus. The sequence continues at coordinate 118,475,809 of NC_047679.1, read as the reverse complement.
AAATTTTCATGTAATTTTTCCTCTTTTCTTCAGTAAACACAGACATTACCTTTTGAGAGTGTGAGACAAATATATCTATAATAATTTAATAAGGTAAGAAAGAAGATATAATTCATGAAATCTTATCTAGTGGAAAACTTAAGGGAGTTCTCATGTGGTTGCTGTATACATGGTGCAGGTGATGCACAGGGAGGAGACATAGGTGACTGTAGGCTCACATTTCAAGTGTATGTATTGTTGACTGTGTGAATTGGAGTTAATGGTTTAGGATGCATCTTTCTTTTCCATAGCAATAGGGCTATTTTGAAGCCTACATGACATTAATAAAACTTTTTAGCCATGAATGCCAAGATTCTTGTCAAAACTAAAAATTCAGTCATTATTTAACTGTTCAATGATTTTTGTGTGAATGGACTAATTGAATCCCTATTGAGAAGGAAATGTTCTTACAGTCAGAAGTTGAGTCAGTTTCATGAACTTACACTCACAGTTTTAATCAATGCTCTTATATACATTCACACAGATCCATACTCACCTACACAAAAGGCATTGACTATTACTATTGTCAGGTACTGTCCAAGCATGATGAATATTTTCCAAAAAACAAAAGGATAATTTGAGTTTATAGTTTACTAAGTAGCAAAGTAAATGAGTGGGCTAAATTAAGTAATTGTACATATTACAATGATAAAATGAATACGATATGAACATAATGTATAAGAATGACATTTTAATATAAAAATCTGAAAGGTTTCCAAAACATTTGAAAAGAGATAAAAATGTGTTAATTATGATTTTTAAAGTAAATTTATATTACAGAAAACATAACTAGAAGAAAATGACAGAAAATAATGCTAAGAGAAAGGACATGGCAACGGAATTCTTTCTAGGTTCAAAACAACTAAAGATCTAGGCATAAATCCTCTTTAGCTGAAAGAAGTTTCAGTATAGAACCTGTAAACATGACCAACTCTGGGATTTGGATTTTTATACTAAAGAAGAGAGGAATGATTTACCACAGTTTCTCATAAAGTTCTTCACCTTTAGGGGTACGGCCTCTAGCGAATTGATCTCAGCAACAGTTTCTGGGAAGCATTCTCTCCATCCAAATGACAGTGGAACCTACTGAAAGTGGGCACAATAAGTACTTGAAGGAGTAGTCAATGCAAGACTTGGAGATCAGAAATAATCATACTTAGTGGGATATTTACAGTGGCTGGTGTTATAAGGGCCTGCGAAAGAGTGAGCATATTATTTTTATATACTTTTATTTTTGAAATTATTATATAATTACATTATTTCCTCTATTCCCTTTGTTTCTCCAACTCCCCCCATGGAGCCCTTAGTTTGAATATTTTTCCTAAAAATATAACCTTCTTAGTCTGTAAAACGTTAGCTGTATGCATAGGATCTCATATCTCAGGGATAAATACTTTGTATTGAATAGCCAACCAGGAGGCTGTTTCCTGAGCGACACTATTTCTTCCACACTCATCATTCCCCTGAATTGCCTGTAGTTCTTTGTCTATGGTTGCAGCCCACAAGTATTCCCCCTTCCAAGTTAGTATGTTCACTGGTACAGAGACCATTTCAAAATCCACAACTGATCAAACTATAGGTAACAATTCTAGTCTCAACTAATGAATCAACAGCAAAAGTCTTGTTCCTAAGGCTCAAGGATCATTGCAGAAGAAGGGGACAAAGAGATCTTAAAGGGTAAGGGACAAGAAGTTAGCTGTGAGATTGTGTCTCCTAGAAATATAAGGGAGCCTACACCCATAAGAGCCTACACCCATGCTATTAAGAAATGGCATAGCTTTCCAAGTCCTGACCTGTTCGCTACTGAGATACTGGTATAAAATTGCAAAAATCTTTAAAGATGAAAGCCCATTCAAGCTTAAAGGGATACTAAAAATCATTCTGTTGTGGTTTTAGTTCTTAATCAATTGTATTTTGAGGAGCCCAAGAGGTCATGATACTTTGACAATAATTTTTTGTGGAGACAATTTAGTATCCAGACAGATGGGTAAGCTGCTATGGGAGCATGGGAGCAAAATAAAATGCTACAGTCTATAGAGTCAAAACTGAGTTTTTTAGGAAAATGATATTTGAACTGAGACTAAGTTAAAATGAAACCAAGGTACAATATGAGGGAAAGAGCCTATCTGAAACAAAGTTGAAGGTATAAGCAAAGGCCTGGGCATTGCAGGGAGTGTGTTGTTATGTGCCAGAGTTTCAACTTACTTTTCATTTTAATCTCAACAATTCTACCTGTAGAGAACCTAAAGGTAACCAGGGGAATCTACAGATGAGCCTAGCCGAATTCACAGCCTTATTGCATAAGACTAGGTGATTCATCCCTTAGTTTGTTACTTGCCTTTTCAGGTTCGGGACAGGTCTGGAAGGGCCAAACCTATGTGTTAGTTGTGTGTTCCTTAGGTTCAAGTGACTAGTAGAGGCAGTGTGTTTATTCAGTGATGCCTGTCCCTAGGTAAATTTAACTAATTCTAGGTTTGACATTCATTTCTACTACATCCCTAAATCCTATCCTCTGAACCCTCTGATTTAAGTAAGAAAGACATTGTTGTTGCTCCCTATTTGTCTAACTCTATTAATTATAAACTCAGATAGTTAGGAAGGGAATCAGATGCTGGGCCCCTCAGCCTTAACCAAGTCTATACAAAGTTAGAGATCATTTTAAACAACCAATTGTCCTCCAAAACACCAATCTTCAGTGTTACTTTATTGTTCTCACTGGGCTAGGGTTAGTATCCTAGATCCCTCATCATTGCTAGAATGAAATGATGGTCTCATCATTTTATTGATGGTCTTTGTTTATTGATGTTCCCTCCTTTCCTTCAGTTTATGTTTGCAGATATTTATACCCAACCAATGGACAGAAGCTAGTGACTCCTGTGGTTGAATTAGGGAAAAGCTGGAAGATGTTGTGGAGGAGGACAACCCCATAGGAAGATCAGCAGCCTCAACTAACCTGGACCCTGGGATCTCTCAGACACTGAGCCACCAACCAGGCAGCATACACTAGCTGACATGAGGCCCCCAACACATATACAGCAGAGGACTGCTGGGTCTGGACTCAGTCAGAGAAGACTTGGGGCTTCAGGGAGTGAAGAGGCCTGGTGGGGTGGGGGTAGGCGTGGGGGAATCCTCTTGGAGACAGGGGTTGGGGAGGAGGTGTGGGATCTGGAACAATCAGAGAGTGGACCAGGAGGTAGATAAAGTCTGGACTATAAAAAAAAATATTAAAAAAATCTCTCCTGGGTACTGTTCTAGTTTTAGGAACATAGTGTGGAAGGAGACTGGCATTTTACTGGCTCTAATGAACCTTATGAGTGAATAATCCAACAATCTTTAGTGAAATGCACACTGAAGTGTTATAGCGTATGTTGCAAACAAAATATGTGCTGCCTTGGATTTTCAGTCTGTAGCGTTGAAACTGAGTTCCTTAGGAAAATGACTTTTGCACTGAGATCCCAAGACTAAGGTAAAGTTAAACCGAGGTACAAGGTAAGGAAAGGAGCATATTTAAGACACAGTTGACGGTATAGGCAAAGGCCTGGATTTTGCAGGCAGTGTGTTGTCATGTGCCAGAGTTTGAACTTGCCTCTCATTTTAAGCCTTTCAAGGATTATACCTACAGAAAATCTAAAGCTCCCATTTTACAGATTAATAGAGTGGAGAAGAATCACCAACTGCAGAACTTTTGGTAACAGAATGTAAAGACAAAGCTCAGTTCCTCTAATTGCAATGTTCAGTCAAAGATTATTCCTAATGTCATCTCCCACCCCAAAGCACTTTTGGCAGTCCCAGGAGGCATTTGCAGTTCTCATAATTTGAGGGGGTGCACTACTGACATCTAGTGGGCTGAGGCAAGGAATGCAGCCAAGCACAGAACAGCTGCCCATAACAATTACCTGGCCCAAATTTTCATCAGTTCTAAGGTGAAAACGCCCTGAGCTAACTAAGCCTATGATCCTTGTCCTTGTACAAATCCACCTCCTTCTCTGGAAGCTTCTCAGTCTCTTGTGCATGTGGTTTTATGGGCTGGCAGGTCCAATTAGCTATATATGCCACTTGTAGGGCATGGATTGGATTAGTCTTAAGCAGGGACCTTGGCTAGATTGCAATTATCCCAATGATCTTCAACAGCTTTATATTACCACTTAATCTCACAGATGTAGACTCTAAAGCTAAATTACATGCCTCAGGTCGAAGAACCCAAGGTAGCAGAACAGTTGAGCCCAGCTTTTTTAAAAATTCAATTTCATGATATTTTCCTTTACTACAAGGGCCCTTCAAAGGATAAATGCTTCCTCTCAACCCGCTTAAATAGAGGTGGTGAAAATTGGTGGTACAGGTCTCCAACAGGGCTGTAGGGGTGCTAGGAAGGGTTTGTCAGGTTCAGTGCCTGTATTATTTTTTTTTCAGAAGCTTGAAAATCAGCCTAGTATTATTCAGCTTGAATTCTTCCTTTGCTAGGCTCAAAACACATCAGACACACAATCTGCTGTTTGCGTAGAAAATGTGTCAGGAGAGAAAAGGATAGCACCCACATGCGAGCATCTGCTCTCAAAATCCATTTCACTGTTAACCATACAATTGAGTGAGAGAAACATCTGTGCCTGCTATTGCAGATGTAATCATAAAACCCAAATGCAGCAATGAAACAAAGTGGAAGAAGGGCAGAGGATGAGAAAGCAGAGAGTTCCATAGCATTAGTGACAAAAAGGGATGAATCTGGGGCTCAGCTTCTGCACTGAATAGTCTGAACTTCACCTTTCAAAGAAGACACCATCCAGAGGGAACACCAACATTGTAAACAGGGAAATTACACAGGAAGCATAGCATTTCAAACTCAAGCCAGCAACGCTGCTCTAAACAGGCAATAAACAAGGAGTTCCAGAGACTGCAAATAATATATATATATATATATATATATATATATATGTGTGTGTGTGTGTGTGTGTGTGTGTGTGTGTGTGTGTGTGTGTAGTATATATAGTATATATAGTATATGCATATATACATGTATACACATATACACATATGCTATGTCAGTGGCATTTCATTGTTAAGGAAGTATTAGCATGACAAAACTCAAGAATGTCAAAAATGTCAAAGGTGATAGCCCCTAAGAGATCAACTAGTTCAATTTCCTAGTTTTTATTCTTCCAGAGAAAGACTTCCAGAGAGGGATTGAACAGGCTAAGTTCACACAGCTAGCTAAGGCCAATGAGACTTCCAGAGAGGGATTGAACAGGCTAAGTTCACACAGCTAGCTAAGGCCAATGATTCTGGAAAGTTCCTAAGAGATTCTACTCCAAGCCAAGCTGGTAAGCAGAGGAAGCATCACCCAAAATTTTCATACCTGTGAGCATGAGCTATATGATTGTGTCACTTGACTCTGGAGGCTGAAAGCCAGTAGTGATGACCCCCATCTCAACAGTGGTTTATGCTGGCTCTTTTGTAAAACAACATCCTAGTGCTCTTTCCTTCCCAGCTGTTGAAGAATAGCCAATTTAAAATAATATGTTTTCAATAACCAAATGGCTCAGACTATAAACTTAACTCTTTTCAACCTTAAGGAAGATGAAAAGCACAAAATTAAATGTGTATTCTCATGATTCATTTAACTGATACAGAATGTCAGACTGGGAAAATTTTAGTAGCTCTGGATCATACAGCTATGAAACAGCAGAACTAAGATCTAGAATTATCTTTCCTGGATAGTAATGTTGCTGGAAATCCTAGCAGGTCACAATGGAAGCTTTGTTTCAAACAGACTGCTCCTACATCAACGTAAAAGTTAATATCAAGGCACCAGATAGTTACTAAGATGATGTTACACCCACAACATATTGACAAAAAGACAGCTAGTTTTGTCTTGTCATTGCACAGTGGATTCTGTGTTTTCCCAGTTTTTCCCTATATGCATTTATTGGTTTTGTCACCTAGACCCATAGGGTTCAGAGTTATGAGCATTCTATAAGTTCCCAGGGGACACTCAGCATTTCCATGGAGCTACCTATCTTTGGAAGACCAAAGCCTTCCACATTGTGAAGTGTATTCTACTTTGACCTTCAAAAAGAACAGTAAGTATATGCAAGTTATTCGTTTTATGATAATATTGCCACATTCTTATTTATCTTAATAATAAAGATATTATTCTGAATTATCTTAAAAACTCAGTTATGTTTAATCTTCATGATCTTTCAGCAGTGCTTTCATTTGGTTTTCACAACCTTGCAAGGTAAAGGGGTGTTATTATCCTACTTTGCAGATGATGAAACTGAGCATCACATACAGCTACTGACCTGTCTAAGTTTATAGAGAGCTAGTATTCAGCGGAGCTAAGAATGAACTTCAAGCTCCCTAGTGGCTTATATCTAATTGGAAAATCAAATACCATTAATATAATTTTTCTTTAAAATTATGTCTCTAGATGAGCAGATGGGTACTATAATACAATCACCAAAGTCTCTGGATATTTCATTCACTAATTCTCATTCTCAGTTATAAGCATCCCAATGTAACTCCCCAAACCACTAGAACAGAAGTACCTATGTCCATGACCTTTTCAGGGATGTCACTTATTAGGCTTTTAAAACAGACTAGAAATGGAAAAAGATTCTTACAATGAAGAAAGGAACATGACACCTTGAAGAGTAATCAATTATGTGAATTGTTTCACTGCCTGTTATACCATGGATTATGCTTTCATTTTTCATATTAATGTTCTTTATGTTTTTCAATTAGTCACAGCAAATTACCTGTCCTTCGCTTTGGCAAGGACAGCTCAATGGGTCTCCAGAGAGTATTTTCCAAAATTTGTCTGGTTAATTCTTTCTTGATTTCTCCTTGAGGCATTAACATGTAATTTTTTTGAATGAACAAATGTTTTCTATTTGACACCATCTTATTCATGTAGGAAATTACCTACTAAAAAAGAAGTTGGAGAAATTTTCCTTTTTATGGCAATAGTGCATTACAAATGATAATTTTAGCTTAAATATAAAGAGAACTGAATGCTCAAGAAAATTACAATGCCTTCAATTTGTCTTAGTCATTGTAACATAGGCAGATTGTGTCATAGAGCAGAGCAAAGAGCAACTATTCTGATTTCTGTTTCTTTCTGTTATGCTCTGCCTACTCCTGGGGATGTGCCTACTCCTTTGCATTCCATCTCACTACCCGCAGAGTTCCCATTCCACAACACCTAATTAGTTACTCTAACTAGTCAGCCCTCACCCCATTTCCTAAGATGCAAGACCTTCTTTTATTAATTAATTTTTATTGGATATTTTATTTGCATTTCAGATGTTATCCTCTTTCCCCATTCCCCCCAACCCAGAAACTGCCTATCCCATTCCCCCTCCTCCAGCTTCCATGAAGATGTCCCCTACCCACCCACCCACTCCTGCCTCCCCGCCCTCTAATTCCTCACACTGGACCATCCAGTCTTCATGGGACCAAGGGATCAATGAACTTCTAAGAGAAGAATATTATCTTCATTATAATTGAATCTTTAGCTCTTAGTTATCACAGTGCACTGCAAAGCTTATTAGTTGATGAATAAATGAAGTCATTTGACTCTGATAATCAGATTGGTTGTTCTTATATATAAGCTAATCGTATAAATTAAGCTTTTTATTATTCAATAAAACATTGTGCATTTTAATTTCTCAGAACCCTGTGTAGAGAAGTGACACATATTCTTTGTCCTTTAAAACCCCACAGTGTAACCAAGACACAATAAATGTTACCTTTTCAAAGACCTCCAAGTAGCCTAGTGCCTGTTTTGAGACTGTCTTGCTAAGGGCTAACACTTTTTTTTTTTTTAAATATATATATACTAAGGACCTCACCATAAATAATATCCCTCAACAGAAATGGAGTCCTAACTGGCCATCTTTTGTAACTAAATGAAGATTCCAGTGCTGGGACTGGGTTACATTTAACTGAGTTGTTGGCTAAAGTGGTCCTATTGAAATTCCCAAATAACTCAGGCTGTTGCCAAGACTATAGCTTGTTCTCTATAAAACTAACAGCAAGGCCCCATCACTGAAGATAATACCTACACAACTTATTGAACATCAAAAAGTCAAACTGGTGCCTACATACAACCTTTACTCCTAAATTTTAGTGGTTTTTTTCCGTTATGGGAAAATAGTCAACAAGCTACCAAAAGAGAAACATAAACACCAACTCACCCTCAAAACCTTTCATTTAAAATGGTGTCTTTCCTGAAAATATATACTAGAGCAATCACTAGTGGCACAAAGCTTATAGGAGTAACCAACCAGTGTTTGATTTGACTAGTCCACAAGATGGTACCCATACCCAACACTGCATGGGTGACTAAGATGCTGAGATTAGATACATAATCCAGGGCTCTAAATGAAAACCAAATATTATTGTTGAACAAAAGGAAAATAGCAATAAAATGACTAATCACATGCAATACTCATAGATCAGTGTTTGCTAGGCTGTCATCAGAGAAGCTTTCAACTTCAGTAGATTGGAACAAATACAGAGACTCACAGTCAGCCATTATGCAAAGAGAGAAACTGTGAAACACACATCTCTAAGTAGGATGTTTCTATGAAATTACTCCTCTAAGAGCTCAGGGAACCCCATAAAAGTGGAGGCGAAAAAACTTAAGAACCATAGTGCATCAAGGACACCAGGAAAACAAGTCCTTCTAAGTCAACTGAACAAGGCTCATTTGAAGCCACAGAGCCTGAGGCAACAAGCAGAGGGCCTGCTTGGGTCTGTACCAGGTCCTATGGGCATGTAGCATAGCTTTCAGTCTAGTATCTTTATGGGAATTTTAAGTATTGAAAGGGTGGGTCTCTGATTCTTTTTCTTGGGCTTTTCCTCCTCTGTTGGTTTACCTTGTCAAACTTCTATGGGATTTTTTTAACAGTATATTTTATTCTGTCATGACTGTTTTATCTCTTAGAAACCTGTTCTTTTCTATTGAGACATAGAAAGGGAGTGGATTTCGATGCAGGTGCAGGGAGGAAGAACTGGAAGAAATAACAGGAGGAGAAACTGTAATAAGGGTATATTAGATGAGAAAAGAAACTATTTTCAATAAAAGGGGAAGAATAAGCTACCTCAATCACTACCAAAGTTGTGTCTCAGAGCCAAGTAAATTGTTTCTGCAGGTTGATAAACCTTTTTTTGAAGGATATAATTATAGAGACAAGGAGTGACCAATTTTTTAAAATGTTTCTTTTATTTGTTTGTTTTTTTGGCTTACATGAATTGCATGAAAACAAAAACTCCACTTGTCTACAATTATATTTTCACTCAGCAGAGAGTAATGTACATTTCATTATGCTAAAATTTCCTTCTTTTTTATAACTGGGGGTGGGTGAAGAGGCTTTGTGGAGTCTGTATTTGAAGACTTACAATTTATTATGAACTCAGTAGCTGTATTTTGTAATCCGTCTTTGCTATTAATAATTTTTGCTGCACCAATGTAAAAAATAATAAAATGTTTTGATTGGTTAGAACTTCATGTTAGTCAAGCCCAACAAATGACATATAAACAGACTTGCGAAATGTTTCTAATGTTTATGAAGTATAGAAATAAATGAGTCTAAGTGGTGTTTATTATATTAATATTCATTTAACTAGAGATCCATCTAAGCTAGAGAAGATCTGGGAAAATAGCCTATGCAGAATTGAATTCCAGAATGGCCTGTTCTGATATTCTAATGGAGGGAGAACAGTATTGAATGACCATAAATAGCTTACCAGGTCACCTGCTTTCCTTCATTTGGATGCAATGTATAACCCATCAAAGATCCTTATTTTTCTTTTTAATATAATTCCATAATAAACAGATGAGCTATATACAGTCAGTTCCCATTCTGAAGAGTTATTATAAGAAGCAAAAGATTCTTCTCAAAACTAAATGTTTTCTCCCCTGTTTCCCCCTTTTATTGAAAATATTCTTTTCTCATTCAACATACCCTTATTGATATGTTCTGATCTAAATGTGGTTCTTTATATTATAATGCAAAGAAAATAAATTATCTCCATTTCTTTTTTTTTTAGAAAAAAATTCCTGTCTATAAGACTCATAAATAGAATGGCTTCAGTATCTCATGATTTTCAAATTAAACAATATCTAAAAGGAGCTGAAGTGGTTTGCAACTCAATAGGAAGAACAATATCAACCAACCAGACCCCCAGAGTACCCAGGGACCCATTTGTAGCACCCAGATACATTTGTAGCTGATGATTGTCTTATCTGGCATCAATGCGAGGGGAGGCCCTTGGTCCTGTGGAGGCTTGATGCCCCAGAATAGGGGAATACTAGGGCAGTGAGGCAGGAGTGGGTGGGTGGGTGGGTGGATGAAAACCGTCTTAGAGGCAACGGAGAAGGGGGATGGGATAGGTGGTTTGTGGAGGAAAGACCTGGAAGGAGGACAATATTTGTAATGTAAATAAATAAAATAACCAATAAAAAATGTCATTCTCAGTCTCTTTAATTTGTCTTCCCCTTTTGTTTTAGATTCTTTATTTTTTAAAGTAGAATACAAAGTACTAGACTTTAGCATTTCATAACAAAAATTATTTTTGCTAACCCTCCTTTCTCCCTATCTTCATAATCTTCTTTTCTTCTGTACCTGAGCCAAGTCTTCTTTCTGACTTTTTGTCATGTTTCTTTGTAACCCCCAACCCAAAACCATTTTTTACTTTCAAGGTCTCCTTTCTAAATTATTTTTATGACCTATACAATAATTTTATTAACTAATTAATTTTTAATTTTTTATTTGTATTATTATCCTTTAATATTTTTTACAGTCCAGTCATCATCCCTCTCCTGGTCCACCCTCCAACTGCTCCACATTCCATTCCCCCTCTTCCATCTATAAGAGGATGTCCCCTACCACCACGCCTATCCCACAAGACCTCTTCACTCCTTGAGGTCTTAAGTCTCTTGAGGATTAGGTGCATCTTCTTTCACTGAGGCCAGACCAGGCAGACTGCTGTATATGTGTTGGGGCCTCATATCAGCTGGTGTATGCTGCCTGGTTGGTGGTCCAGTGTCTGAGAGATCTTAAAGGACCAGGTTAGTTGAGACTGATGGTCCTCCCATGAGGTCAACCTGCTCCTCAGCTTCTTCCAGCCCTTTCCCAATTCAATCAGAGGGCTCCCCAGCTTCCTTCCATTGGTTGGGTGTAACTAACATCTGACTCTTTTAGTTGCCTGTTAGGCCTCTCTTGGAGGGCAGCTATGCCAGGTTCCTATCTGTGAGCATACCATAGCATCAGTAACAGTGTCAGGCTTTAGAGCCTCCCCTCCGCAGACGTGGATCCCAATTTGGGCCTGTCACTGGCCCTCTTTTTTTTTTTTTTTTTTTTTTTTTTTTTTGACATCTGCTTAAAATTTTACTAGGAATTCAAAGTAGTCCTCTCCTACATCACAATTTTCTTTTTATTCTTTAAACTTTTTTTACAGTTCAGACTTTATACCACTCCTGGTCCACCCTCTGACTATTCTACATCCTACACCTCCTCCCACTATATCTAAGAAGCTGTCACCACCCTCCAGCTCACCAGACCTCTCTACTGCCTGGGGCCCCAAGTCTTTCCAGGTTTAGGTGCATCTTCTCTCACTGAGTCCAGACCCAGATGTTAGGAGCCTCATTCCAGCTGGTTTATGCTGCCTGGTTGGTGGGTCAATGTCTGCAAGATCTCGGGAGTCCAGGTTAGTTGAGACTTCTGGTCTTCCTTTAGGGTCGCCCTCCTCCTCAGCTTCTTCTAGCTTTTCTCTGATTCAAACACAGGGTCCACCAGCTTCTGTCCGTTGGTTGGTTGTAAATATCTGTATCTGACTCAGCTGCTTGTTGGGCCTTTTGAAGGGCAGTCATGATAGACCCCTGTTTGTAAGCACACAATAGCGTCAGTATTAATGTCAGGCCTTGGGGCCTCCCCATAAGCTGCATCCAAAGTCGGGCTTGTCACTGGGCCTCCTTTTCATCAGGCTCTACTTCATTTTTGTCACTGCATTTCTTTTAGACTGGAACAATTCTGAGTCAGGGTGTTTGACTGTGGGATGGCAACCCCATCCCTCTACTTGATGCCCTGTCTTTCTACTGGAAATGGATTCTACAAGTTCCCTCTCCCCACTCTAGGGCATTTTACCTAAGGTCCCTCTGTTTGAGTCCCTAGAATTCCTCACCTCTCAGGTCTCTGGTACATTCTAGAGGGTCCCCCCCACCTCCTACATCCCGAGGTTGCCTGTTTCCATTCCTCTGCTGGCCTTCGGGACTTCAGTCCTGTCACCGCAATACCTGATCATGTTCCCCTCTTCCCTTCCCTTCCTCTTCATGTCCTCTTTCACACCCACATCCCTTCCCCCATTCTTGTGATTGTTTTCATTTCCCTCCCAAGTGGGCTTAAGGCATCCTCATCCATTCAGTTTGCTAGCCTTCTTGAGTTCTCTGGATTGTATACTGGTTATTCTGCACTTAGGCTAATATCCACATATTAGTGAGTACACACCATATATGTGCTTTTGGGACTGAGTTACCTCACTCAGGATAATATTTACTAGTTCCATCTATTTGTCTACAAAATTCATGATATCCTCGTTCTTAATAGATGAGTAGCATTCCATTGTGTAAATGAACCACATTTTCTGTATCCATTCTTCTGTTATGAGACATCTGTGTTGCTTCCAGCTTTGGCTATCACAAACAAGGCTGCTATGAACATAGTAGAATATGTACCCCTGTGACATGGTGGGGCTTCTTTTGGGTATATGCCCAGGAGTGGTATAGCTGTAACTTCAGGTAGATCTATTTCCAATTTTCTGAGAAACCTCCAGATTGATTTCCAGAGTCATTGTACCAGTTTGCAATTCCAGCAGCAATGGTAGAGTGTTCCTCTTTCTCCACATATTTGCCAATATGTGCTGTCACCTGAGTTTTTGATTTTAGCCATTCTGATTGGTGTAAGGTGAAGGAAATAGCAGGATCATTTTGATTTGCATTTCTCTGATCACTAAGGACTTTGAATATTTCTTTAATTGCTTCTCAGCCATTCAAAATTCCTCTGTGACCTGTAAGCTTGCTGAGTGCCCTGACAAGGGTGGCTGGGGAGCTGTATTGGGCATATGTTCCTGACCCACGTTTGCTTGACTATATCTTAGATGGGACAAACTGCCTTGCTTCAAGAGTTTAGACCTTGTGGGATAGAGAATCAAAAGGAGAAACTATAATATCTCTTGTATTTTTCTTAAAGGTGACCAGCTATTAGGACTCAATCATGTACTGGTCTAAAAATTAATCCAATATTGGAAATAACAGTCTACATTTGGAAGGCTGGATCTGGACATTGTCAGAGACATATTTGGAAGTTAGCTGTAGTTCACTAAGATGTTATGATAGCAAGAGATAAAGTTGGGACAGGATCTGGATTTCAAAAAAGGGTTAGTGCATGTTTTAAGGCTCTTTTAATTGTCAAGCTAAAATGTGTTTTGTCTCTTCTACAGTATTTATTGTAAGTTGCATTGACTGTATAATTTCCAATTGTGTTAGTGTGTTGAAACTTGGCATGTCTGTTATGGGGGGGTCTATCAACCAGCTTTTGTCTTACTGCCCTGAGTATTAGAAAAACTTGAGTCTCTAAAAAACCTTGAAAGTGCTGGAAGAAGTGAGTTAGGCTTTAAGCAGAAGCAAGAGGGTAGCAGGCTTGATTATTGCTGGTATAACAGCTTTAATTCCATTAATTGCTAGCACCACTGCTTCTGAAATAGCATTGACACAAGGAGTTAAGACACCTATTTTTGTTAACCATCTAGCAAAAAAATGTTACTAATGTATTGAGTATGGTCCTCTTTTTCCTCAGTGTCTTCTCCATTTTTGTCACTGCATTTCTTTTAGATGGGAACAATTCTGGGTCAGAGTGTTTGACTGTGGGATGGCAACCCCATCCCTCCACTTGATGCCCTGTCTTTCTACTGGAGATGGATTCTATAAATTCCCTCTCCCCACTCTAGGGCATTTCACCTAAGGTCCCTCTGTTTGAGTCCCTAGAATCTCTCCCCTCCCAGGTCTCTGGTACATTCTAGAGGGTCTCGCCACCTCCTACCTCAGGAAGTTGCCTGATTACATTCTTTCTGCTGGCCCTCGGGGCTGCAGTACTTTTACATTCACATTAATTTATATGCATACATGTATATATTAGTATGGAAGATCTGCATATATTTTTATCACAATACTTTCCATATCTATCCACATTTCCAAAAATTATTTTTCTTTACAGATGAGAAAAATTCCCTTGTGTATATGTATTACATTTTTATTATCCATTCATCTGTTGATGAGCATCTAGGTTGGTTCTGATTCATGGCTATTGTGAATAGAACAGTGATAAACATGGATGTTGAGTATCACTGGGCTAGGATTTACAGTCCTTTCACAATTTGTTCAACAGTGGTATAGACAGGTCATATTGTAGTTCTAGTTTTAATTAATTTTTTCTGAAACCTTCATACTTACTTCCACAGTGGCAGTACCGGTTTACATTAGTACCAGCATTATGTAAGGGTTTCTTTTATATATCCAAGCCAGCATCTGTTATCAGCTTTCTTGGTTATAGCCATCCTGACTATAATGGATATGATGGAATATAAAAGTATCTTTAACTATTTTTAGAATACTTACTGCAATTTCTGTTTAATTTAAGAATTGCTAGAAGAAAACATAAAGAATATATCTCAAGATATTTGTGTAGATAAGAACTTCCTGAATAGGACTGTAATAACACAGTAAATAGCCTTAGGAATTTACAAATAGGACTCTGTAAAAATTTAAAAAAAATTATGTATAGAAAAACAAACTACCAGAAGATTGGGTAGATAGTTATACTCAAGACAGGGCACTAATATATAGAATTTATAAAGATCTACTAAAATTAAACACTAAGAAATGAAAGTGACAAAATAAATGGGCTGTTGAAATAATTTATCTTTCCAGTTTATTTAGTAATCAAAACCGAACATCTCAGACTCTACATTCACTGTTATTGATCCTCAGACCTACTGTACTTTAACTGCAAATTATTTCACACCCACAGAAAAGTATAAAACCCCAGTTGTTTGCAGGCAATTATTGACAAAATTAAAACAAATGTACACAGAAATGTGAAAGGAGAAAAATTATACTTGTATGTGTGCATTTTATCAAAGATTACAACTAGGTGACATAAATTTTGTAGACTTAACTCTGAAAAACACAATTTTAAAATGTTAACACTGAGAATTTAAGAGCTGTTAATATAGAAATATCAAAACATTATGTTTCTAAATTCCTAGATTAAATAAAAATTGCTTTCTGTCAAATTTTTTGCTAAAGAGTAAGTTCAACAGATTAAGACAAAAAGTTATAAAGTAAAAAATGAAGAGCCAAGTTTCAAGTCTTATTGTTTTCTGTTTGAAAAGTCTCTCTCATTCATTCATTCATTCATTCATTCTGGCTTTTCTGAAGCAGTGTTTCATGAAGTTCAGGCTGGCCATAAACTCAGGAATCTAAGTCTAAACTTTGATCTTCATCTTCCTTCTAATTGGAAAGTGCTGACTGACCTATCTCTTAATTGCTCTGATCCATAGTAAATACTTCTTGCTTAGAATGGCACCCTAGTCTACAATTCCTCAGAGCATTGTCTCAGCATGTAGAGGTTAATAGGTACCAGTGTTAATGTTCATATTATAGGATCCTGGCTTATTAGTCATACTTATTAACCCAGGAGTGGACACAGGGAAACAAAGTGAACAAATTCTTTATCGCTTGAATTTAAAATCTGGAATGGAAATCAGAACATAGTAGCACATGCCTTTAATCCCATCAGAGGCTAAACTGATCTATATAGTTTTAGAACAGCCAGAGCTACATAGTGAGGTCCTATCTCTAAAAAGCCAAATATCATCATTGACATCTTCATTGCCCTCTTCCTCTTCTCCCTCCTCCTCCTCATTGTCTTAGTTAGGGTTTTACTACTGGGAACAGACACCATGACCAAGGCAACTCTTGTAAGGACAATATTTAATTTCAGATGGCTTCCAGGTTTAAAGGTTCAGTCCATTATCATCAAGGTAGGAGCATGGCAGAGTCCAGGCAGGCATGGTTCATGAGGAGCTGAGAATTCTATATCTTCATCTGAAGGCTACTGGTTGAATATTGGCTTCTAGGAAGCTAGGGCAAGAGTCTTATAACCCACATCCACAGTGACACACCTATTCCAACAAGGCCACACCTATGCCAACAGGGCAGCACCTTCTAATAGTGCCACTCCCTGGGCCGAACATGTACAAACCACCACAATCACCACCACCATCACCATCACCACCACCACCACCACCACCACCACCACCACCACCACCACCACCATCATCACCATCAACAACATCATCACCATCATCATCATGGTACCCTGAATGGAAAGGCTATGAAAATTGAACAGCAATCATGAATGATTTTCTGAGTTAAGTTGATTATCCTTGCCATCAGGTATCATTGGCTGATACAGTCTATGAGGACAGGGCAATTGGGAGCAGAGACAATGAATGGTGGCTGGGGGTCAGGGTTCTCACAGCATTTTCCCACATTGACTGATAATTAAAACTACATTTGATATTCCTTTGTTTACATTTTTTGATTTCTAATTTATTTGCATATGCTAATTATACTGTCCTTACATTTGGGAGGACAAAAAATTTGTATACTTATGTTGTTATGTTACAAAGAAGATACTTCAATGACTTACTTCTCACCCTTTTAATTACAAAGCACTTCTGGTAAAATAAGTTATTAACACAAACTATATAATTTTATATTGAAACAGCAAGACAAAAATACGTGCCAAGAAAACATATTCCAAGAAAATGTTTGTACTTCTTCACTGCTGACTGTTATACCATGATAATCATCCAATACTAAAATGACAGAACACTTTGAACCATCTGAACAAAGCTGACAGGAAAAACAATATATTTTGAAATCAGGGTCATTTGTTGTTTCCAGCATATAAATAAATCTTTTGGTTTTTAAAATAAAATTTCATAAGAATTGCAAAATATACTGTGTCTATAACTATGTCTAAATATTAGCCCAAGAACAAACTGCTAAGTGTCTACTATGTGACAGCAACTGTTGTATGTAAAGACTAGAACATGTGTTGTTGAGCAAAATCACAAGTCTCAGTTAATTACAGTAGGACTCAGAGAATGACAAACACAGTAGATGTACAAAGAGACAAATTGTACAGTGTGGGACTTGAAAATTGAACCTGATTTTCCATGTAAAGTAAATGAACTTGATGAAGATAAAGTGGCATGTATGGAAATCAGGAAGCAAGACAAGGAATGGTTGTTAGTAAATAAGTGCAGAGAAAAATTTAGATAATTTAAAGTTCAACTGAGTGCTAATCAACATTCATAAAGCACCTTTGATGTGTGAGTTAATAGTCATGATAATGATGGGTAATTTTAAATCATGATTACTAAGGGTCATGGCTTTCCATGAACTCATAGTCTAGTAGATGGGAAATAGACGTAGTAAGCCACACAGAGGGAAATGAGCTCTGGGGACTTTGTGGTTGTTTAGTGGTGAGGATGTATGTTAATAAAGGCTTTATAGTCTTATATGAGACATCCAGGATTTGGAATGCAGCCATCCATCAAGCATGTTTAGGCACAAACATTAAGCCTTGCAGCAATATGGTGGGTCCAGAGAATTTGCAGGAACTGAGCATTAGTGAACCAAGAGAAAACAGTAATAAAGGAAAGTAGATAGGAGATAAGAGTCAGGTTCCAGAAGACTTTGGAAGCTGCTTTAAAGCAATTTGGATTTAAATGTAAAATGAATTTAAGTTTCAAGTAGAGATGGGTTTGGTGATGAAAATTGCAGTGGGTTGGGGAAAACTCAAGACTTGTGAAGACTAAGCAGCTGCTTGTAAGAGTATCAGGTTGTAGAGGGGACATTTAACACTTTCCAGAAACAGTGATGAACCAGGATCTCTGAGAGCATTGCAGTATTTGATTCAAGATCAATAGATATTTTTCAGTACAAGTAAAACAAAGATGTAATTATGAGACTTGGCTGTGACAGAAGTTTAGAGGTACAACCAGAATGAGCTACATTTTCCTAAATATTCCAATGCAGTTTACCTTTTCCTGCTAGAGGTCGCATTCAGTTTGAAATGGCTGAGTCTACAGGTAGATAAACTAGAGACTCCAGGTGTTGAGATTCAATGTTTAGAGAAGTAGAGAGCCAGGCAGAATTCTCTAAGGATGGATGAAAATACTACACAGTAGTGATTGGGACCCAGCTGTGGAGCTGTGATTCAACAGTGTGAATTTTCAACCACTTCCAGCTATGAAAGATTCATTCTCCAGGAGAAAAAGCTATTAAGCACAAAACCCCAAGTTAATTTGCCATGCTTTTAGTCATTCAGTAGTTCAGTACTCATAACTGATTATAGCAGTAACAACAAATATACCTGGTACAGCACATAAAGCTATTAAATATATACAAAGTAGGGAAGAAAGAATAAAATCTGCTGAAATTCATAGTTTTCTATGGCTAAGTCTGTCTGTCATACATGTTTCTACAATAAAATCCAGGGCACAGATTTTCCCTATGGTTTGGAGAACTCATCTAGTGACACTCATGGCTTCACAGAAATGGCATCTCAACAGAACTTACCTTGATGATGGCCTTTCTATCAGGTTAAGTTTAGCTATTACAGCATAAATAAAGTAATGAACAATATCAATTTACCATGTTTTATTTTGCTTGTGTATTGAATTTTTATTCCTGTGCCATGTTGGTGAATATGTTCTATCACTACATAATGCTTTTCTGACTACAGTGCCGTCACAATCTGAACTTGGCATTTATTTGCTTGGTGGGGGGTCCTATAACAAAAGAGCACATATACAGCTTAGGAACGGTGAATAAAGATTTATTATCTTATAATTATGAGGACTGAAATTCTGAGATAAAAGTGGGCACAGTTGGTTCCTTCGAATGTCACTGTCCTTGCTTTGCAGATGGCTGTGTCTTTATGGTTTCCTCTGGCAGCTGAGATGGAGCTGGTGTCTGTCTAAAGTTCTTTGTCTCATGAGAATGATAGCTTGATAGATTAGAGCATACCTGCAAAGTCTTGTTTAATTTCTTTATTCCTTTAAAAATGCTGTTTTTAAATATGACTACGTTCTGGGTTATTGGGGTTAAGACTTCAATACATGAAATCTAGGAGGGTAGTACACTTCAGCACAAAACAACTCCTTTATTTCCCACCCTCAACATTTCTTTAAGTGAAACTCCCTTTCACTTTCATTACCAGCTGGTTTTGCAGGAAGTGTGTTTTGATAGGAAGCCAATGGTTCTATTAGGTTGATGCAGTAGAATGTACTTAACCTGTTCTCAAGTGCTGGGCATTTTCCATTATTGTCAGTGTAGCTGCTGTTATAGATAATGCTTCACTGAGCATCTTTGTGCACATAGCTTTTTCTTTCTTTTCAATTATTTCTTTAGGATAAATCCACAATAGTGGGACTGCTAGGTCATTTTTATGACTCTTGGTACATTTTGCTATATTGCTTTTTAAACAGGCTATGCCAATTTTTACAGCAACCAGTTGTATATGAGTATGTAGCCTTTAAAAAATACTAATGTTTGGTATTTTAATAGCTGTAAAATTTTGCTACATTGCTGTTTAACTTTGTATGACTACAGAGGTTGCAAAGTATTGGGTTTCTACACTAATTAGGGTAGTTTATATAAAATATCATCCAAACGCTATTAAAGTTTTAATTTCACAGGTCACATTAAAATAAATTAATATAATCATTAACAAAATTATTTAAGTTCATTTCAGGGGTCAGTCTGCTCTGTGCCATGTATTGCACTATGGTGGAAGACAAAAAAAAAGCAACTTGAATTCTTTTGTCTAGAATAAGAGGTATATGTTGTCTCTTATTGTGTCTTAGAAGTTTTAAGAATAAAGGTGGTTTAAAATATATCAAATACCAACATACTTAAGTTAAAACAGATGAAATTTCTGTGTCAGGACCTGAGGAGAATTTAGAAACACACACACACACACACACACACACACATTATATATATTAGAGTCACAAACACAAAACAAAAGATCTGGATATGCTGAATCATATAAAGTGAACTTCTGTTCTTGGGGTGCCAGGGAAGATTTCCCTAAGGTTGTACCTGAAGAACACTCTCGAGGATGACCAATAGCTGGCAAGGCAAAGGAGCATGGAGTCCAAACAGAAAAGAATGATTGCAGTGTTCACTTGATGTACAAAACAATACAAGCTTTGTAGGAACTGAAAGAAGATAAATGGCCAACAGTAAGATATTGAACTAGTATTTGCATTCTTCTGTACTGCTAAAGTTCTCTAAGTAAATCATGAGTCCTTCCACTGAAAGCAATGAATATGTATGCCCACAATCAGTTGCAGAGAAAACAGAGACAGTTGGTGATGGGAACATCAAAGAAGGTACATGCCACTATTCAGTTACATTGGAAAACAACAAGGCAAAGAATCTTGGACTTTTCATGTCTGAGCTATCAAAACCAAGGGTGGTACTGCATACCTGTAATTCTGGGTGCTCCAAAGAAGAGGCAAAAGGATTGATGTGAGTTTGTGGTTAACCTGCTATATGTCATGAGTTTCAGGACAGCCAGGGCTATATAATGAAAAACTGTATCACAAGAAACAACAGCAACAATCATGTGAATCCATGCATATTCCTTCCAAATGAACATAACAGCCATGTTCTAAAATTTTCCAAGTAAGAACTGCAAAGCATCATTTTCTTTTTTTCAGTAAATACACATTTTTCTATACTCTTTTTGTATCACATTCAAGTATGTATCTATTTTTAATGAAGCCCACTTGATTCTTATACTAGGTCTATATTTAAGTCTACTATAAGAATTACCTAGACCCAACTTTATAGAGCTATCTTCCTAGTTCCTAGATGGATAAACTTCTCTAGAAGTTGCATACTGGGTCCTGAATGGTAGAAATCACTCTCTTAGACCATATTTCTTATTTAAAACATGAAAGAATTTGAAAGTTGTAAGGTTTCCTGATTTCCAGCTAGGTTTCCAAAGGGTAGGGAAAATAGTGCAATGTTATATTATTAGTATTACAATATAAGTGAAAATTGATCAAATCCATGCACATTCAGAATAAATGCAGTAGCAGATTCAGATATGTAGGCTCTCAGGCTAACTAATATCCAATTTCCGTTCTTTAAAAATATTTTAGAAATGATAATTAAAAGTGAAAAACCTGACAGGCGCAATCATTTTTCTTAAAATACAAGAAGAAAATTAATTCAAATATTCCTTTACTTGAAGTGCACAATTAGCAAAGTTTGGAATGGTCCCAAGTGACAGTTTCAATCTTGGCTCTTCAAATAAAAGCAGATATATTTTTAGACTGTAGAACTGACTAAGATGTAAGTGGCTTGCAGTTAAAGTAATTGCATATCTGGTGGTGGTAAGTGAATTACAGGAGTGACAAATGCTGGTACTTAAATAATTTGAAGCAAACAACATCTTCCTTCTGCACGGAGCAGATCTGAAGTCAGTAAAACATCTGTTTCATTTATTCTGCTCTTTCCTACATGGCTGAGGCCTGGTTCCCAGTTTGAGCTGATGCCATCCAATCACACACTGCAGACAGCAGTGCCCTCTCAAATACCATCCAGCAAACAGAATGTCAAACTTGATTTCTAATAGCAGGCAGGATAGTTTTCTAAAAAATACCAGCAAAAAAGTGCCACTTAGTATATAATATTTAGCCTTGGTAAAAGTTTATATTCGTATGTCAGTGGTCACTGTTTCTTTTTCCTATAAATAGAAAATAGCCTACTCCAATGGTGCATGTTTTTCTGTGTTTGTGAAATGCTTATTATCACCAACTCTCTATTTGCAGCATTCAAGGTACACTCAAATTCTGCACATTTTACATTCCCCTTTCTCTTCCTTTACTATACCCCTTGGCTACTATAGTGTTTATTATTGTGCATTCTAATAGCTATTCAATGGTCTTTTACAATTCTCCAGTAAATAATAACATTACAGAAGACGGGGAGATGGATGCTTAGCTCAGCTCCAACAAATAACATGGTTCCTGGCATATGGTAGTATTTAGTAAATCTGTTGAATTACATATCAGAATTAAAATGTTTCTTTAAAGCAATCAAACTCAGATATTTTAGATAATAATTTGTATATTCATTTAACCAGCATATATAGTGAAGAAATTATTTGAAAATCATACAACTGATCCTTTTAGTTAGAAATCAATCAACCATGATCAATCTATGCAGTAGTATAAACCTGAGGTCTGCCTCCCTGACTCATTGTCAAGCATGTTCTTCTAGAAGGTCTACAGATGGCATGCTTGACAAATTCATGGCTTGATAGATTTTGGGAATCTATCTAAATTATGGAATAGCTCATCTGGTAAACAAACTTTTCATTTTAAAATGTTAATATTTAATATCTGGAAACTTTTCTGGGGAGTTGAGGAAGCAAATAACAAAAACTATAAAAGCATTCTGATATCTATCTCTTTTAAAGTTCAAGAATATCTATTTTTCAAAACTCCCTGCATAGACAGTACCAACCTGACCTTTAGAATAAATTGGAAACATAAATTTGATGAAGTTGTTTGATATGTATTTTTAATTATCACAGTCATTGAGCCAGTTCCACTAAAATATGCAATCTGATCATTGATTAAATGCCTGTTTATGCATTCAGCTAAGCTAATAAGTTATGTAGATTCACTAACTCTACAGCTGGATCTCTGAAATATAAAATTGGATTGGAATGATGCAAATCTTTGTTAATAAAGTCTACAGAAAAGGTGACAGGTGCACATCCCAAGTATTAAACTTGGAGATTCAGTTAGCATAAAAGTATGACAATGTTAAGGAAAGGGTAGGATCAATGAAGTATGAACTATGAGCTGCATAGTATAAGACTTTGTCTAAAATCATAACACTTTCTCAGCAAAATTATCTGCCTCTATACAAAATGGAATCAAAATCTAAGGACATGTCTTGTGTGATCTCAGATACCTGTATACTTAGCACTTGGGAGGCATAGGCAGGAAGAAGTTGAGGTTAAGGTTAATAAAGGCTACAGAATTAACCTTTACCACCAAAAAAGTAGAAACAACAGATAGCAGTCTAGGTAGAATTTATGGCTTTGTTTCATTCTTCCTGAGAATTTATTTGACAAAATATTGACTTTTAGTGCATTTATAGTTCAGTGTGTGCATGGCTTAGCTAGAATAAGACTTCACTTTAAAATGTTTCCTGGAGCCAAAGAGTTGAACCAACAGACCAGAGAGCATTTATTTTTTTCGTAGAGAACCTGACTTTGGTTCCTAGCATTCAAGATGGGTGGCTTATAGCCATTTCTAACTCCAGGTCTAAGGGTTCTGATGCCCTTTGTCTTTTATAGGCATTTACATCATATCCACCTTTCCCACCACATTCCTATATACATAGATCAAATTTAATCTTTTAAAGCCTAAAACAATATTTCCTAATTTTTTTTAACTTTATTTTTGATCAAGATATCCAGAAAAGTTGTACCCTTCAACCTATACAATATTTTAAAAGCTACTCTCTGACAGCCAATGAAGTATTTTACTGTAAAAAAAAATAAGTATACAATAATTAGATAATTTTCTTGATTTTAATGCAGAGAGATGAAAAGTTAACCTAATTATTAATATTATTTACTCTTGGAATTGACTAGGAAAGAGAGAACAGAGTTCATTGCTTTTCATATCATAGGTTCTGCTCTATCTTTGAACTCCACCTTGCAAATCACTTGGACAAACATATAGAAAAAAAACATTAAACTTTGTGACAGTAAAATTTAAAAGTAAAATAAATTCCAAATATATATTTTTCACAGTAAGAAACCAAATTAAAATGTTTCTGTGCTAGAATTCATAGCTTCCTTTTTAAAAGTAATTCTCAGACAGTGAATATAACTCAGTGGTAGAGTCCTTGCTCATCATGGACAAAATCCTGAGTTTGGTTGTCAGTATCACAAAAACACAAAAGAAAAAAAATGTGTTTCTATAACCAAACTCAGGAAAAAGGTGATGAGTGCAGTGGACAGAAACCTTTCTGCAGATGCTGGGTTTTAGCATCCTCCACCTCAAACATCCCATGCCTTGTTGATCACAGGCATGATTAGTTTTTCAGATGGTTGTGTAAAAAGGTCACCCAAACCTTGTGATTCTGATATAAACTTAGAAAAGGATGTACTTGGCATGCTACAGTGTTTCATTTTCCCCATCCAGACATTTGCAGGTTTTGAGAAAACATGGTAAAACAAATATAAACACCAAATCGAAGCCTAAAACTGTTGAAATGAATTAGAACAGTCAAATTACACTAAAAAAGTGAGACCAAGTGTCATTTTGCATACCATTACATGAATTACTGTTGTAGTCACAAAGAGAGAGAAGTCCATTTTTCCATTGATTTACTTATTTTTTCACTTTACATCCCAATTGTAGCCCCCCTTTTCTCCTAGTTCCCCTCACACACAGTCCCTTTTTCCACCCGTCTACTCTATATCTGAGAAGAGGAGGCTCCTCTGGGTACCAACCCAACCTGGTGCCTCAAGTCACTGCAGGACTAGGTGCATCCTCTCCCACTGAGGCCAGACAAGGTAGCTGAGCTCTGGGAATGGAAACCATAGTCAGACAATAGATTCTGCAACAACCCCAGCTCAAGTTGCTCAGGGATGAAGACAAAGCTGCATATCTGCTACATATGTGTGGGGGCCTAGGACCAGCACGTGCTTGCTCTTTGGTTGGTGTCTCAGTGTCTCACTCTATTGGTGCTCATGTGGAGTTCCTATTCCCTTTAGGTCCTTCAATCCTCCCACCAACTCTTCCACAAGACTCCCTGAGTTCCATCTAATGTTTGGCTATGAATCTCTATGTCAGTTTCTATATGCTGATGGGTAGAGCTTCTCAGAGGACAGTTATGCTAGGTATCCTGTCTGTGATGGATGTTGTTAGGGAACATATGCTATTAACCAAAAATATATTATGGGCTCTCGTTCTGTAAAATCATCTGTATTTCAAGATACAGAGAAGAAAGGAAATACAACTAAACTTTCTGACACAGCAGTTGTGAATGTCCTCATTTCCATGGATTCAAACACTAGGTAACCACCTCAAATTTACTTAGCCCAATGAACCTTATTGAGAAAGAAAAATGAAAATAAGAAAAAAGTAAATTATTTTAAATTAAGATAACATCCCATTTTAATATCAGCATAGTTACATTTTATACTTACTATATGCAAATTGTTTTACCTCAAACTGATAAGTATTAGGTATAGAAGTAGCTTCATTCCCAGTTAAAATTGAGGCCAAGTATACAGTATTACAATTGTTAACTTAATATCATTATATGGTTTAATAAGGAATATATGCATGGCCCTGAGATTATAGCTTGATACAGACAAGAATATGGATGTGTATCTGTAATACTGCTGCAAGACCATTAGGGCATATTCTAGTAAATTTTATGCTAGCCCTTTGTCTCTGTTATGATACATTTTGGATTTTTAGGTATTCTTATATAATTCCTTCCACTGAGATCTAGGTACATGATTTGTGCTGTTATTTGAAAAGTAGTTTTCTGGTAAAATGTTGTATAAACATAATTTGAAAGATGGAAGGCTGAATGAAGTATGGATTGGCTGGATACTCTCAGGGAAATGAGAAGCATACAGACCATTGCAAATGTTAACCTGTAAAAATGATTATGATTTGCTAGCAATGTAAAGAAACAAAGGGTAAGTATTTTTCTTCTGCAAGTTCCCTGATCTTTGGGGTGTCTTTTACAGATGTGGAAGCTCACAGCCAACCATTGGAATGAGCACAAGGACCCCAATGGAGAAGTTAGGGGAAGGATTGAAGGAGCTAAAGGGGCCTTATCTGGCATCAATGGAAGGGGAGGCCCTTGGTCCTGTGAAGGCTTGATGCCCCAATGTAGAGGAATGCCAGCGCAGTGAGGCAGGAGTGGGTGGGAGGGTGGGGGAGCACCCTCATAGAAGCAGGGGGAAGGAGGATAAGATAGGGCATTTGCAGAGGGGAAACCAGGAAAGGGAATAACATTTGAAATGTAAATAAATAAAATATCCAATTTGAATAAAGTAGTTATGATGCAAATAAAACACAGTCACTGAAAAGGCAGCTCATGGAGGAGGCATGGAAAAAAAGAATTCTAAATATACCCTGAGTTGTCCAGCCAGAAGTGTCAGGAGAGAGCTCTGGTTAGTTATCTCCCCCTAAAGAGTACCTTTGACTGGAGAGCTATCTGAGGGAAGAGCTGACACTCCAGTGCACAAGCTAGTCCCTTCTAGTAAACAGCTAGAACAGCTTTGGAACCGAATCTCAACATTTTCTTGCTGGGAATAAGTTATATCCATTGCCCAAATTTAGCCCATTTCCTAAATTATGTTAGGGTTACCTCTTCAGAAATGAGAGTTTTTGAGTAGCCCAGAAGGTAGAGTAAAGGAGACTTCTTCCTAGCTAACAAAATGGAATGTGCCTCCATTCCATTTTGGAAAGATAATAGTCCGGTTTGGTCAGATAATCACCTGGCCGAGAAAGGATGAGTCATTTTATGGCTAAAGAGATAGGAAGGATAAGTGTGTACTTTCCATTCCCAGAATAGCTGTCCTCTGTAAAGTCTCTCATAAAACTGTAGTCATAAAGGTAGGTTAAGCTTAGTGGTTTTTCTAAGTTACTCAGAAAAGCATCTTTCCCCCTTTTCTTACTTGTTATTTACTTCTCCTTCCTTTGGATACTTCCAAACTCTCAGCATGTTTTCCCACACTGTCTGGGCTTTCTTAGTCTCTTGCTCTGAACTTATCCTCCTTCCATAAGGTCCAACCACTTGGCTGCTTACAAATATCTTAGTTTTTCTCTCCTCCTCACCTGCATATCCCACCTCCAGACAGCTGCTCAGGTTTACCGTGTGCTTCCCCTGTGATTTTTCTTTAAAACTCTAAGAATTATTGTCTTCCAGATTGTTTCTGAGTACATTCTGACAAGCCTGAGTACTCCAAGAATGAACTCCAATTTATGGGTAATTTTCAGTAATAATACTTCTAAAGTAGACCATTTGCATTTATAATACCTGATACTACATAAAAGCAATTCCACAAATATCAAAACAGGAAAATAATAACAACAAAACAAAATAACAAACAAGCAAGAGGTAAGTGTCTTGAAGTCATCTCAGTAATTAGGGCTAAACTTAACTCTTTAATATCCTTCATGATAGTATTTTATTCTTTGTATCAATGTTTAAATCTCAAACTCCTTTCCAGAAGAAAGGAGATATTTAAAAGGAAGTGCAATAGAACATCTGTCATTCTAACCCCAATTGAGGTTCACATTTTTTGCACATAGTTTTCTCGTTTTAATGCTAGCAAGGTAGAAGGAAACCTACTTTTCAAGCCACTGAGAATGGATATTAAGTAGCCAGGATCTAATTAAGATTTTGAACTTCATCTGCTCAAAATTATTATTTTTATTGGACCATTAACATATTTAATTTAATTCCTTCTATTTTTATTAGCTAACCCAAATGCCTTTCCATCCTCCTAGTCAAAAAAAAAAAAATATTCTCTTTGATCTAAAATTTCCAGTCACTAGTGAATCTTTTTTATTGACTGGGATTATACAGTTACCTCATGCATTTATTTTGAGTTTTTAATAAAGAGCTGTATAATAGTAAAACTGAACAGTTACAAATATCTGAGATTTTAGAAAAGATACTTTTGGAATACAAAGACCATCATCAGCAGAAAGATCATGGCTGAGTTTTTTAAGCAACAACAATCATTAATCCTTGGAAAGTATAAGAATGATAATGAAATCACTAAAAGCAACTTAAAAGACTAAAAGACACTTTTAAGGATGACTTTACATTTACCTGAAACCAGTTTTATAAAATCTGTTAACTATTTTCAAATATCACATGCACAAATGCCAAAAGCAGAAATCACTGAATTAAAAAAAAAATAATAAAGAAATGTTACAATCCACATTCTAAAATTACAAAAAATGAATCGAGAGTAAATTTAAGAAACAGAAAAACATTGAACCCCTTTAAATGCTATGTGACCTTTCTAAAAGAACTTTTGGATAAAGAAATCCAAATTGTCAAGCACATATTATTGACAAATAATTATGAAAATATGAACTTTTGAAACTGTTATCAAAAGATATACTTAAAACTCAGAGCTTCAAGTATTATATTATAACATTAAAAACATGAACATATTCCAGTTTCCATTATCTCAAAATGCTGTCCAGGATTGACTTTATAGTTCTCTCTACTCACAATCACACATCCTTTTACTCATGGTTCAAGCTTCATTCACCTGCACCCACATAGCAAAGTGAAATTTTAATGGGAGCTACATGTATGCTTTAAAAAGTTCTAACAGTCACATTTGCAAAATAAAAAATAGGCACAATTCAGTTTAATAATATGTTTGAACCTAATATCACCCAAAATGCTGTCATTTTAACATGTAACCAACATAAAAATACTTTTAGTTTAAAAATGCACTGTATTTTACTTGTCAATGGTTTCTTCATTTTTACATATGCCACATTTTAAGTGTTTTGTAACAACATGTAGCCAGTAATTATCATAATAGGAAGTATGGTCTAAGTGCACTACACTTTGTTTGGAGTGGACCACATTGATAATGCACATTCTAAATCAGAGTATGATCTTTCCTGAAAATGAGAGGTAAGCTCAATGGTAAAGTTCTTGCCTATGTATATGCTGCCCTGACTTTGATTACCAAACATAATCAAATAACATGATGGGGGAGGCTTCCAGGAATCAATATTGATAACCTTAACTGAGATGCATAACAGTGGGGATAAGGAAGTTGAGGAGGCCACCTCATTTGGCCATTCAGGACTCCCAGTGGAGTCTGTCCTAGTGGGAGGGACACTAACACATCCATAAAATTTTTGACTCAAAATGTATCCTGTCTACAAGAAATGCAGGGACAAAGACAAAGCAGAGACTGAGGTCAACCAATACCTGGCCCAACTTGAGACCCATCCCATGGCCAAACACCAGTCTCTGACAATAATAATGATACTCTGCTATGCTTGCAGACAGGAGCCTGGCATTACTGTCTTCTGAGAGGCTCCTCTGGCAGCTGACTCAGACAGATGGAGAGATCCACAGACAAATATTGGACAGAGATTGGGGACTCTTATGGTAGAGTTGGGGGGAAGGATTATGGGCCCTGAAGGTGATAGGAACTCCACAGGAAGACCAACAGAGTTAACTAACCTGGATTCTTGGGAGCTCTCAGAGACTGAGCTGCCAAGGACCAGCTTTGGTTTGAAGAGGGGTTTGAGAGGAGTATTTGGGAGCAACAAAAGCAAACAACTCAATGTCAAATAGTAGGTCCAAGCTGACAGCCTATGTTCTGGTTGAGACAAATTTCCTCATTGTTTTTTCTCTGATCTGCTTCTCTGGAGATCCTTAGGCAGCTCTCTCTCTATTTTCTGCTTGACACAGTTCTCCAAGCCGTTCTCTCTTGCTGTTCTAAAAAAAATTCTGGATAGCTCCTCTCTTGTAGATTATAGCTCAGTCTTTTATTTTACATATCAATGCAGTCATTTACTCCAGGTTTCCTTTTGATTATCCTACTAATCAGTATCCCACAACCCAGCCCTTTGATTCTTAGGAGACAGCAAGCACACTTTCTTTTAATATTGCAAAAGAATTCAGAGATCTGCCTGCCTCTGTTAAAAATAGAGGATAAGTTAGCTGGGTGGGACTCCACCATGAAATTACCATTACTACCACACCTGGGCCTAACCTTGCTCTATCCCAGATGGTCCCTGATTTCAGGAATCTGTTTGCCCTTGTAGTCAGAAACAAAAAACCTAGCTGGGTTGGATCTCTTGAAGTCACCACTCCCTAAATCTCTTTATCACCTTCCTTAGTATCTTCTGACAAGTTGGCTCATAGTACAGCTGCCTCTGTTCCTTTAGATCTGTGAAGCTCCTCATACAATTCATATTGCATTCTTACAGTTTTTTTATAGTTGAGAAATTGTGTATTTTCAAACTCATGTTTTTAGAGTTCTTTTCAATAACCGTAAGGATTGTCCTAAAGGTCCCAGTGTTTACCATTATGCTAAGACTGTTGTTACACCTTTGCCTCTGGACTCCTACTGTCTCTGATTATCATGGAGTCGTTAACATTAACATCCTCAAAGGAGGAATGTGAAAATATGTACAGCATTATACAAACAAGACTTATGCCCACAGCAGCCATCAACACTTTTGTAGGCTGATGGCCAGTTGGCCCTGGTCCATTGGCAGGAACCATGTATGAGCTGTACCATGGTTCTCCACACATATGTAGCAGATGTACAGCCCAGTCTACATGTGCATCTCCCAACAACTAGGGCAGAGAGCTGTCCTTAATGCTGTAGTCTGACTGGAATCCCTTACCCAACAGGGCTGCCTTGTCTGGTCTCAGTAGGAGAGGATACACCTAATCTTGTAAAGACTTGATGTGATGTACCAAGGTAGAGGAATAAACAGGGATGGTACCACCCTCTCAGAGAAAAGGGGAGGAGCAATAAGGAGAGGGACTTTGTGAGGGGGGATTAGAGGCAGCAATTGGAATGTAAAAATTAGATAATAAAAAAATGTGAAACTTAGATCACTATGGATATTACATTTATAATGCCTTTCCATAATGTATTTTTCTAATAGTTACCAAATGATGAGCATTTAATGTTAATCTCTAAAAGGTTATTTATCTCTTCTGTGGAAACTCAGTTGGGTCCGTATTTTTCCAAAAATGATGACGCAGATTTATCCCCAGTTCTCTTTACTCCTTGTATAATATAACATGATTGTGGCTATTGTATCAAAAATCAGTACATGCAAAAATAAAGTAAATGTAATTAAATATGTGAAAATATATGCATATAATTCCATTTTAATGGAATAATGACATCCCAAACTTTTTCTGTGATGTCTGGTTATTAGATTAAAATCCAGCTCTGTTAAAATTTTATAGCTCTTACTTCTACACAGCCCAAAACTTGAATTTCCTCACTGGAAAATCAGTATGTTTTGATTTATTAAATGCTTTCATTATAAAAGTATCTGTTGATGAACAGAACATAATGATGACTAATAATCTTGGAGTGAGTCTATTTCCTTAGCTACTCTGCTAAATCTGTCCTGTACTTTAAAATGTCATCCTCAACATAGCATTTCATAAGGATTTTAGAAAGAACTGTGACATATTTTTAATCATCAAATACTGCTGGAACATTAAGAGAAAGGGAAGTAGAGAACTTTCCTCTGATTTTCTACCATCATATTAACTGTACTCACAAATGGTCTGTTATCTCTCATGAGTCTGTTTTGTTGGTGGGTTATTGTTCATTTCCCTTATGGATTCAGATGCTGGAATCATTTTTTTTGTGAAATGTTACTATTATTCAATTCATTTTAATATAATATTTTAATTCTTTGATAATTTCATACAATGCATTTTAATTATATTCCCATCCCTCTGCCTAGCTCCTCCTAGCTCCACTCTTCCACACCCCCACTATCAATTTCATGTCTTCTTTGTTTCTTGTTGTTACTTTGGTTTTTATTTTAGAGATTGTAATACAATTACAATATTTCCTCTTCTGTCTCCTTCCTCCAAATCCCTCATGTACTCCTCCTTTCTCTTTCAAATTTAGTGACTCTTTTTCATTAGTTGTTTTTGCATATGTATATGTGTGGGTGTTCATACACATTATATATATATATATATATATATATATATGAATGCTCACACACACACACAGACACGAAACCTGTTCAGTCTGAATAATATTATCTGTATGTATGTTTTCAGGGCTGACCAGTTAGTATTGAATAGCAAATTAGTCAGGAAGACTCTCTTTCACTTTCAGCATTCATTAGCTGCCTCCAGTTCTTTGTGTAGGATGGAAGACACATTTTAATGGAATAATGACAACTTTACTCACCTGTTTATTTATTTTTGATTAATGGAAGAAGAAAAATTTTTGACCTAGTTTCAGCCCAGGTAAACTGGCAACATGTTTCCAGGCCTGTAGTACAGAAGCATATCATGGCATAAGAATGGATACCGGAAACAGAGAGATAGAAAGAATATTTTCAATAGAATTCTTTTCTATTTCCTTCATGGTATCTAACCTATTGGATAGTGACAACCATTTTCAATGCAGCTTAATTCTTTCTCTAAAAAAATAATAAAAGCAGGAAAAGAAGAGAAAAGAAGACCTTTGCAAACACTCAGGAGTATACTTAACTATTTCCTTAAATAGTCCTCCTAATGTTTCACAATCTAATCAATATGATGGTTAAGAAATGAAGATTAAGCACCCAACAGAGTTTGTATTATATGTCTCTCCTTTTTTTGTCTGTTGTGGAAGCAAAAGACAATTACTGATCAGACTAGGAAACCACCTTGAATAAAATAAGTTATGTATATGACAATTGAAGGTTTTGGAAAAGACTAATGTTAAACAAAAATTTATTCCTAAAATCTGTACATGGATTCAATAACATTGGCAGCTAACACGTACCATGTTTCAAATTTTGAAAGAAAAATGACTAGATTAAATATATATACTTCATTTCTTTACTCAGTCATGCCTCAATTAATTGTCTGTTGCTATAATTGCATATCACTGATTAGACAATTTATCAATAAAAGAAGTTGGTTTGGACTCACAGTTATAGAGCTTGGGAAGTTCAAGATCAGGAAACTTCACCAGCAAAGAGCAAAGACCCTTCCTTCTGAGAAGTCTTCTGTGACAACTCCTATGGCAAAATAGTATATCATAAGTTGAGCCAACAAATAACACAAAAAGCTTATTTTTATAACAAAGCCACTTTCCTCAGTACTAACCAATCACCAATCCATTAACCCAAGAATTCAATTTGTAGTGTACACTTAAACCATTGCAAAGGGAAAGTAAGGCTTATTTTTTTTCTCCATCAAAAAAAAAAAAAAGAAATTATCTCCTGATAATGTTAAAATACAATTCTGAAGGTCATTTGAGATAATTTCAATTCAATAATTTTAGATAAGTCTTAATAAAAATGGTCAATGGGACTGAATTTAGGAAAATCATGGATACATTTTAAGAGGTTTTTGACTAAACTACTAAATTAATTATAAATGTATCTTTATTCTCATGTAATAATTGTCATCTTGGAGGCTTACTGCCTCAGTCTGCTAACCTTTGGCCTAGTCCTCAAAGCTTCTAGTCTCAATACAATCTTATCTAGGCCTAGAATGTTTTCATTCTCTAAGACTTGCTTCTAAATAAGCTCACCCTTTCTAGTTCACTCTGATCTCTGGCTGGCTGAATCAACTCAGCAGTTCTGCTTAAAGTCCCCTCCAAGCTGACTGACTCAATCTGGCTTCTCTCTCTCAGCTTCTCCTGAACTGTTCTGTTTGGCCTCAAACTAACTCTGCCAATCTACTCTAATCCTATGGGTCCTTTTAATTCTCTGATTTGTTCTGTCTTCACCTGTGTTCAGCTCGTTCGTTCTTCAAACTGTCTCTGTAAAACACCCCCAGTAAAACTCTGCAAAGCACTGCTCTCTCTCTCTCTCTCTCTCTCTCTCTCTCTCTCTCTCTCCCTTTCTATTACCTATTCTTTCACTTCACATCCCTATCATAGTGCATCCCCCTTTCTTCACAGTCCCAGTGTCATATGGTCCCTCTCCTCACCACCTCTCATCTTCACCTTTGAGAAAGGGGAAATTATCCCCTAGGTACCAATCCACCGTGGCACCTCAAGCCACTGCAGGACTAGGTACATTCTCTCCCATTGAGGCCAGACAAAGCAGCCCAGTTACAGGAACAGTATCCATAGACAGGCAACAGAGTCAGGATAAGCCCCCACCCCACTGCAGTAGTTGGGGGACCTGCGTAAAGACCAAGCTGCACATCTACTACAAATCTGGGGGAATACATAGCACAGGGGGCCTTGTATGCTCTTTAATAGGTGGTTTAGTCTCTGTGACTCACCAAGGGTCTAGGTGTAAGTTAACACTGTTGGCCTTCTTGTGGAGTCCTTAAACCTTCCTCTAATTCTTTCACAAGACTTTCCAAGTTCCATCTAATATTTAGACATGGTTCTCTGCATCTGTTTCTGTCAGCTGCTGGGTCTAGCTCCTCAGAAGACAGTCATGCTAGGCTCCTGTCTGTGAATCTAGTCTGACAA
This sequence comes from Arvicanthis niloticus, assembly GCF_011762505.2. NCBI lineage: Eukaryota > Metazoa > Chordata > Mammalia > Rodentia > Muridae > Arvicanthis > Arvicanthis niloticus. The sequence continues at coordinate 118,441,382 of NC_047679.1, read as the reverse complement.
ACACAAACATAGCCTGAGGCTATAAGATAGTTGAAGGAGAAAGGCAGGGAAGTAATGTGTTCTTATATATCTTCTGAGAACAGTTTGGCACATCCACCTCCCCCAAATTGGCAGGGGTTGCTACTGCATTCATTAATGTTTGTCTCAAACAGGATACCCGTGTATCCAGGTCAGCAGTGACAAATATAGCTGTCAATGGTATCTTCATATGTTGTATCATTGTGACATGGCTTTGACCAACAATGAGACATCAAGGTCTCACAGTGTGTTCCTGTGAATCTACGCCCAGTGCAGACACAGTGGTTGTTGTTTCCTCCATCCACACATAGACCTCCATGGAAACATGGCTGACTGGTACATCATCAAAGTTGAGTTCACAGTGCTCTCCAAAGAATCAAGGTACAGAGTTAGAGAAGCAAGCCCCAAGAGCCTCCTGACACATGGCACCATGTAGACAGGGCTAGGATCCATATTCATCAATTTACAATTCGCAGTTCACACCAGAATAACTTGAGGACAGACAAACATCTATCTTCCTATCTCATTGAGGCATATAGCCTCAAGGGAGGGAATAGGATGAGAGAGGTGATGGGGAAGAAAACATGGGATAAAGATGGGAAAACAGATGTAGATAAAGCCAAGGAGAGAGGGCCAAGAAAGTGAACAGAAATCTGTAGCAGAGGGTAGGTGGGAGAAGAGCATCTCTAGGATGTGCCAGGGACCTAGGATGTGGGAGGCTTCAGGGAGGCTATGAGGATGACTCTAGCTTAGACTCCTAGAAGTGGGAGATATAGAGCCTGAAATGGCCACCTCCTGTAGCCAGGCAGGACTCTCAAAGCAGGGAAAATTACACCAACCCATCCACAATACCATCAACCCAAAATGTGTAGTGCCTATAAGAAGTACAGGGGAAAAGGCATCTCAGAAACTAAGGGAATAGCCAAGCAACGAGAGGCTCACCTTGAGATCCATCCCCTGGGCAAGAACCGATCCCTGATACTATTAGTGGTAGTCTGTTAGGCTTCTAAACAGGAGCCTTGCCTAACTGTTTTCTGAGACGCTCTACTCTAGTTGATTGAAACAGATGCAAAGACCCACAGCCAAACAGATGGAGCTCAGGAAGTCTTGTAGAAGAGGTGGGGAAAGGATTGAGGAACCTCAGGGGGATAGGAACTCCATAGAAGACCAACAGAGTCAACTAATCTAGACCCTTGGCTGCTCACTGAGTATGAAGCACCAACCAAAGAACATACAAGGGCTGTACTTAGGCCCCTGCACATATGTAGCAGATGTGCAGTTTGGTCTTCATGCAGGTCCGCGAACAACTGGAGGAGGGGTCTTACCCTGACTATGAATCCTGCTTCACTAACTGGGCTTTCTTGATTGGCTTCAACGGGAGAAAATGTACCTAGTCCTGCAATGACATGAGGTACCAGGATTCACTTTGCCATAAAAAAAAAAATACCATGTGTCTCTTAAATTCTTGCCAAAACATACAAAGATTTCCTACAAAACCAAAATTGTTGCTTAGACATAACCAATAATTTGGACAAAGACTGAAAATCGAAAAGACCCTTGCTTCTCCAGTCTCTGCTAAGGAATTGCCACTTCTGTGAATACCCCAGGAAAATGGCGTTCCCTATGCTAATGTTTTCTGGGGTAGAGTGGACTTACCTGTGAAACTGCCACTAATTCTTATGGAGGGAATGCCTGTCGACATGGAAACACCTGTCATAAAGTCCCTGAGCTCTCTGCTTGTACTTGTTCTGCTGGATAGGATGGAAGGTTCTGTGAGGTGGATCACAGTGAGTTTGCTTCCATTTCTTGCCACAAAGGGGCTGTGTACCAGGATGAGATCAATGGCTACTCCTGCTTCTGTGTGCCTGGATACCAAGGCAGGCATTGCCTTGGGAAAGTAGATTTGATAATGTCTTCTCTTGGTTTTCACTCTCTGAAGACTGTGTACATTTTTGCCCAGGCTCTTCATGACTAGCCATTGGTCTTTGCTTAGGGGAAGGCCAGTGTTTGGTATACATCAGCATATTTTCATAATTTGACAGGGAATTTCATCAACTCACTTCCATATTCAGTCACTCTAAGCACCAAGATATAGATGTAAGGACACAGAAATAACTTAAACTCTCCCAAATGTTGTATACCATCAACCAATGTGGAACTTGATTTTAAAAGTGTAAGCTTGTCAGTTTAAATACAAGTTTCAGAGAAGTAAAGGTTTTTGTTGACTTATGGCTGCCTAATAAGACCTAAAGAAGTGCAACCACAATATACATGCTAACATGGAAGGGGAAAATCTCAAGGATTCCCACCCCTAGACAAAGGACTTTAGGCAATTAAGGAATCCTGATAGCAGGAAAAATTCTTCCCTAGCCATGTACCACCTGATTACAGCTCTAAAATCATATACAAAGAAATAACTCTAAATGGACTGAGCAGGTTACATTTATAACTAAGCATTTATGTCTTTATAGAGAGAGTTTATATAGTTGGATATAAGTGTTTGTGTGTTTGTTTGTGTGTATATGTGTGAATAAGAAAGAAAAAGACACAACACTTTTGAGGGGGATAGAGGAGAGGTACATGGACAGGGTTAGAGGGAGAAAAATAAAAGGGGAAAATGGATACATTTTAATTTTAAACATTTTTGAAAATAATCTTAATACTGATGGCAACATGAGATCCTTATGGGAAACAAAGTGAGCCAAGCACCAAAGAAAAATTTCCACATGATCTAACTTATGTCTGAAGTTATCCAGTGCCAGTTGAGAAGAATGGTGTTGCCAGAGGCAAAGGAAAAGAAGACTAGTGTGTACTAAAAAAATAAGTTAATTAGCATGAAGTGTTGATGTGCTATGGTACAGCATAATGAATAAGATGATAGACATTTCAAAAATCTAAGAGAAAATATTTTCTTATTTTTAACATCTCAATATAACATTTCTCCCTTCCATTTCCTCTCCCCAAAACTTTTCATGTATCCTTTCCTGCACATTTATGGCCCTCTTTTCCATAATTGTTATTGTGTGTTCCTCAGTATAACCTGTACAAGCCATATACTATTACTTGTGTAAGTGTATTTGTATATTTGTATAATTTGTATATTTGTGTATATATTGTATACTTGTAAAACAGGATTTCTTACCAAGTTTTGGGCAAAGCTATCTATAAGTCTCACAGATCCGCCCTAGTCTGCCTTTTCAGCCCTGAGATTACAGGTACAAACCAACTTGCCTGGTTTCTTATGTGAATGCTGGGGTTCTCAGCCCAGGTCCTCACGTTTGCATGGCAAGTACCTAATCAACTAGGCCATTTTAACCAACTCCAACATATTATCTGAACCTTAGTTTTACAAATCCAATTCAAGATAACTTACATGTAGTATCTCTTTTGCTTTATTGTCTACCTAATTATAAGCTATTCAAAGCATGTCTTTCATATGTCTCTCATACATTAAAGATAAATGTGAAATAGTCTCTTAAAATTTTATATTTACATTGAATTCTTAAATAAAAAACATGTCTATATAAAATAAATATAGATTTATTATGGAATAAACATTGAAAATCATATACTTGAAAGTAACAAGTCTTTACATTTGTATTACCAACACCTGAAAGATAAGGCAGAAGACTAGGACTTAGTGGCAAACTTAAGCTGTATAACAAGTTGTAGGCTAGCCTAGGCTCTATAATGAGACCCCCACATACACAGACACACAAAAAATGCTTAAAACATACCAACGTCCAATAGAGATTGTCATCTTTGTTCCTATATCAGTAACATGCTTGGGAAAAATATATTACTATAATGAAAATAAGGTCACATTCCTTGGGAGTCCTACTCAGTTTTTAAACCAGAGATTTTTAAAACACTCATCAGACAAGTTGTTTCTTTGTTTATTTTGATGTCTTTAAAGTGGGATTCAAACTGGAAAATTTAGCAAATAAAGAGAAAATCCATAGTAAATAGAGAAGATAGTGATTTGCTCATTAATCTATTTTTACTGAGACAAAATGAGAACTGAGCTCTAAAAATCACAGATCTAACTTCTTTAGGTTCAGCTGTCTGCCCCAGTTTGCAAAGGAATAAATTAAACATTTAATATTTCATGTAAAATAGTATACCTACCAATTGGGATTTGATCACAACTCTCTCTCACGGAACTACATGGCAAAGTAGCATGCTATACTGCCCCCTATAGGTACATGGTTGTTCATTTTGAGAGTCTATTGTAGGTTTCCACTAACTCCAAATTTGATAGAATGTAAGAGATTCCAAAATCATTTGTTTTCATTTAATGTAGGACACAGAGATTGCCAGAAATGATTTCCTTGTTTGTCTCTAAGTCTTCTCTTAAGAATGTGTATTCAAAAAGTTCAATATGTCATTTTTTTTTAACTTGGAGAAATGTGAAAGCTTACAGAATAAGATTTGAGTTGGATATTAAGAATAGAAAAGGTTCCAGTAGAGAAACGTGAGGTAGAGGTGACAGAATGAGGGCTGACTAAAGATAAGTTTATAGAAGAATCTTGGGTAACTTATTTACTCATTGAAAAGACACCTACATAGGTGCATTTTATATACCACATCCAATTCTAGGTATGGGCAGAATTGCAAAAACAAAGTTCCAAAGATCTATCCTCATAGGGCTCAGACATTCTAGCTTCAGGAGACTTTCAAAAAAGGAAGGGAGAAAGAGAAGAAAAAACCCAAACATAAAATGAAAATGACCAACAATTAGCATAATATGCAAATAGTTAAATTATTGATATATGTAGAGATGGTGAGGATGTTACTTAATTTGGCTCAACAGAAAAAAGCCTTTCTTAACACATTAATCTCACAAGAGCAAAGTGTTTTCTTCTTGGTGCTCCCAGAGAACCCACTCCTTTATGTGTTTTGTTAGCCATATAGTATAAAAGGACACATGACCTGGGAAATTTTCTAAAGCAATAAACTCTATGATTCTGGTGAACACCATGCAGTCTCTTTAAGGAACACAATCTCAACAGGCAATGTGATCCAAACTAATAGCAACAGTGGCACTATAATCTCTCTACTTCCTCCATGCTTGCATCCTAGAAATGGGTCTGAAGTTTCCTTCTACACAAGGGAATTATATGCTCTATTCAATTTCAGGATCTCATTAGAATTTTAGGAAGGAAATGGCACAAGTGGACAGTGTACCTGTGATGGATCATCTTTGTTGTCAACCTGACTGCATCTGGAATTAACAAAAACCCAAGAAGCTAGATTGTAGAAGTTCTTGATTGGATCATTGGAGGTGAGACCAGAAACTGTAATTTTGGGCCATATCATCTGGCAGCAGCCTGCATAAAAGAACATGGTAGAAGGAAAGTTGTTTTTCTTCGCCCTCACTCTCACAGTTCATCTGTGCTTTTCCTGAGGCATTCCTTCCCCTTGTTAGTATTAGAAACACAGCTTGATATCCACTCTAACAAAGGATATGTGTATATAATTGTGTTAGTTTTGTTCCTTAGGAGAACCCAGAATAATACAGTACCCAAACAATGACTGGTGAAGGAAACTTCTAATGCAGAAGGAACAATCATAAACTCTGAGAAATGAAGACCTACCATCTCAAGACTGTAGGGGATGAAAGCTCAGGGCTAGCAACACAAACCTATGGAGAGCCAATAAGCAATAGAGCAAAGCCTGCATTGGCCCTTAATGACACCACTCTTGTTTGTAACAATATGTAGCATTCTGTAACAGCAGCAAAAATGGACTAAGAAAACTGCCATATACTTAAGAAAACTACTATATACTTAATACATCTATCACACATCTAGAAAAGTGGCATAAGTGTTAGTGGTGGGGTTTCTAACGTGCATGTTTTAAACATTCATTCACTGAATGAGAGGCTATGATTTTCTGGTGATCACACAGTGTATGAGCTTTTAACAAGTGCAAACCTTCCTAGATACCTTCTTATCATGATGCTAGCTTTTGTTAATGCCACAAATGTTAAGAATAAAACTGCCATGTAACACAGCTATATCATTCCTTGGCATACATTACCAAAGAAACTATATACTACAACAGAGATAGCTGCACATGTTCACCAAGGCTCCAGTCACAATAGTTTACTTAATGCTCCTTCTGTAAAACTGCCCTGGAAATATTAATGTTTATATCTTTAGATTAGTGCTGCATCTGACCCTCAGCACAGAAGCTGCTAGCTTTAGTGGATAATAGTTAATAGAAAAAAAGAAACATAACTGGCAAAAGTGCCAAGAGTAAGTGATGGTGGAGTGTTTGGACTTAATTGGATATATTAGACCCTAGAAGGCTCAAGGGACATCTTAGGAGAAGGGGTAGGAAGAATGTAAGATTCAGGGATTGTAAAGATTTACAGTAAAAACTCATCTTCTGGGCATCATATTGCTGTTACACTCAAGAATTCACAGCAGCTGTCATCTGCACAAGTACTGCACAAGACTGGGCCAAGCAAGTTTCTCATGAAGCCCCACCAACTTCTGAGTCACTAGTATGAGCTAACAGTTGTCAGGGAAGTGGGTGTAATATTCTTCAGTGGTATTCATGTGTTTATAAAAAAATAAAGAGAGGAGGAATATGTTTTAGTGGATGTGTGGTGAGGTGTGTTGAAGGGAGTTTCTCAGCGGGCCCATGCTGAGGCATCCCTTCCCCATGAAGGACAAGATAATAGAGTTTATTCAGGGAATGGGGAGAGGAGTTAGAAGGTAGTAGAGGCAGAGAAAAGCAGACAGAGACAGAGAGAGAGAGAGAGAGAGAGAGAGAGAGAGAGAGAGAGAGAGAGAGAGAGAGAGCAGATAAGAGGAATAGAGGAGTAGAGGCCAGCCATGAGCATATGTAGAGAGGGGGAGAGGGAAGAAGACAGAGTGAGAGCAAGAAGGCAAAAGCAAGAGCGAGAGCGAGAGCCAGAGCCAGAGAGAGAGAGAGAGAGAGAGAGAGAGAGAGAGAGAGAGAGAGAGAGAGAGAGAGAGAGAAAGAAAGCAGCCCCTTTTATAGTGAGCCAGGCATACCTGGTTCTTGCCAGGTAACTGTGGGTCAGAGCTCAGACAAAATGATAACAGGTATAGTTACTGATAATTTGTTACTGCTCCAATAATATTCTTCTAGCTACACTCGGACAAGAAACTTTAATTAAATTCAGTGAGTCACACTTGTGCTTCTTATGTAGATAACTTTCTTCTGTTCCACAGATAGTTTCTGAGTGAGATTTCTTTTTTCCTTGATATAATGCTTTACTTATTAAATTATTATGTATATGAATGCTTTGCCTGCATGTATGGGTGTCTACCATCTGCATTCTTAGTGTTGATGGAGGTCCAAAGAGAGCATCACATCCCATAGAACTGGAATTACAGATGATAATGAATCACCATTGTGTGCTTGGATCCAAATGTGTGTCCTCTGCAAGAGAAACAAATTTAATTAACTACTGAGCTATCTCTACAGTCCATTGATGTTAATTTTTAAAAAGCCCCTTGTATATTTTAGAAACTGATATGCCAGATATGTATTTATCAAAGGCTTTATCCCATTTTGTAGGCTGCCTCTTTACTTGACAGTTTCCTATGCAATACAGGAGTTTCACTTTGTTTTGTTTTTTTTGTTGTTGTCATTGTTTTTTTTATTTCATGAGTTCCCACTTGTTGATTGTTGGCACTATTTTGTAAGCAATGAGAGTCTAATGGCTTATTCCAATCTAGTAGTCACACAGATGTCCTTAATGTGAATAAAATATCCAATAACAAATAAATAATAAATAAATAAAATAAAAAGAATAGATATAGGATTGTTAGAAGTTATATGATAAATGGAAGAGAGATAAGTATAGATAAATGATAAATGATGCATAGATTATAAAAGACTCAGGACAGCTAGAGGATAGGCAGTTGATAAATGGCAGACACACACAAAATAGCTACAGGATAAATGATAGATAGATAGATAGATAGATAGATAGGATAGATAGATAGATAGATAGATAGATAGATAGATAGACAGACAGACAGACAAATAATATATAGATAGATGGAAAACAGCATAGCTGGAAGATAAATGATAGATGGAAATTGACATGAATTAGTTACAGAATTGATGATGGGTATGAGTTAAAAAGTTGAAGATAAAATATGGTAGATGAACAATAGCTAGAGGATTAACAATAAATTGAAGATTATGGAAAAGCTAGAGCATAAAAGAAATATAGATACAAAATAACCAAAGATAGGTAAAGGACAGATGAGAGATAAATGGAGGAGAGACATGGTAAACAGATACAGGATGTCTAAAGGATCTGAAATACGTAGATGAAAGACAGACATAGAATAGAGTACAGAAAGCAGATTAATTAAAGATAGACAAAGAATAACTGAAAGATAATTAGATGAAAAAATAGCAACACAATAGCTACTAGATAGATTAGAGATAGAAAGAAATGAAATAAGTAAATATAAAGGATAAATGATTCATGAGTGGTAGACAAACAGAAAATAGTAGAAGATAGAGAACAGATTGTTGAAAGATAAACATGGGCTAGGTAAAGGAAACATAATAATTATATAGAAGACAGATACAGGATTTCTGGAAGTCATATGATAGACAGATGGAAGACAGATAAAGGGTAATTAAATTATAAATGATAAATGGATGGTAGACAGAGAAGGCCAGCTAGAGGGTTGTTAGAAGATAGATAGTATACAGACACAGTAAAATTGAAGAATAGATGGTAGGTAACAGAGATAAAAGTTAGTTAGAGGATAATAATTCATGAATTGTCACAAACACAGGATAGCTGGAGGATAGATGATATGTAAAGGGAAGACAGACAAAGACTAACTAGCAGATAGATGATTCATAGATGGGAAATAAATAGAATAGGTAGAGTAATAGTGACAGACAGAAAAAACAGGTTAACTAAGGAGATAAAATAGATAAATGGAAGAAAAGGAATGAAAAACAGACATAGCATCACTAGAGGGTAAATGATAGGCGGAAGATATACACAGAATGGCTAGTGAATAGATAGATGGATAGATGGAAGACACAGAATGCCTGCAAGGTACACAATGAGCAGATAGAAGATTGATACAGAGCAGCAAAGGGTAGTGTATATTCAGATGGAAGACAAACACAGGAGAGCTAAAAGATAAGTGATAGATACAAGGACATTACAAAGAGTGGATATTGAATAGATGACATATAGATGCAAAATAGACACAGGATAGGTGGAGCATAGATGAAACATGGAAGACAATAGGTGAAAGAGAGGCACAGGATGACTATAGGATAGATGACTGAGGATATTCCATGCAGGATAGCTAAATGACATGTGATAGGTGAATGGAAGAGAGATGTATGGTAGCTATGGGATAAGTCATAGAAGATAGACACGAGATAGCTAGAGTACAGATGATAGATGCAACATAGAGGGTAGAGAGTCGATAGGTGATAGATGATAGATGATAGATAGATGATAGATAGATAGATAGATAGATAGATAGATAGATAGATAGATAGATAGACAGACAGATAGAAGATAGGGTTATCTAGACAGACACATAGAATATTTAGGAAATAAATGATAGATGAAAGATAATTACAAGATATCTTAAAGATAGATCCTAGTTAGGAGGAAGAAAGACAGTGGATTGTTAAAGGTCATCTATACAAAAGGATGTAAGGTACTTAAAGATAAAGATAAAGGATGTGAGATAGTTGGCAGGTAGATGGAAAGTAGACACTGGATAGACTAAAGGATAGAGTATATATAAAAGAAAGATAGATATAGAATAGGCAAAGGAATGTATGATAGATGGATGACAGATACAGAAGATATACACAATACATGATAGCTACATATAAAACAGAAACCAAATAGCTAGAGAATAAATAGATTGACAATAGACCTAAGATTTTTAGAGTATAGATTATAGTCAGATTGAAGATAGACACAGGATGATTAGAGGATATATGGCAGATAGATGGAAGAAGCATATTATAGCTAGATGATAGATGAAAAATAAATGGAAGATAAATATTCTATAGCTAGAAGATAGGACACATGGGTGAAACATAATATCAGGAAAATAGACACAGGGTGCTCTTGTGGATAAATAATATGTGGGAAATACCCACAGGACACCTAGAGGATATATGAAAAATAGGAGAATAAAAACAGGTTAATTATAATAAATGATAGATGAAAGATAGGTTATAGGATAGTGAGAAGATTTAGGATAGATAATAGACAGGTTACATACATCTAGCTACTCTTTGTCTATTTCTCATTTATCTATCTATCTATCTATCTATCTATCACATTTTTTCTGTATATCCTGTAACTATCTTCTATCAAGCAATTTTTTATTTTATTGCTATACTGTATCTATCTTTGGTCTATCATCAATTTCTAACTCTCCTGTGTTTCATCTGTCTTCTAGCTATGTTGTGTATCTTCTATCTATCAACAATCTATCTTCTAACCATCCTACATATCATACATCTATTATGTAGCCTGTAGGTCAATTGTGTTTATCTTCCATCTAGGTACCCTATGTCTTTCAGTGATCCTTTAGCAATCTATCTTTCATCTATTCTCTAGCTATAATTTTCTCCCTCCCATTTATTATTTCCAAACTATCCACTATATATCCTCTAACCATTCTATATCTATCTTCCATCTATTTCTTATCTGTTCTCTAGATACCCTGTGTCTATTCTCCATGATCTTTTCTATACCTATCATGTATCTAATTTCTAAATGCCAATTATGCCAAAGTTCTCCTCCACTTTACTTCTATTGTCTTTCATCTACCAGTCAAATGACCTCTAGGTACCTAGTTTCTATCTTCAAACTTGATATTGTCTATTCCTTAACAATCTAGTAGCTGCCTTCTAGCCAACTTTGAAAATTTTTAAGTATTTTTAAATTTCTCAATCTTTAAACTATTTTAAAATTACTTCCATAAGTCTGGTATGTCTAACTACAGAATGATATATTGCACACACCTACTGGGTATTCAAGGTCAACTTACTACACCTTATAAGTATGTAACATTATATCAGATGCTAAATGCCTGAAGCTTAAGGGTATTTTTTTTGGTTCTTATCCCTAATGATTGTGCTGAATTTCATATTTGGGTCTAGATTTTATATGAATAAATTATTCTCTAAATACATAATTGAAGAACATTAATATTCAGTCTTTGACACAGACTAGAATCAAAGCCAAATTCATTTATGAACAGCAATGTTAAACAGGAATGCCACTAAATACTCCAAAAGCTATAGTTGAACAACATGCAAGTAATTCTGCTATTTACTTAGGACTAAATTACTACAAAGAAGTAGCTATGTTCTTTGACACCATGTTTTATGAAACTCAATTGATTGTTTCCTTAGGTTACAGAAGGTTTCAGTCTTATGAGATTCCCTTGTTAAGTTGTTGGCCTTAATTCTTAGGCAAACAGAATCCTGTTGACAAAATTCTTTCCTACACCTATGTCATACATAGTACTGTCTAGTTTTTCTTCAGTAGTTTCATCATTTTAGGTTTTATATTAAGGTATTTGATCTATGTGGAGTTAATTTTAGTGCAGGGTGATAGATATAGGTCTAATTTAATTCTTCTGTGTGATGACAACCAGTTTCTCCAGCATCATTTGTTTAAGCACTGTTTTCTCCCAAGTTTATGTTACTGGCATATTTTCAAGTATCAGATGAACACAGTTAAGTGCATTCTTTTGAGTTCTTTGGTTTTGTTCCATGTGTGTGTGTGTGTGTGTGTCTGTGTGTGTGTGTGTACCACATGGGATGATAATGTTCCCACTAAAGAGCCATCAACTATCAAACAAAAAACATTTGCAAGACATGTGAAATTTTCTTTCAAGTTGTTGGTAAGGGGAGTCTGAGAAACTCCACAAAATAATATAAGCTATTGCTATGGTCCTTGGTTAGTTCCTAGAACTTGAAAATAAGACACCATATGTTTTGCACCTAGGGGAATTAAGGTAGATCAGACCTGAAAGCCTCATACCTGATTATTAGTTTTCCTAGTACCAACAAAGTCCAATCAGACAAGGAAAGAGACCAAGCAATAATCTTGCCCAGTCACACAGTCTTAAGAACCACTACAATGAGCAGCCAGAGGAAATATCCCTTATGGTGAAATGCTAGCTCTAAGTTATATGATAACTAACAGTTACTTGAACTAAAAGCATGTACTTTGCCTGGTACTATAAACCTAACCAATCACGTATGGCTAGTTAGGCCATGAGTCCTAAAGGAAAGCAAAATACCTCTACTTTCCTAAACCACTAGAACTTCTAACTGCATTGTAAATATATATCCTTAAACTCATAGAGTAGCAAAGCTCATTTCCTCAAAGAAACTTCTTTTTACAACAGACTGAGGCCGCTACATGAAGCTACACTGAGCAAAATCCAGAATATAAGTGACCATGGGGTATTTAGTTCCAGTTGATAAAACTATAATACAAACCTCTATATCTAAGGCCAGGGACATAAGGGAAAGAGGGAAGAAAGATTATAAGAGTCAGAGGAACAACAAGTTGTAGGAATATGTCTTCTAGATATGATAGGGCAATACACCTATGACATCCTAACAATATGACTACTTATACAAGACCTGAAAAAATGGCACCAGCAGTTGGCATGCCATGCTGTGTGTTGTGTGTGTTTAACAATAATTTTTTTAAAAGCCATAAATGTGAGATGGAATGGGGAGAGAACATGAGAGAGGTTATAAAAAAAGCTAACGGGGGTGGGGATTATGGAATTATGTTTCAATAAAGAACAAATTAAATTAAATTAAGCAAATATATCAAATAATTGTTCATCAAATTTTCAAAAGCAATACAGTGAAGAAGTCACAGCCCTTTTAGAAAGTGTTTGAGGCGCTATTGGCTATAAATGTGGAAAATATGAATGTTAGCAGTTCTAGTTTATACATAAAATTAACACAAAACTATTTATATCTGGTCCTCTGGAGATTTGTTGCCCAGCATATGGGGATGCTGGGGGGGGTGGAGTGGGAGAGGGTTGGTGGGTTGAGGAGCATCCTCATAGAGACAAAGAGGAAGAAGTAGAGGGAGGTTGTGAGATGGGGGGCTTGTGGAGGGATAACTAGGGAGTGGGATATCATTTGAGATGTAAACAAATGGAATTATTAATATAACACTATTCATATACCTAATTATAAAAGTTAAAAGTATAAATTCTTTAAATAAACATTGTAGAGCATCTTGTGACCTCAGGTTAAATATTTGTTGTTTAAAAAACATACCAAAACACAATTCTTGAAAAGCAAACTGATATATTTGACTTCAAGTTTAAGAATTCTATTCTTAAAAAAAATAATTAAAATATAATTATATGATAAGCTGTAAAGTATATTATGAGACTCAGATTTTAAAATTACATATATTATGCTGGCAGGCTATTCAGAATGCACGAAAAAAATTAAATATTCAATAATGAGAAAAAAGAGTTTAACATGGAAAATTTGAACCAACACTTTCAAAGAGATAATGCACCAACAGAAACCACAGGTGAAGATGCATAATATCATGGGGTTCTAGAAAAAGAAAAGTAAAACTTTGAGATAGCAATGCATCTCTTACAGGTAAATAAGACAGTACTAAAGAGAATATGAAAATGTCAAGTGCCAGTAAGGGCACACAATACTGGCACTCACACTGGGTTGGAAAATGGCAGCAGACACTTAGGAAAACAGTGTTTTCATTCCTCAAAGTTTTCGGCACTTACCATACGGCTTAGAATACCACTTCAAAGTCACTTAAGAATTCTACTTAAAAGTAGTTACTAACATAAAATGAAAACTATATTCTCTAAAAGTTGCAATGTACAATTTTCACATGACTTTATTTCTAACAACCAAAAACTGGAAGGAAAGTCAATGTCCTTCTATCTGGTAAAGAAACTGTATATATTTGAACACAGAAAATAATTAAAGAGACTTTAAATAATGACAATGACTTGCAAATTATATAAACTGAAATAGACAGGAAATATACCTTCATAATGTGTCCATTTTCTTTCGAGATATTTTTGTTAGTTATTAATGAAGTTCATACAAGTTGAGCATGTTCACCACTGTCACTTCTAAAACCATTCAGATTCATGCCCCTTTCCCTGCCCACTGAACTTTGTAGGGTTTTGGTTTGGTTTTGTCTTTGGAGTTTTGTGTTTTGTTTTAAACTCATCCAATCTGATTTGTGTTATCTTTATACTCTTTGGTATAGGGTCATCCATTAAGCCATACCCTTAAACAAAGCTTACAATCTTTTTTCTAGAAGCTACCAACTGCCAATAGTCTTCACATAGGTGTGGGATACCATGCCTACTCAACTTCTTCCCAAGGTTAAATTCTGTTGGGCTTGAGCTTGCATTCAGTGACTGGGTTCTAGGTGAAACCACATTGGTGTGCCCAGAAAGCACTGTTTCTTTGTACTCATCTACCTCTGCAAGCTCTAACACTCATTTTCACTCCCTATTTTGCAATAATCCCTGAGCCTTAGGTGGAGAGGTATGATCTAGATATCATATTTGGGACTAAGCATCCTGCAATCTATTACTCTGTGTACCTGGACTGCTTTTAGTTCTTCATGTTATCACCATCTACTTCAAAAAGAAGCTACTCTGATAAGGATGGTGAGGGTTGAAATATACACAAATCTATTAGCATAGTGATGTCATTACGTTAATATTGTGCACTTAGCAGAATAATAATTAGTCAATACTCCTTTAGGGACTATGATCTACCTAGTCAAAAATTTTTATCCTTAATTATGGTGCTAGGAATGTGTTCTATGTTGTGGAACAGGATTTAAATTTAAAAGAAAAATGGTTTACTATATTCATAATATCCATGCTACTATTGTCCAACTGAGTTAGTTACTGATTATTTTTTCATTCTGTTAGTGTACATAGCATCTTTCAGCAATATGGAATCTATCCAGTAAAAATGAATCTACCGTGTGTGTGCCAGCTTGAATTTTTTTGTGTTCTATGACTCACATATGTGGTATTTTCAGAAATAAGGTCTTACTGGCAAGCTCTGGAGGATAACCAAGAGCAATGGCAATATCATGTAATATTGTAGGTCTCTGGGGCCTCACTGGCAAACAGCTCTAATATAGGGAAGCTTCTACAGAAATAGGTTTCCATATGACTTTTTGCATAGATCTTTTGTTATTATCCCCTGTATATACTCGTCCAATCAGTCTTCCCCTCTCTTACTCCATTCAATCCTTCCTGTCCCATTATTCCCCTTTCTCCCTTTATATGATTGCATCATCTCACTGGTCCCTTAAAAGCCTCCTATGCCCTACCATATGCCCTTACTAGTTTCCTGACTTCTGTGGGTATTTCAAAAGAGACATACATATCTGAAGATGCAAAGCTAGCATCTGCAACAAGTGAAAGCAAGCAACACTTGTCTTTTGGAAAGGGCGTGTCCAGGAAAGGGGGTGTCTGTGTTACATCATTCAGAATGATTGTTCTCAAATTCATACATTTACCTGAAAGATTCAACTTTAGTTTTCAATGGGTGAATAATATTCTATTGTGTAAATGTATCACATTTTCATCACCCATTCATTGTTTGATGGACATCTAGGTGTTTCCATTTTCTGTCTATTATGAATAAGAAGCAATGAACATGAGTGAGGTGGTGTCTCTTTAGTAGGATATAGAGTCCTTTTGGTATATGTCCAAGAGTGGCTGGTACATGGAGACCATGCAGTAGATTAATTTCCAGTGTTTTGAGGAACTCTACACTAATTCCATAGTAAACATACCAATTTATACAGCAGTAGTAACCAAGTAGTAATTTATTTATACCAGTAGTAAACAAGTATTTCCTTTCCACAAATCCATATAAGTATTTGTCATCATCTGTTCTTTGCATCTTAGTCATTCTGACTGAAGTAAGAGGAAATCTGAAAGTAATTTTACTTTGCATTTCCTTAATGGCTAAGAATGTTGACCATTTCTGAAAAAAAATGTCTTAGCTATATTTGTTTCATCTTTTGAGAACTCTTTGTTTAGTTCTATGTCCCATTTTTCTTTAGTTGTTTGTTTTCTTGATGTGTAGTTCCTTGTATACTCTAGACATTAACTTGTCAGATATGTAATTTGTAAAGTTTTCCCCAGTCTATAGGCTGCCTCTTCAATCAAATAATACTGTAGTGCCTTTTGTTGTACGGAAGCTGTTTAAGTTCATGAGGTACCTGTACTAATTAAATTTAAGGTATTAATTGCTGGGGAAAATATTTTCCTATGTCAGTAAGTTCAAGTGTAATCCATATTTTCTCCTTTACCAGATTCAGGGTATCAGTTCTTATGTTCAGGACCTTGATCCATTTGTAGCTCAATTTTGTGCAGGGTAACAGATAAAGACAGAGATTAATCTATCTATGTGTAGCAAGAAAAATTAAAAAGATAATACCTGCTCAGTGTCCTGCTACAAAAGACAATACAAGCAGAGTGATTGTTTTTGAAGTAGGAGTGCTCTAAAGTTGAAGTTTACTTTTTATTGTACAATTTTGTAAATTTGCTGGAATGGTTAGCTATATGCTTACTGTGGATAAATTTTGGTTTATAGAACAATAATTCTGTTTTACTATCAACCTATGCAATCTCATTGTTGTTCTCTTCTGTATGTGTATAATTTTTTAACCAATTTCACTTTTAAAAATGACCTTTATATACATAAACTAGGCAATAATGCATGTATATATTTAAGCAAATATACATGTGAGTATAGCATATGCAAAAAAGAACAGCAAAACTTAATACTTAAGAAATAAGTAAGAATTTAAAATGAGTAATGAACACTAGCTATGAAAATGTTATGTATGTAATAGTTTTTCTAATTCTAACTCTCATAGATTTTTTTTTGTTTTGGTGATAGTTATATATGTAAAACATATTCTATATTGAAATTATAAAATTTGATGTGAATCCCTGCAAGTTCTGCTTCAAATGACTAATTGTATAGAAATTCACCTAGGTGAACTGGACCTTGTTAATTGCAAAATGCGACTATTTAAATTTGAAATATTTTAATAATGAAGTTCAAAAATGTTAATAGACTAACACTTCAATAACCAAAACAATTGTTTACAGCATCTTTTAGGCTCAAATCATTGTAATATATTTATAAATATTTGTTGTAATTGGCTGTAAATATTCTAAACATCTTTCCAATGTTTAGGGCAGTAATTTATGAAGACTTTGCAACAAAAGACTGCAAGATTCTGACAATTCTATCTCTTTTCATTGTCAAATAGATTGAGCTTTTCAGTCTCAGACGCATTATTTCAACAAAACAAATTTCAAAGTCATCAACAGTCTATCTTTGACCCTTCCGTTTGACATTTTGCAATATCAAGTACTGTGACTAATCACAGAAAAACTCTTCGAGCTGGCAGCAGTGATGCTTAGGCTGAAGTAGAGTTTGTAATTTTGGAATGCTTTCTCGGATGCCCTCTAACTCTCTTATCCTGTATCTGGCAATAAGAAAAAAATATCCTCTAGAAAGTGGAACCATAGAGAACAGACCATAGTGTGCTTTACTCTTAGATAAGAAAACTCTCACAGATTCCTAAATCATGCTCACCGGGGAATCTTATCCATCTCAAAAGAACCTTTGCATGCACAGCTTTCTTGTTTCTCTGACAAGACTGTGCCTTGCTATCTTCTCTTTTATTCACCTAAAAAGACAAACTCAGGAAGTACAGAAGACAGGAACTATTGAGGGATTTCTCTTTGTGTTCCATCTACCACTAAAAGTACAAACCCATTAAAATGAATATACACTTTCAAGGTCACAGTCATAGTTCTTTTTGGCTTGTTTAGTTAAAAAAATGACATGCTTAGTATTTTAGCATAATAACAAAAAATACTGATTAATCTCATTTTAATTTTTTATACTTTTAATTGAAAGATAATTATAGTAATTCCTGCCTCACTTTTTTTTCTTCTACCCCTCCTGGCTGGGCTCTCAAATACCTTCCATGTGTCCCTAATCTCGAGTTGATGGCTTCTTTTTCTTTGTTTATATTTGGTGTGTATGTGTTTGTGTGTTTGTGTGTGTGTGTGTGTGTGTGTGTGTCTGTCTGTCTGTCTGTCTGTCTGTCTGTCTGTTTGTCTATCTGTCTCTCTTAAGAGAAGCTAAAAACACTTGGGCTGACAAGGCTCCCCACAACAACCACACACTAACAACACCCCCAACATCTGACATAAGAAACCTTTTGAAGTGTTGGTCAGGATAGTCCAAGTGACTAGCAAACAAAAATAAATTATCAATGCAGCCCTTGGTCACTTCTTTGGTATTGAAAATTGACTACTATTCCTGAAGTCATCACACCACTTAGATGACTCAAGCTTGATATGACCTGAAGCCTCTCTCATGTGCTTTATCCTCCACAGTTCTAAAAATCACTGTGAAAGCTGTCAAAGGAAGGAAAAAGTCCTACAAGGTTTTAACACCTATGAACCATGACGATTGCTATCTTGGCAAGATATGCATAAAAGTATAAATGTGGCATATACATGTAAGTAGAAAACAACAACTGTCTAGCTGAACACTCAACAGGAAGGAAATAATGTCTAGTACTAGAAACCTGGATAATTTTCCAGGAACTAGTTAGGGCAGGAACCTTAGAAAAGAATCTACTACTACCACTTTGCTAGGGTAGCATAATTCCTCACTACATCCTAAATCTCATTATTTACCCCCCTCAAAAATGTAGGCACTACATTTCATACAAGAAATTTTTCCTTCCAGAAAATGGAGACCATTACAGAAAACCACAACTAGATACAGTGCAGAGATCAGTGAATCATGGGGAGCCCAGCTCGAAGAGACACACTGTGTTGATTTTTAAATATTTGCTGAGTAAATATACAATCCAAAAATTAGCTACAGTCAATTGTAAGACATAAAATATCTCAAAAACTTTCCTCAAATCTCAGCAGTTGAAAACTTGAAAGTAAGTGATGTACAGGGATCAGATCAGTTACATCTGATGCAGGTCAGAGCAGTCGAATGGTTAAAGGCAATGACAGTTTGAGGACATGACTGGTACGTAAAACAAAACAAAAAAGCAATTTATTACTGTTTTCTTATATATCAGATTTTTCTTATATCTCAGATATTTCTTTTTAACAAGGATTGACTGAATTCTGACATAAACTCATCCTTGTCCTGTGTACTAGGAACATAGTGACAAGTTACAATCTCTGCCAAAGTGAAACTGATCTTTGACTGGAGCTCTAGAGAGATGCATAAAATAACAAATGAGTTGACCTGTTACATATTGCATGTCACATGTATTATAAGCACCATGAAGAAAGGGCTGTATCAAGAGCTCACTTTAAATTATTCATGAAAAGTAATTGCAAAACAATTTTTAAGCAGAGAGGTGAAAACTATGATAAAAGCATGGGGATATTTGGTGAGACGTTTCCATGAAGAGAGAAGAATACAAAGCTCCAAAGGTGAGATTAAAGATCAGCAAAGGAGTCAGTGACCTGGAAGGACGATATGTTACTTCCCGTGGATGCTATGGCAAAATACCACAAGCTGGGTGACTTGAAGTAAATGAGTTCTCTTCTCTCACATCTCAAGAAGCCAGAAGTCCAAAATAAGGATGTGAGCAGGCAGACCAATGCTCTCACCACAATTTGAAGTGAGGATCTGTTCATTGTCTCCTCTAGTTTCAAGGACTACATGCATCCCTTTCCTTGTTTGATGCTTCTACCTTCCTATCTTTTCTTAGCTCCCGTACATGTCTCTGTGTCTCTCTAATCATAGGGTTTCATTGACATACTAAGCCCATTCATGTAATTTGAGATAAATTCCTTCTTTTGAGACCATAAAGTATTTGAATACTTGTTATGTAAACTATAGTTCATATGTTTCCAAATTTTTACATTAATATCTTGGAGTTTTTGGACTATGATGAAATGGAAGTGTGAAATAACAGGTGAGGTCAAAGGCATGCTCACTTCTCCAGCAACAGGAGAATATACATCCCAAGATCTTGGTTTTTATTTTGTTTTGTTTTCTGTTTTCAAATAAAACCATATAAATGAAATTAGAAACAGTACATGTCCAACTTTCCTTGCTGAATCTTTGTTAAAATACCATGACACAACACAGCTTAGGGGAGAAAGGGTTTGTTTAGGTAAAAGTTTTAGATTACCATTTGTCATTTCAGCAAAGGACAGACTGTAAGAACTTGAAGCAGTAAGTCAAGATAGAAATGAAGCATGAATATATGCCTGGTGTTCAACGAGCTTTCTCTCCTCTTATATAATATAGGGCCTCATGCCAAGGAATGGTGCCACCAACTTTCGAGCTGTGACTTTCTACATCAATTAAGGAAATTAAGACAATTCCCCACAGACACACCCACAGAGCAATCTGGTTTAGACAATCAATCCCTCATTGGGATTCTCTTCCAAAGTGATTCTAGATTCTCTACAATTGGCAACTGTAAGTAATCACTGCAATGAAGAGTCTAAAAGGAGTTACAGGAGAAAGAAAAATGGGTGCTATAGAAAATGCTCATAATAAAAATAAAATAAATTCTAGCTCACTACTTACTTTCCATACCAACAACCCTTACTCTATCTATATTATATATCTAAAATTAACTGAGATTTCTGCATGATTACAAAAATGTTGGCCAGTTAAAATTTTGGGCTTTGCTCTACAAGCAGTGAGAAACTACCTAAGAGCTCATATCAATGACTGAATGGGTTCATGCATGGGCACATATAATCTAAACACTGGAAAGGTAAAGGGACGAAGATCACCATCAATTCAAGTTCAGGCTAGCCTATATTGTCTAACATTGTCTCAAAAAAGCAAAATTAAAAATAAATGACTCAGTGAGTTCTAATTGGTTTATTGATGTTTCAGAAATATCAAAAGTCTTAGGGTTAGATTGAAGTGCAACTATGCTCAAGTATTCCAGGCAAGAGACAAGCAGCAGTTATGACATATGTTGCTGTGATAAAATAGTCAAAAGATGAAAAAGATCTTAATAGTCATTGTGATAATAGGTAACAGTGCTAAAGGAAATATCAGTATAGTAAAACAGAGTGGTTATATTTATTGTATTGAGTGAGTAATATGACATTTTTCCTGGTTTCATAGGTAAATTAAACAAGTGGAACCATTGGTAAATGCATAGAATTACAAAAAAAAATGTTTCATATGTACTAATATGGATTACTTAAAACATGCAAAAGTCTTGAGAAAACAGGCATATAAATTTCAGACTATATTAAGAAATCTGTATGTCTTTAAATGATTCCTGCTCTTTTGATTTTTCAGTAAAGTTCAAACTTATGAGAATTATTTTTAAAATAATGGTTTTCTTATGAACCTTGAAAGAAAAAAAATGGTCAATGAAGATACTCACAAGGGATTGTATTCTTGTAATGTCATAATATATTAACAAATGTGTAGTAGTTGAAATGACAAAATTATTCGTTGTCTATAAAGCTCTTTCAAATATAACGGTCTTCTTCAGATTAACATTTGTATTATACTCTTGAAAATTCAGAAAGTGTATATACAATAACTTCTCAAACTTTGAAAGGGCACTGTATAGCTTATTCAATATTATAGAGCTTAGACAGGAGCCTGGTATGGCTGTCCTCTTAGGGGCTCTACCAGCACTAAGACAGATGCAGATACACTCACAGCCAAACATGGACTGAGCACAGTGTCCTGAATAAAGGAACTGGATGGAATCCATGGACCCCAATGGAAGAGTTGTGGGAAGGATTGAAGGAATTGCAACCCCATAGGAAGGACAACAATGTCAACCAACCAGAACACCCAGAGCTCCCAGAGACTAAACTACCAATCAAAGAGTACACATGAAGGGACCCATGGCTCCAGCCATATGAAGCAGAGAATGACCTTGCTGGGATTCAATGGGAGGAGAGGCTTTTGGTCCTGTGAAGGCTTGATAATCCAGTATAGGAGATTGCCAGGGTGGGGAGGCAGGAGTGGGTGAATGGGGGGCACCCTCCTAGAGGTGAAGTGGAGAGAGGTGGGGTGAGGGGTTTGTGGAGGGCAGACCAGGAGGGGGGATACATTTGAAATGTAAACAAACAAAATAATTAATTCATTTTTAAGAATTGCTTAAGGTTCTCAAATTGTCTGGAGAGGCCCTATAATCCAAATTAGAGAAAATATCCATGATGTCACTGAGGAAGAACACTGAATATTAGAATATTCCCAAGTTCTAGTTACTTTGCTCATACTGAGGGACTTAATGTCTCTGAGTAAAACTCGTGATTAGGTT
This sequence comes from Arvicanthis niloticus, assembly GCF_011762505.2. Classification (NCBI taxonomy): domain Eukaryota; kingdom Metazoa; phylum Chordata; class Mammalia; order Rodentia; family Muridae; genus Arvicanthis; species Arvicanthis niloticus. The sequence goes on along the minus strand of NC_047679.1, from coordinate 118,418,977 downwards.
TAAAGGAATAGTAAGGGGACAAGAAGCATAGAAGTCAAGACTCAAAGACTGTAAGTTTCAAGAGGGAAGAAACTGACAGTAGAGTCAAAAGAATGCAGTTATCACACAGACCCACCAGTTAGTAACAAGAACAACTAGACAGAATTCTACATAATCCATAGAGGAGACCAGTTATAAAATGTGTGATGCCTAGATTTAAGAGGCAATGCTCTTGCTCATGCATTTTAAGATGTCTAGATAAAATAGGCAACTGTCTAACAACTGTAACACAAGTTGTTAGAAGAAGTTACATTACAACTGTAGCCTAAGTTCACTACACTGTAACACACACACACACATGCAAATGCACACATAGACATACACAAAAGTATAACCATGTCAACATCAATGCATTAAAAGAAGTGTGGAGACATCACAAGCTTGGGATCCTGAGAAACTGCATAAAGCCAGATGTGCCAAGATCTTCATCTTTTAAAATATTTTTGTTAGTTGTTGGGAGCTGACTTTTAGCAGAAAGCAGTCATCAGCTTTGCAGCCATCTTGAGCCATATACCCTGACATGAGACTTGGATTACAATAGCCTACAACAGCTGAGCACACTCTGATAATCTTGGTTTAGATACCTTGGGTGTGTGAGATTAAAGGTGTGTGAGATTAAAGGTGTGTAACTTAGAAGTGTAGAGATCAGAGTTAGAGACAAGACCTAAGGGCATGATTATAGGTGTGACTTAGAGGCGTGGCTTAGAAGTGAGACATATAAAAGGCAGAGACAGAACAGATCAGAGAATCAGACAGAGGAGACACTTTTAGGAGACACTTAGAGGAAGAGAGACTGAAGAATAAACAGGATTGAAACACACTCTGTCTGGTCTCCATTCTTCGAGTCCGTCCTCACCCTCTCTCTTGCTGAACCCGGACCCCCGGACCGGAGCAGCAGCTTGGACCGGGATACAGTGGCCGCCAAACTCGGGGCAGCCCGGGCCTCAACATTTTGCTCGGGCCGTGACATTTTTGGCCGCCGGAACGTGGGACTAGTGCGGTTCTCAACAGTTAGTTCTTTGTGAATTTAATTTGAGGTATTTTATCATATACACTCCCAATGCCTTAATTTACCCCATATTCAATCCCACCTCCACACTTGATGTCTTATTTTTTATTTAATGACCCACTGACTCCAATCAACTGACAATCTCTAGCTCTATATATTTTAAAATATTGCCATATATTCATTTAATAAAGTGATTAGTTTCATACATTTTTTCATGTGAACATGTAGACTTTTAGTGCATTTACTTTTAATTGTCTTCTCTTATTTTTCAACCCTCCTGATAAATCATTAATTTACAAACACACACATACAAGCACACACACACAAACACACATACACACACACACAATCTAGGTTCCACAAATAAGAGAAAGCATGTGAGATTTGTCTATCTGAAACAGGTTATTTCATTTAATATCATGGTCTCCAGTTTTATCTATCTTGGTGAAATGACATAATTTTGTTTTTCATTATTGTTGAATAAAATTCTGTTGCTTATTAACTGTTTATAGTAGTCTAGATACAATGTGAAAATCTCAAATGCTGTTGTGCTTAATTTTTACAACAGACTCATGGAGGATAAATAATATTTTCATTTCATACATTAAAATATACATATGAAAAATCCAGCAAGTAGCAGAACAGCAACTTGAACCCTGGCCAGTGCATAATGACACATCAAATTTCCCACCCAGGTTAAACTATAAATCTTCAAACATTTTTGCCACATAATTTAGTAGGGTGTTTGGGGTCTTAGCCTCAATCAAAAGTTCATTTCCGTGCCTTATGGAGTCAACAGAATGTTAGGGGAGATGTGGACTGGAATAGGCAGAGGCTGAGTTTATAATCACCCAATCAAGAATTGAATTGTGGTCTTGGAGGCCTGGGTAATGAACCTAAAGACACTGGCTTTCCTTTTCATGTGATAGGTGAATCATTCCTGGTCTCATCTTTGCAGCACTACAGTCACATCTGCAGTTTTCAGGATCCAAAGGTTCTTCACAGGTTTTAGAGAGAAAGCGTCAAATTACTTCTATGTGATGGAATTCAACAGTTCCAACTAGTCCCTATGAGGTGAATGAATGCTAATGAGCCTCTCACATGGGTACAAATGTTATTGTTGCCTTCTTCAATGCTACCTTACACTTCCATACTAGATGAATACTTCTGAACACCAATACAAAGCTCTTTAGCACCTTCAGAAAATATAGTATGTAAACAGCAAGGCACCGGGACACAATTCAGACACTGTAGTAAACAACTGTGAATGTCTGAGTTTAAAAGATATATACTGTGTGCCAACAAGAATAAAGAAATTGATTCCAGTGCCAACAGAGGCTGTGTGCTGAGGTTGGTGTATTTAAATACATAATATATACATAACTGGAAGTATGCACATTTTTTCTCACAAAGAATAAATATAAACTGTTTTTCTAAAAGATTTTTAGATTAAATAGTCAGGATTAAATTCAAAGTAATGTGATCTTATCTCAAGTGAAGGAATGAGTATTTTGGATATGTTCAATTACATCTGAGATAGGATGATATACAAGCAGTTTCAGAGTTCAATCATAGTTTGTGTGACTTCTAATTTCATTAAAAAAAAATGTTTTATGCCTTTATCCTCCTCTCATACTTTTTCCAAATGAAAAATACCAATGAAATATATCTTTTTTCCCATTAATGCTATCAACTAAACTTCTCTTTTCAATTTGGCTCATAGGAACTCTGGTTAGAGTAAGTTATTTTTAATGTAGGGAAATCTACCATTTATACAAAAAGTGTGCCCTTTAAGCTAACTTTAATAGAGTTGAAAAGAAACAGTGAAAAGCATACTATGACAAATGATCTTATGCAAATAATCACTGTTGGACAATAAATCAGTAGTATATATTATTTTCTCATAAGGAAGTGCTCATATATGGACTAATTGCAAGTGAGAATGGTCTGTTCCTTGTTAGATGAACAATATATATAGAACCAAAAGGTTTAAAGGTTCATAGATAACAGAAGAATTCAATCTTCTGTTTTACAGTAGCAAAGCTTCTATAGAAGTTTCTAAAATGTACCAATATAACCAGTTCTTTGGTACTGGAACAAAGGAGAAAGTACTGTTTAGATGGACTGTCTTCTTCTTTTTCAAATAATGTATTTTGATTATGTTTCCCCCTCCTTCAACTTCTGCCATATCTTCCTACCCCCTACTCCTCCAATTTTATGTTCCTTTATTCTTTCAAAGTCATAAAGAAAATATAATCAAGCAAAAGACAAAAAAATGAGAAAATAAAAGGCACACACACCAAAAAATAGGTAGATGCAGAGAGAGAGAGAGAGAGAGAGAGAGAGAGAGAGAGAGAGATTGATTTTGGATTTCCTTTGTGTTAGACATAAGTCCTGCCCTATAGTGACAGCTCCTTTTTCAGTAAGCATTAATTACAAATAGCTTTTTGGATAGTGCATTTACCCCTTTCATGACTGAGACCCTATCTTGCCTGAATGTGTGTGGGTCTTGGGGCCGCTAACACAGTCTCTGTGAATTCACATGTGCATCAGTCCTTTTTTGTTTAGAAGACATTGTTTTCTTAGATTCATTCATTGCTTTGGCTCTTTCTGTCTCTTCTTCCACATACAACCCTATACCTTGAGGAGAAAGATCATGTGGATCTTTGTTTTAATTGCCATTTACTGTAAAAGGAAGGTCCTCTAATATGGACTAAGTAAGATTCTCATCTATAAATGAAGCAGTATGTCACTAGGAGTCATTTATTGTTATGTTCCTTTAGCAAAATACTAGCAGTGGGTTTTCCTCTAGGCTTATGACTCATCTCATCTCATCTCATCTCATCTCATCTCATCTCAGGTTCTTCTGTCACTTTGGCATTGTCTGATATTGGTTCTATCTCATGGAGTAGGCCTTAAGTCCACTTAAATAGTGGTTAGTAATTACCATAACCTTTGTACTCATATACCTTGCAGACAGGTCACTGTTGTAGGTCTGAGTTTGTATCTGGCTGATATTGATGATTTCCTTTCTCCTCTAATACCATGCAGGGAGGATGAATCTTCTGCATTTCCTAAATGAGGTCCTACTATAAAAGCAAGGAAGTTTCTTCATTTTCTGAAGGGTAAAAGTATTTCAACTCCTTCCTCTTTTAAACATTAGAAAATACTCTGATGCAAAGTTCTTAGCATTCTATAAATAATAGCTGCTTTCATTATTACTACTATTATCATCATCAGTAGCATTATTGTAATTATTAAAGGAGAGAGAGTAAATGTCACAGTACAGCCAGTTACAGTATTTGTCTCATAGACACTTCTATAATAGCAAAAGAGAAAGTATACAATGTCAGAACTACAAAGAAGGCAGGAGATTAAAGACCAATTCTCAAAATACTGATTGAGCAGCTGTGAAACTCTGACCTTCTGAAAACAGCATCTTCTGGCGCTATTCCCCTGTGGCAGTGAAGGCTCAGAAATGTTCCTCCATTACTTGAAAATCACCATGTTAGAAGTGTAAGATGATGGGCATGTTCATATCAGCTTCTCTTTTATTTTCTACAGTATACATTAGCAGGTCTCTACCCAATTTCTCTTTCCTTAATGGGGGACTTCACCTTCTTTCATGACATTCTTGTTTTGCTACTTGACACGCAAAGGCTTTTACTGAAAGTAAAGTACAATTTACAACACAGAACATTTCTAAATTATAGGTTGTGTGAAACTCTGGTCACCGTTTTGGAAAGACAAATTTCCGAACCAAAGGGAAATAGCAGCAAATGATAGTAGTTGGTGACACAGATGCCAAACAAACTGGAGGTGGCATTAGGATCTCCATTTTAATTTTCTTTTCTTGAATAAATGATCATTTCTAACTCTCAGTAACTTGGTAGGCAGCCTTCATGCTGTGAATCTGCCTAGCATTTTCAGAGCACGCCTCTGTATATTAGAACGAAGACAGATCTGCCTTCCTGCAGAAAAGTATGCTATTATCCTGGAGGCATGTATCATAGATGAAAGGCAGGATATTTTAACAAACACCTTGTCCAATATTCTTCTCTGTTTATCCACATGGTGTCCCATGATTGTCAGCAAAGTCCATAAAAGCATTGCACTTAGACAAGAAAAAAAAAAAGACTTCTGTAGCAGGAAAATTTCCCCACAAGTTGGGAAGAGCTAAGGTGGGAGGAGTAAGGAGAGGAAGAGGAGAAGGAAGAGGAGAATTGAGGAAAGACAGAGATGTAGGAGAATAAAGAACCATGCTTGGACTGAGAGCAGTCCTGGGTAAAAACTTATACTTAGCTTAGTTAATTGGTTAACACTGCCAATTGGGTGGGCATCTTGTTATTAAGCATTGCCAAACATATAAAGCCTTTGGTTAATCATTAAGCATTAGAGTCTCATTTTCTACCGGGTATCACATGGATGGCAGGATGGTCTGGGCTTGGCCCAACCTTTTGGAGACAGAGTGGAAGTTTGGCAGAGCCATCTTCCACGCTGGAATCTTGTGGGTGGCAGGGCTGGTGTTTATGGCTGGCTGTTCCTAAGCTGTGGCTCATACTTGGCCTTTGGCTGTTTCTAGTTGCTGTGCGCATGTGGCCTCTGGCTGTGGAACATGTCAGCAGAGCCACTGCTTAGGTAGTCAGCCAAAGAAATAGCCATTTTTAATTAATTAATTCAACAGACTTTGTCACACAGGTACCATTCCCCCCTCCCTTCCATAGCTGGTTGTGTCCTGAATAGAGAGAAAGCTCTTATTGGGGAAGAGCTCCAGCAGAAGTCAAGCATTGTAAAAGCTTAATCAAAGATGATTCTCCAGCTTAGACTTGTCCAGATGATTCTTATGAATCTGGACACTCTAAGGACTGTTACAGTCCCATTATGACCTGGGTTGCAGCTGGCTTCTGGAAATTATCTTCTTTCATCCTCCTCCTATGTTTTTCTTTTGTAGTTGTTATTGCTGCTTCTCAGACACATATTCATTATTCCAATATTAGGCCAGTTTTACTACGTGGACACTCTCTCTAAAAGGTCAAGTAATTACACAACTATGTGCTTATCATTCAAGCAAGCTCTAGGTCACTATCTGAACATCTTTCCTGACATGAAATGAAGTTGCACTGCCAGGCTACAGTACTATTCCCATATTTCTCTATCTTCTCAGACCTTACTATTTTATGCTTTTTACTTGTTTTTATATTAGCCCTTTACTTGAAAACACTAATTCTCATCCTATGGATCACAAGAACCTTTGGGGGTCACTTAGGTAATGTATCATATGTTTAGATTATGACTCATAAGAGTAGAAAATTATAGTTATGAAGTAGAAAAGAAAATAATTTTATGGTTGGTGTCACCATATGAAAAACTATTAGGTTTCAGCATTAGTGATGTTGGGAACCCATTCTTTAGAAAGTAAGCTTTCTTTTGTCTGCAGTTGTTCCACTGCAACATCAATACTCAGAAGTATTCTGCAAGCTTAATGGGTCCAGGGTGTACAATTTCAGTAATGGTTCTTTAAATACAAAATGCTTGGCATATTTCTTAGAGATAGAATACATGGATATAAATATGAATGTTTAAATTGAATATGGTGAAAGAAATTGTGACCTGATAGTCACAATTAATAAACGGAAGAGCAGACCAAGTTGAAAATTTTATATGTAAAAAATAATCCCACATTGTCTTGGGGCCTGCTCTGGTCTTCTTAGGTTTTCAAAACTTTTGAAAATTGTCCTTGAAAATAATTATACTTACCTCTTTATAAGGTTCAATGCATTTTATTTCTTTTAATAATAATTTTTAAAGGGGGAAAAGATAAGTAAAATTACTAAACAAGTGCAATATGTATAGAAAATAGATAATGGAAAGATAAGAATGGTTGAAATAATATTTTTAAAAACTGTGCTTTTCCCTACTTAGTGAATATGGTTTTTTTCTCCTTAAGTTGTCTTCCATTTGCCTGAAAGGAAATGAAGATTTGTGGTGCAGCGAACGAACTAAGAGTATGTCACATAGCCACCCACACAATGAGTCAGTAGCTTTATGAGCCAACTTGTTATTTGAAATAATTATTTCTAAGTTCCTTCCTCTCCTCTATTAACCCTCAGTCTTGGTTTATAGAAATTTTTGTTGTGTAGTAAATTTCATGGATTAACTGGTATCAAAGTAGCAGGGGTTGTAGGTTAAAAAAAAAAAAAAATGGCTGGGGAACTGCAGGGTTCCTCACGCCAGGCTGTGGGTAGTTGGCTGGGAATGCCCTGGGTTCCTCCAGCTGGAAGTTAGGTCTGGCTGTTCACTAACTGAAGGCCTCTCCATGGTTTTCTCACAGTGCTGCCTCAACACAGGAGGAAGTCCTTGGGTTTCCAAAAACAGTTTATTGGCATGACAGATGGTGGATGGATCTGGATGCACACACCCCAAAACCCAGGGCGGACCTGAGTTAAATAGGGAAGGGTAGAGTGGGGAGGGGCTGGGAAGGAATGCTTAATTGGCTCCACCCTCTGGCTTTCAGGTACCTTGTTAGTATGTAAATCTCTCTAGGACCTCAGGCCTGTTTATCATGCCCTTCACCTGTGTACATGACTGAAGGGTGAAGGTGGAATAGAGATTAGACCTCATGTCAGGCCTGACAAGGGGTCATATGGAAAAAATAGCAGATAAGACTGAAAGAGAAAGGAAGAGGGTAGAGTCATATGTCCTGACTAGGGATAGTACCAATGAGCCTCTAGAGTATTTCATGTACTTACTTCTCTGTGTGACAAACTATGGTTAGACATCCTGGGGTCTTTATGCATTAAAACCCACTGGGTCATTCACAGTGGACTGTAAAAGAGAGTATATTTATGAATTCCCCAAGCTTTCCTTGGTTCTTACATATCATGAGCCCTGCAGTTGGAGCAGAGCAGGCAATGAGGGACATATAGACATATCCCAAGTTTCTGTACCTAAGCAGTGCTAAACATCTAACCAACTGAAGAAGCCAAATAGAATTATCAGACCGTGATCAAGCCAAAAAGGAACAGGCTGAAAGCTGCAGATTTTAGCATAGATGCCAGCTGAGTAAGCAGCTACAAGTGATATCACCAAGTGACAAGAACATGCAGAGGATTGTAATGTTCTCTCTCCCACGTAAGTTACATGAAATCAGAGCATATTCACGCATCACAGTTGTCATTATAATTAATGAAGGATGCACACTTTCCCTGCATGTGACATTCTTCTGTAGGAGTTTATAACTGGAATTCAGAGAAAATTCTGGGATAGGGTTAGGTAAAATCCAGCTGGCAGGTAAACATTATGGCTTCCTGATACAGATCTTCAAACTCACCAATAGACCATCTATAGTTCAGATAGAAGTTTTTGTTATCTCTGTAAGTATAATTCATTGAAAATCTGAATATTTGACAAAAAATTAATTTGTTATAGTGAGATCTGTTCACTTCTAATACATAGCTAGTTTCAGTTAGAGTCCTTTGCACTATTATGGATCTATCTTGAAATAAAACTCAGGAAACAGTGAAATCCATAAACCATAAAAGAAAAGCTCCATGTTCTCACACAGTTCATTATAGACAAGACAAAAAACATCAATACTAAAGTTTTGTATACCCGTCCAGTATTTCCAAAAGAAAGGCATGTGAAATATAAACCCTATGAGATTTTCTTTGGGAAAAACAGAAACAGGAGCTGTGAGAAAATGTTAAAGCAAAATTCTCTTATTAGTTTCTCCTGCTGAAGAGTTAAATGCTTATCAAATCCTCTAAAAATATTAATTTTCTTCAGTATGACTTTCCTAACTTATTTAGCTTCAGAATTCTTTAATGTACATATATAATATAATTAGCATTACACAAAATATACTTTGGAGAGCCAAACATACTTCCCCAAACATCAAATCCAAGCATCGAGGATGGAGACGCAAGAAAGAAAAGGAAAAGGAACAAGTAACGCTGAAGGTGTTTTTAAAAACCATTGAAAACATTATCTTATAAACTAACACAAACACTTACACACACACACACACACACGTCTAAAGCCTCAGGGAACATCATGGAAGAGGGGCCAGAAAGATTATAAGAGTCAGAGGACCAAGAAGTCTGCAGTAGAAATATGTTTTCTGGATATGATAGGGAGATGCACCTATAACATCTCAACAACATGTCTACTTATATAAGACTTGAATAATATCACCAGTTTGCATGTGCGCGTGCGCGCGTGCCCCTGTGCGTGGTGTGTGTGTGTGTGTGTGTGTGTGTGTGTGTGTGTATTGAAGTTATGTCTTATGGGTGATTATTGACCTCAATAACAATAATTGTCTAACAAAAACCTTTGTTGGGGCTGTAGAAATGGCTCAATAGTTGGAGAAGTTATTGATGCTGAAAAGGACCTGGATTTGATTTCCAGTGCCCACATGGTAGCTCATAAGTGTCTATAATTCCACCAATGAGAATCTGGTGGCCTCCTCTGGCCTTCTCAAACTCTTGTATACATTTAATATACACAAATACACACATACTCATTCATGTACAAGTAAAACACATACTCATTCATGTGCAAGTAAATTAAAAAAACAAATACATTTTTAAAGATTAAAAAGGAACTAAACTCCAAGTCCCAGGCAAGGGAAACTTCATTTTGAGTTGTTGGTCAGAGCAGGGGTATAGTATCTAAGAGATTGCCAACATAATACAAACAAGTACCATTGTCCTGGATTTCCTCCAAAAACTTATTGCTAAAGACAACTGGGGTAATTTGAATGTGAATAGCTCTCCATTGGCTTATGTGTTTAAAATCTTGGGCTCTAGTTGATGAGACTATTTGGGAAGGATTAGGATATGTGACCAGGTTAGATGAGGTGGGTCACTGGGGTGGGTTTCAAGGTTTAAAAAGGTCAAAACTAGTCACAGTTCTTTCTGCTGCCTGCTTGTTGATTAAGATGTAAGCTCTCACCTAGTGGCCAGTACTATGGCTGTGTGCCTGGTTGTCTACCTGCTACAATGATCTCTACAAGGATGGCCATAATTAACCTTCTAAAACTGTAAGCCATAATAAACTGTTTTTATATGCTTCCTTAATCAAGGTGTCTATTTACATCAATAGAAAAGTAATGAAGTCAATATCCTATATTTCCAAATAGTATTTGGAAGAATTTAACAGGCACTGACCTAGAATTCTCTTCCTTAAGAACTAGCTTTTCAAAATATTGGAAGGTGCTATGAAAGCTGCCAAGAAAGAAAAGTAATAAGCAGTATTATCCAACTGATTAACCCATGAACCATAATAATGACAGACATGGAAATATATCCTCAGTGGTATAAGAAGTGGGTATTCCACTATTGCCAACAACTGTTGAACTTAAGATCTACTATAAGAGGGGATTTATGTCTAGTACTGTAAATCTAGCCAACTACCCATAACTCTAGTGGTCATAGACCCTAGAGAGCTACCTACTAATGCTGTATTCCAAAATAAATATTCCTTCTAACTATAGTATAAATAGTTCTCTTTATACCCACAGATAAGCAAAGCTCTCACTCTTCATTAAAGATACTTTTTTGCAGCAAATGAGGGTTCTCAATGGTCAGAATGCTAACTTAATAGTGATCCAAGCTTCAAATGTTGCATCCAATGTGAAACTCCTCTACTTAATACTCTCAAAACATTTTGGAAGAATAGTTGTCAAGATTGAAATATTCAGAGGACCAGGATACTTGCTGCAACATGATGTCTTCTAGGCCTCTCTTGGTCCCTTTAGCTGGGGCAGACACCTAGCTGGTCTGCTCCCATGATGACACCATGTCCTGAGCCATCCTAGAGGAGCCATTGCACTCAGAGCAGCAGGTAAGAACCCTCTCCCACTATCCTATGTCCCAGAGCTACAAGTGGGAGCCTGGGGCACTCAGAACCCATCAGCCACCTAAACCCTGCCCTTCTAGAATACCACTCCCCTTCTACCCCTCACTTGTTCCCTTTGGCTGAGGCAAACATCTACCTGATTTGCTCCCATAAAGACACCATATGCCGAGCCATTCTAGAGGAGCTACTCCATTCAGAGCAGTGAACACCTAGCTGGTATGCTCCAATGAGCCATCCTAGAGGAACCACTGCACTCAGAGGAGGGAAGCAACCACTGCACTCATAGCAGCAGAATTTCAGGATCCCAGAGGAAGCCTGAGTAACAGGAGTTCTTCCACTCAGGACATCAGGATCACAGGATCACAGAGACATCTGGACTCTGAGGAGTTCTGAACCAAGCAAGATAACTGGAAAGAAAGGCCCCAGTCAGAGACAGTGAGTACAGGTAGCACTAGAGTTAACCAGATGGCGAAAAGCAAGTGCAAGAAAATAAGCAACAGAAACCAAAGTTACTTGGCATCATCAGAACCCAGTTCTCCCACCATAGCAAGACCTGAACACCCCATCACATGAGAAAAGCAGGATTGAGAATTAAAATAACTTCTCATGTTGATGATAGAGGACCTTAAGAAGGACATAAATAACTCCTTTAAAGAAAAACAGGAGAACACAGGTAAACAGGTAGAATCTTTTAAAGAGGAAACACAAAAATCCCTTAAAGGATTGCAAGAAAATACAACTGAACAGGTGAAGGAATGAAACAAAACCAACCAAGGATCTAAAAATAGAAGAAGAAACAATAAAGAAATCTCAAAAGGAGACTACTCTGGAGATAGAAAACCTAGGAAAAATACCAGGAGTCATCACCAACAGAATACAAGAGATAGAAGAGAGAATCTAATGTGCAGAAGATACAATAGAAAACATTGACACAACTGTCAAAAAATGAAAATGCAAATATCTCCTAACCCAAAACATCCAGTAAATTCAGGACACAATGAGAAGAACAAACTTAAGGATAATAAGTATAGATGAGAGTGAAGATTCCCAACTTAAAGAGCCAGTATATATCTTCAACAAAATTATAGAGGAAAACTTCCCTAACCTAAAGAAAGAAATGCCCATAAACATACAAGAAGCCTACAGAACTCCAAATAGACTAGACCAGAACAGAAATTACAACCCATCACATAATAATCAAAACATCAAATGTATGAAAGAAAGAAAAAATACTAAAGGCAGTAAAAGGAAAAAGATCAAGTAACATAAAGTCAGACCTATCAGAATTACACCAGACTTCTCAATAGAGATTGTAAAAGCCAGAAGATCCTGGACAGATATCATATAGACCTTAAGAGAACACAAGTGCCAGCCCAGACTACTATACCCAGCAAAACTTTCAATCACTATAGATGGAGAAACTAAGATATTCCATGATAAAACCAAATTTACACAATATCTTTCCACAGATCCAGCCCTGAAAAGGATAATTGATGAAAAACTCCAATACAAGGAGGAAAACTATAACCTAGAAAAAGCAAGAAAGTAATCTTCTTTCAACAAACCTAAAAGAAGATAACCTCACAAACATAATTCCACCTCTAACAATAAAAATAACAGAAAGCAACAATCATTTTTCCTTAATATCTCTTAAAATCAATGGAATCAATTTCCCAATAAAAAGATGTAGAATAAGAGCTTGGATACATAAACAAGACTCAAAATTTTGCTGCATACAGGAAACACACCTCAGTGACAAACACAGACACTACCTCAGAGTAAAGGGCTAGAAAACAATTTTCCAAGCAAATGGTCCCAAGAAACAAACTGGCGTGGCCATTCTAATATCAAATAAAATTGACTTTTAACCAAAAATAATCAAAAAAGATAAGGAAGGACACTTCATACTTATCAAAGGAGAAATCAACAAAGATGAACTCTCAATTCTGAACATCTATGTTCAAAATGCAAGGGCACCCACACATATAAAAGAAACTTTACTAAAGTGCAAAGCCCACATTGCATACCACACAATAATAATGGGGAATTTCAACACCCCACTCAGCAATGGACAGATCATGGAAACAGAAACTAAAAAGAGACACAGTGAAATTAATAGAAGTTATGAACCAAATGGATTTAACAGATATCTATAGAACATTTTATCCTAAAACAAAAGAATATATCTTTTTCTCAGCACCTCATGGTACCTACTCCAAAACAGAACATGTAATTGGTCAAAAAACAGGGCTCAACAGATATACAAAAATTGAAACAATTCCTTGCATCCTATCAAATCACCATGGACTAAGGCTGGTCTTCAATAATAACAAAAACAATGGAAAGCTTACATACTTGTGGAAACTGAACAATGCTCTACTCAATGATGAGTTGGTCAAGGAAGAAATGAAGAAAGAACTTAAAGACTCTTTGCAAACCGAATCCAAAAAGACATCAAAACAATCATCCATAATGATCAAGTAGGCTTTATCCCAGGAAGGCAGGGATAGTTCAATATTCAGGAATCCAACAATCCACTATATAAATAAACTAAAAAAAAAAAAAAAACACACACACACACACACATGATCATCTCTCTAGATCCTGAGAAAGCATTTGACAAAATTCAATATCCCTTCATAGTGAAAGTCTTGGAAACATCAGGAATTCAAAGCCCAATACCTAAACATAGTAAAAGCAGTATACAGCAAGCCAGTAGACAACATCAAACTAAATGGAGAGAAACTTGAAGACATCCTACTAAAATCAGGGACTAGACAAGGCTGTCGATTCTTACCCTACTTATTCAATATAGTACTGGAAGTCCTAGCTAGAGCGATTAGACAACAAAAGGAAGTCAAAGGTATACAAATTGGAAAGGAAGAAGTCAAAATTTCACTATTTACAGATGATATGATAGTATACTTAACTGACCTTAAAACTTCCACTAGAGAACTCCTACAGCTGATAAACAACTTCAGCAAAGTGGCTGAATATAAAATCAACTCAAACAAATCAGTAGCCTTCCTCTATTCAAAGGGTAAACAGGCTGAGAAAGAAATTAGGGAAATGACACTCTTCACAATAGTCACAAATAATCTAAAATACCTTGGTGTGAATCTAACCAAGCAAGTGAAAGATCTATATGAAAAGAACTTCAAGTATCTGAAGAAAGAAATCGAAGAAGATCTCAGAAGATGGAAAGATCTCCCATGCTCATGGATTGGCAGGATTAACATAGTAAAAATGGCCATCTTGCCAAAAGTAATCTACAGATTCAACACAATTCCCAACAAAATTCCAAATCAGTTCTTCATAGAGATAAAAAGAGCAATTTGCAAATTCATTTGGAATAACAAAAATCCCAGAGTACAAAGAACTCTTCTCAGCAATAAAAGAACTTCTGGGGGAATCACCATCCCTGACCTCAAGTTATATTACAGAGCAATAGTAATAAAAACTGCATGGTATTGGTATAGAGACAGGCAGGAAGATCAATGGAATAGAATTGAAGACCCAGAAATGAACCCACACACCTATGGTCACTTGATTTTGTCAAAGGTGCTAAAACTGTCCTGTGGAAAAAGGACACCATTTTCAACAAATGGTGCTGGTTCAACTGGAGGTCAGCATGTAGAAGAATGCAAATTGATCCATTCTTATCTCCTTGTACAAAGCTCAAGTCCAAGCAGATAAAGACCTTCACATAAAACCAGATACAGTGAAACTAATAGAAGAGAAGTTGGGGAAGAACCTGGAATACCTAGTCACAGGGGAAACCTTTCTGAACAGAACACCAATAGCTTATGCTCTAAGATTAAGAATTGACAAGTGGGACCTCATAAAATTTCAAAGTTTCTGTAATACAAAGGACACTGTCAATAAGACAAAACAGCAACCAACAGATTGGGAAAAGATCATTACCAATCCTACATCTGACAGAGGGCTAATATCCAATATATACAAACAACTCAAGAAATTAGACTCCAGACAACCATATTTAAAATGGGGTACAGAGCTAAACAAAGATTTCTCAACTGAGGAAACTCGAATGGCAGAGAAGCAGCTAAAGAAATGTTCAACATCCTTAGTCATCAGAGAAATGCAAATCAAACCAACCCTGAGATTCCACCTTACACCAGTCAGAATGGCTAAGGTCAAAAACTCAGGTGATAGCAGATGCTGGCAAGGATTTAGAGAAAAAGGAACATTGTTAGGGGGATTGCAAGCTGGTACAACCACTCTGGAAATCAGTCTGGTGGTTCCTCTGAAAACTGGACATAGCATTACCTGAGGATCCAGCTATACCACTGCTAGGCATATACCCAGAAGATGCTGCAACATATAACAAGGACATATGCTCCACTATGTTTATAGTAGCCTTATTTATAATACCCAGAAGCTGGAAAGAACCCAGATATCCTTCAACAGTGGAATGGATACAAAAATAAATGTTGTACATTTACACAATGGAGTATTATTTTGCTATTAAAACCAATGAATTCTCGAGGAATTCTTAGGCAAATAGATAGAACTAGAAAATATCATCCTGAGTGAAGTAACCCAATCACAAAAGAAGACACATGGTATGCACTCACTGATAATTGGATATTACCCCGGAAGCTCGAAACACCCCAAGATTCAACTCACAGACCACATGAAACTCATGAAGAAGCAAGACCAAATTTTGGTTGCTTTGGTCCTTCTTAGAAGGAGTAACAAAATACTCAAGGGAGCAAATACGGAGACAAAGTGTGGGACAGAAACTTAAGGAGGGGCCATCTGGAGACCATTCCACCTGGGTATCCTTCCCATGTTCAGTCAGTCACCAAAGGTAGAAGCTTATGTGGATGCAAGGAAGTGCATGCTGACAGGAGCCTGATATAGCTGCCTCTTAGAGGTCTGCCAGAGCCTGAAATATACAGAGGAGGATGCTCACAATTAACCATTGAACTGATCATGGTTTTCCCAATGGAGGAATGAGATAGAAGACTGAAGAAGCTTAAAGTTTTTGTGGCCCCATGGGGCAAGCAACAATACCAACCAACCAAAGTTCCCAGGGTCTAAACCACCAGCCTGGGAGCACATAGTGAGGGACCCATGACTCTACCTGTATATGTAGGGGAGGATGGCATTGTTGGGCATAGGTGGGAGAGAAAATCCTTGGTCCAGTGAAGGCTGGATACCCCAGTGTGGGAGAATTCCTGGGTGGGGAAGTGGGAGTGGGCGGGTGGGTGCCGGCACATCCTCATAGAAGCAGGAAGAAGGGGTATGGGATAGGACATTCCTGGGGGTGGGGGGGTGGGGAAAGGGTATCACATCTGAAATGTAAATGAAATATTCAATAAAAAGTTTTAAAAAGATAGTGTCTTCTAGACATGAGAAGGTTGTTACACAAATAAAAACTCAACAATATGGCTACCAAATCAAGAGCAGCCTAATGATAATACTAGTCCTTAGGTGACATTCCAATATGGATAGTGGAAAAGGTCAAAATCCCCATTTTTGTACGCAATTAAATGTATTCCAAAAGTGGGAAAATCATTTTTCTCCAGGGATGAGCACTGTAGTATGTTATCTAAGCTGAAGTGTTCAGTAGTAAACATATCTACAAATGAGTAACAATAAATAGAAAAAAAGGCAGTCAGTAGTTACAGGTAGACTCAGAGGGGTGAAGTATGGAAATGACATAAATATAGTACTCATGTATGTAAATTCCCCCAAATGAAAATAGTTTAAAAGCAAATAAGTAAAACCACTAAAGTTTTATTCTAGATGTTTACAACTTTATTTGTTTCAAGAAAGTAATGTGGCCATATACCTATTAACAAACAGGGGACACTTTCAAAATTTTAATTTGCTTTACACCAAAAACATCATAAACCTACTTTTAGAAATTTTCTTTAAAATTTTCAAAACTTACCACTAAGGATATTAATCATAAGAAATTCTTTTTGAGTGGTATAATCTCACTGTACATATGAACATAACAGAGTATCAATGTTACTACAATATTGAATAATATTTTGTATTTATTAAGAGTATAACAACAATAATTATATAAATTATCATAAATACTAAAGAGTATGATGTGGAAGGTGTTAGAGAGGATGGAAATGATGCAAATACAATGCATACATGTATAAAATTTTCAAATAAAAATTTTAATTAGCAACAAATAAGAGTAAAAGACCAGTCTTACCCACGTAGCAAATCTGGGACCAGCCTGGGTTACAGAAATCCTATTTAGATTAAAACACACATGGGAAAATGCCACATTGTTTCTCATTCTATTTAACAGGGAAAACATAAACCTAATTCCATGATTTCAGAATCAAAGTGACTCAGAAGCTTGAAAAGTAATGGATCAATAAGAGCTAGAAGACAGGTGAACTTTACCTTTCTGCCTTCTTCCATCAGCCACGTCCCAAACCACCCTGAATATATCAACAATGAAAAGAAACTCACTGAACTTGCTATATGCCAATGTAGTTGGGGACAAACTATCCCACACAGGCTTACTCAGCCAAACACCCTGAGAGCAAAATTCTACAGCCACTGCTGAATACTCAAATATGAACATCACAAGTAAACATAAGGAGAAAACAGATATTGAAGGAGACTGTGTCATTACCAAAATATTTCTGAGGCCATCTAAAGCCATCTGAGATTCTGTTTGGCAAACATGAGGACAAGTATATCCTAACACAATATATGTAGTACATATCCAGGGTATACAGAGTAAGTGGACTGCAGTGTAGAAAAAGATTTATTTGTCTTAATAATTACACTTCCGGTTTTCAAAGATTTAGGGACCATTGAGTGCTATTAATAATCCCAGATAATATCTCTTCTCTGTTCTTCCACCCCATCTCTCTCTCTCTCTCTCTCTCTCTCTCTCTCTCTCTCTCTCTCTCTCTCTCTCTCTCTCTCTCTCTCTCCAAATATAGCTCATTAGAACATTAGAAGAATAGGAAGAACGAATGAATGTCTCAGACTTGAAGAAGAGAAACATGAGTTGAAAAGGTGTTAAGAGAAGTTCTCAAGTCCTTTAAAACATTGTACTGGTGGAAGTATTTTAAAATTAACACAACTGAATTAATGCCCCTAGATATCCAATGCTAAATGCCTTATATCATTCTTACTTAGAGGACATGAAGCCCTGGCCAGCCCTGCCACCTATCTTTAAGAGTAGAACTTAAAATTAGATAAGGAACACAGTGCCCAGAGTATGATGAAATGTTGCATGGAGGCCTCCACTCTGCTACCTTGTGTTATTCAATACTGGGACAACCAAGGAAGGAAAGAACATCAAATTATTGTGAATGATGGTCTTAAAACCAATTTGATTTGACTGGTGTTTGTGTGTGTGTGTGTCTGTGTGTGTGTGTCTGTGTGTCAGTGTGTGTCTGTGTGTCAGTGTGTGTTTGTGTGTCTGTGTGTGTCTGTGTTCTGTGTTTCTCTGTGTGTTGGGGGGTACACTTACAGTCTTAAGCATTTTCAACAAATTCTTCACCACAGAGCCACAACCAAAGCTCACATTTAATTTCAAGGAATAAAATAAAATTATAGTACCTCAGCTATTATCAGAAAACCAAACATTTCTTCAATATCTCTTCATAATTAATTCCAGAAATTCTACTAATGTGTCGAATATATATGTGCATAAGCACATGTACATCTACATGTATCAAATATCACATTATCCACTGATATGTTTAAAAGCTGGAGGGGTCCTAAAGCTCCCCTCCAGCTGTAGGTTTGGCTCATGTCATCATATCTGTTTAAAAAATAAATAATATTACCATCCTCTTTTAACTCCTTATCTCTCTCCAAAAAATACTATGCCAAATATGCTCTTGCTCTCTAATTCTAATGAATAAATTCAATTGAATGTAATTTGACTTGAAAATGTAAGCAATGGAGTATGTCACTTTCTGATTTGGCATCATGTAATAAGGAAGAGGATGGGAAGCAGACTTGGTCTCCTTAGTCTCACCCTCACCCACATTCAGGAACAAACTACTCATAAAATTTATCTAAATAGATTTTCACAGCTTTTTTCTTTCAAGAGACCTAAGACATTGGTTTGAGATGAGTGTGTGTATGTGCATTAATATAAGGGATAGAAGCATTTAAAAGACACTGAAAGAGTAAAACAGGTTGCCTATGACAACATTGATCTGTCACAGTCTGTCTCTCATATATTACCATCAAAATGTCCATGGAAAGGCACTTGCCTTAGCAAATTCCTTCACTTTTATAGAAAGTGTTTATTTCAAGTAGACAGCTGGGTAGCTGATTGTGACTATCAGTAACACTAAGTATCACAGCTCTACAGATAATCTCACTTCCATTGGTTCTGATTGAGAGACAAACTAAAGAAGGATTTAATTAGAATGTAATTATAGCTGGATGATGAGGCTAATAGCAATTTTAATTTCTTATCTCTACCTACCTGCAGTTTCTTACATGAAAATATTTATTTGCTCAATCAAAAGAAAAGCATATAAGAAATAAGAAAATTGTTCAGACTTACTATTAGACTTCAGCTTTCAGCATGGCGAAGCAGCAGAAAACAAGCCTTACCTCTCTGCCATAAATAACTAGAAAACTGCAAAAATATATGAATTATCAAAGAACTCCTCAGGGACATGGCATTCCAGAAGAAACTCGGCTTCGGTCCACTTTTTCAGGCTGTTACACAGCACAGAAGACAACAGTCTGAGCACAGTAATATTTCTCAGTTGAGAAAGTGAGGCAAATCAAGTTAGCAGGATGTGAATGTGGAAAAGGAGTTTCAGAAATCTTCACAGAAGTCTTGCTTAGACTGTTGGTATACAGAAAAATGTGCATGTGTACGGTATAAATTAATCCATTCCTCCTCTAGGTGACTGTGGTGCATTACTTCAAGGATGCTGTCAACAAAATTACAACTGGGTTGGAAGCACATCAGATTCTAATTAGTTCAAGTGTGGGTATCAGGTTGAAATTTAAAGCACACAGTGCAGACTTTTGTAATATCCCATAATAATATAGGTGAAAATAACCTCAGGGTAAAAATTACATTAGATCATCCTGGACCAAATGGACCTATAAGTTAGATGTCTCACAAAATTAGGCAAATGTATTTAAGCCACCCACTGAGAGGTAGCTAGTTTAAAGTAGAAAATTCAACACTACCTAATCAAACTTTACTTGACATAAAAAGCACTTGAATAATATGAGACATAACCAGAAGAAAACACTCAAAAATGACAAAAAAAAATGGTGGAATAGAAATAAAATATTGACAAGGCACATTGACTAGTAGTGTAGTCACTAAAGAATATGTCACTTGACAAGACTCTAAACAGCATTTCTCTTCTTCCCACCCTCTGACGCTTATACTTTCCACCTGTCCTATCAACAATGAAAAAAAGCTAAACTGCCAGCTATGGGAAAACTAACAAATAATGCAAAGATACTGAGTAAAAATGCCAACAGTTCAAAAAATATGCATCCATAATTTTATATATCTGTGCATATACTCATATATGGATATATATATATGCACACAATTACATAAAATAATTCAAGATTTGTCATGAAAGTCAAGCATTCTAATTATCTTCAAGTGTCAGAAGGACACATCCCAGCATCATTTCAGAAAACTCAAGGAATTCCTCAGATCAAGTTGGCCTACAGCCACATATGTGGGACTGTCTTGAATGATGATTGATGTAGGAGGGACCATTGTGGGTGCCACCATCCTTAGGCAAATGAGACTGAGTAATATAAGAAAGCTAGCTTAACATGAGCCAGAGAATGAGCTAGTAAACACCATACCTTCATGGTCCCTGCCTCCACTAACTTCCCTCATGATACAGTATGGCATGGGAGTAGGCCAAATAAATCCTTTCACACCAAAATGATTGTGGTCATTGTGTTTTATCACAAAAACAATAAAGCAAACTACAACATGGATTAGCTTTGACTTTCATGTGTTTCTAATGAAAATGCAAAGTATACAGCCACTTTAAAACTGTTTGGCAATTCTTCAATATGCTAAACAGTCATCTGATGAGCCAGCAATTCTATCTGGTGGTATGTACCCAAGATAAATTAAAACTTAAGTCTATGAGACTCTTAGACACTAATGTTTATGGGAGCATCAGGGAAAACAGGGTGGAAATAAACCAGTGATTACCAGTTGTTGGGGCAAGCTTCTGTATCCACAGTGCTCAGCATTCCTCAGTATTACAAACAGCAGCTACTAAATACTCAGAAGAGCAGGATAAAATCCTTTCTTTTCTTTCCCTTTTCCTTTTCTTTTCCAGAAAGAAATAGAGAAACTCAAAATGCTAGATCCTTATGTGTCTATTTACAAGACATTCTGCCAAAAAATAAAGTAGACTCATCAGTGGTTTGTTGACAAGTTTTCTCTACAAGGCAGGCCCATATTTAATTGTGTTGATCTTTACTATGCTTTTGTCAAAAATTCTTAGCCATGTATGCAGAACAAGGTAAAATATATATATGGCTTATCTTTAAAAACTGAGCCATGCTACACAGTTAAGCCCAATACTATATGAGAAAGAAAGAGATCTTAATATAAAGTTAAATATGTCAGTAATTTAAAGAGAAAACGGGTTTTCTCAGAAGTCTTCCATTTAATGTAATTTCAATTCAAATTCCTGAAGTAGAGACAATAAGCAGGGGTTGTCACCAGGTGGTGTCATCAAGAAGTCATCAAACCATCAAAATGTAACAAGACCATCAAAATGACTGATGGCAAGGCCAGGCCTTGAACCAGACTGCAGGCCTGCTGGGAGTGAACTGGTTTTGTTTGTTCTTTTGTTTTTCTTTTGTTATAGAAGTAGTACATTCCAAAGGTATGTTCTTTCTTGTAGGAACTTCTTGAGCTAGAAGTAGACACAGCATCTCTTCGAGGTATTGTAGTAACTACCAGTCTATTTAAAAAATAAAATGCATGTATTCAAAGTACTAATAATAATGCACAAACATCAAAGCAAAAGTATTAAAATATATATTAGGCCTAAGATAGATATTACAAATAGAAATGGGAATTATGATTATCTACATAGATTTGTGTTCATTTTATTAAAACATATGCAAAAAAGGATCAGTTGGAATGATAGTAAAAGCAGGTTGCTGATGGGAGGATTCACATTATAGGCTTTCAGTTACTATTTCATCATTCATCTAGATAAAGAACAAGGGAAGAAAATGATCCTTTTCCACTATTTGAAATTGGTGCCCCATGTTCATTTCCTCATTTGCCCTGCACAGGATGTCTGTGCTTATCATCACTTTTCATTGATGAATAAAGAAAGATACTCAGAAGTTGAGAAAATTACCCAATATCACCAAAATAGAACTTGGCTCCTGATTTGGTTCTGACAGTATACTTCCACTTTAAGAATGTATTATAAATATAATAAGAAAAGAAGACTAAAGAGAAAAAACACTCTTACAGTTAGTATTCTAATATAATTTTTAGATATAAGCAGTGGGGCTGGGGATTAAGAGAATGAAAGCAATAAATAAGTAATAAAAATAACAATATTAAATATTTAATAATATTTACTTGTTACTTTTGGTGCACATAGGCCCTTGTTTTTCTCCCATGTGACTTAGAAAGATAAATTTTATTTCAAACTATCTTCTTGCCCAAATGAATAAATAAGCTAGAAAAAAGCAATTAAAATTGATATTTTTTCCACACAATGTAGATTTACTGATTCCCACATTTTGAGTATGATACTTCATGGCATAGTTTTTATTTTTCTTTAAATTCACCTGCATTTGACTTTTTCATCCCATTTTTGTCCATGCAACCCTAAACTCAGTTAATAGATGCTTTTTGCAGCAAATGCTTGCAGAGAAAGGTAGAGAATTCCCCAAGAAAGTTCATTCCCACACTCCAAATTCTGTTCTAGTTTGTTTCTAAACAAAAATGCTACATATTTAATTATCAAGGAAGTATAATCAAAATATTGGTGAGATATCAATACATGTATTTAATCCTGATGATATAAGGAAAATGAAGAATAACATGTATTGAGAAGGTGCTAAGGAATAAATCTTGGATTCTGTGGATTGCAGTCTTAGTTCAGTAACATAACAAAAAACAACAACGAAATAACAACAACAGCAACAATAACAACAAAGCCCAGATATTTCTCAAGACTAAAACTACAATTATCATCTTGTACATAAACCCCATTATTGGTTTATAGCTATAGGAATCCATATTATTTTGTGTCTTAGTTTGGCTACAATTGCTGTATATACTGACCAAAAGCAATTTTGGAGGAAAGAGTTTATTTCATCATATACCTTACAGTGCATTATGAATGGTAGTCAGGACAAGAAATCAAACATGAACTTGGAGGCAGGCGCTGAAGAAGAGGTCATGAAGGAATAGAATTACTATCTTGTGCAGACTGATTTCTTACTCCAGCTGTTCAGGGATGGCACTTGCAATAGTAAATCATCAGTCAAGAAAATACTCAATGATATTTTGCCTACTAGACAATCTGATGGAGACATTTTCTCAGCTGAAGTTTCCTTTTTAAGTTTGACTCCTGTTAGACTATATTCAATTAACAAAAAAGAAAAAAATGAAAGAAAGGAAGGAAGGAAGGAAGGAAGGAAGGAAGGAAGGAAGGAAGGAAGAGAAAGAGAGAGAAAGAAAGAAAGGAAAGAAGGAAGGGAGGAAGGAAGGAAAGAAGGAAAGAAGGAAAGGAAGGAAGGAAGGAAGGAAGGAAGGAAGGAAGGAAGGAAGGAAGGATCTTGGCAAAGAACCAGCTTCTGGTTTTGTTGATTCTTTGTATAGTTCTTTTTGTTTCTCTGTGGTTGATTTCAGCCCTGAGTTGATTATTTCCTGCACTCTACTCCTCTAGGGTGTATTTGATTTTTGGTGCTAGAGCTTTCAGGTGTGCTGTCAAGTTGCTAGTGTATGCTGTTTCCAGTTTCTTTTTGTAGGCACTTAGAGCTATGAGTTTTCCTTTTAGCACTGCTTTCATTGTGTCCCATAAGTTTTGGTATGTCAGGCCTTCATTAAAAATGAAAGTCTAAAAAGTCTTTAATTTCTTTCTTCATTTCTTCCTTATCCAAGTCATCATTGAGAAGGGCATTGTTCAGCTTCCATGTGTATGTAGACTTTCTGTTGTTTTTGTTGTTGTTGAAGACTAGCCTTAGTCCATGGTGATCTTATAGGATGCAAGAGATTATTTCAATTAATTTATATCAATTGAGGACTGTTTTGTGACAGATTATATGGTCAATTTTGGAGAAGGTACAATGGGGTGTGGAGAAGAAGGTATATTCATTTGTTTTAGGATAAAATATTCTATAGATAACTGTTAAAACCCTTTGGTCCATCACTCCTGTTACTTTTACTGTGTTTAGTTTCTGTTTCCATGATCTGTCCATTGCTGAGAGTGGGGTGTTGAAATTCCCCCACTATTATTGTGTGAGGTGCTTTGAGCTTTAATAAAGCTTCTTTTATATATGTGGGTGTCCTTGCATTTGGAGCATAGATGTTCAGAACTGAGAGTTCATCTTGGTTGATTTCTCTTTTGATAAGTATGAAGTGTCCTTCCTTATCCTTTTGATAACTTTTGGTTAAAAGTCAATTTTGTTTGATATTAGAATGGCCACGCCAGTTTGTTTCCTGGGACCATTTGCTTGGAAAATTGTTTTCCAGCCCTTTACTCTGAAGTAGTTTCTGTCTTTGACACTGAGGTGTGTTTCCTGTATGAAGCAAAATGCTGGGTCCTCTTTACATATCCAGTCTGTTAGTCTGTGTCTTTTTATTGGGGGATTGAGTCCATTGATGTTAACAGATTTTAAAGAGTACTGATTGTTGCTTCTGGTTATTTTTGTTATTAGAGGTGGAATTATGCTTGTGAGGGTATCTTCTTTTAAATGTGTTGAAAGATTACTTTCTTGCTTTTTCTAGGGTGTAGTTTCCCTCTTTGTGTTGAAGTTTTCCATCTATTATCCTTTGTAGGGCTGAATTTGTGGAAAGATATTGTGTAAATTTGGGTTTGTCATGGAATATCTTGGTTTCTCCATCTATGGTAGTTGAGAGTTTTGCTGTGCATGGTAGTCTGGGCTGACATTTGTGTTCTCTTGGGGTCTGTACAACATCTTTGCAGGATCTTCTAGCTTTTATAGTCTCTGGTGAGAAGTCTGGTGTAATTCTGATAGGTCTTCCTTTATATGTTACTTGACCTTTTTCTCTTACTGCTTTTAATATTTTTTCTTTGTTTTGTGCATTTGTTGTTTTGACTTTTATGTGATGGGAGGAATTTCTTCTCTGGTCCAGTCTATTTGGGGTTCTGTAGGCTTCTTGTATGTTCATGGGCATCTTTTTCTTTAGGTTAGGGAAGTTTCCTTTATAATTTTGTTGAAGATATTTACTGGCCCTTTAATTTGGGAATCTTCACTCTCTTCTATATCTATTATCCTTCAATTTGGTCTTCTCATTGTGTCCTTCTCTTCTATATCTATTATCCTTCAATTTGGTCTTCTCATTGTGTCCTGGATTTCCAGAATGTTTTGGGTTAGGAGTTTTAGGCATTTTGCATTTTATTTGACAGTTGTGTCAATGTTTTCCATAGTATCTTCTGCACATTAGATTCTCTCTTCTGTCTCTTGTATTCTGTTAGTGATGCTTGCGTCTATGACTCCTGACCTCTTTCCTAGTTTTTCTTTCTCCAGAATAGTCTCCCTTTGTGATTTCTTTATTGTTTCTATTTCCATTTTTAGATTCTGGAAGGTTTTGTTCAATTTCTTCACCTGGTTGTTTGTGTTTTCCTGTAATTCTTTAAAGTGTTCTCCTGTATTTATTTATGGGAGTTGTTTATGTCCTTTTAAAGTCTTTTATCATCATCATGAAATGTGACTTTAAATCAGTCATGCTTTTCTGGAGTGTTGGGCTATCCAGGAATCACAGTGGTGGGGGAACTGGGTTCTGATTATGCCTTGATTTCTGTTGCTTATGTTCTTGCCCTTGCCTCTTTCCATATGGATATCTCTGGTGTTACTAGTTAAGTGGTGGTCTTACCTGTGTTCACAGGTGTGCCAGCACTCCTGAGAGAGAGACCTGCTCGCTCTCAGTGGTATTTTTGTATCTGTCCCTGGTTGTTCATTGGTTTGGGTTTTGTTTGTTT
Source organism: Arvicanthis niloticus (assembly GCF_011762505.2). Classification (NCBI taxonomy): domain Eukaryota; kingdom Metazoa; phylum Chordata; class Mammalia; order Rodentia; family Muridae; genus Arvicanthis; species Arvicanthis niloticus. The sequence continues at coordinate 118,392,886 of NC_047679.1, read as the reverse complement.
TCTGTTATTTGCTGTTTTCTTTGTTTCAATAGTGTGGCTGACTGCAATACAGGGCATGGCAAGACCTGGCAAGCTTCATACTCCAATCCTGCTTATATTCACTAGGAAAAAAAACTGAAAGATTTCATATCAAACCCAAAAGCCAGAAAACAAAATTCTACAAGTTTTTCTCACTGTGCACTTTTGCCTTGTTAAGCACTGGGTTCTGCTGTAGATGTAGCCATCTGCGCTGGCCAACATCAGTCATTCTCCTGACCATTTGTGAGCAATTTTTGTTTGTTTATTTGTTTTGTTTTTGCTTCTTGTTTGGATCTCTGTCTCTTGCAAAAAGAAGCTTCTTTGGAGAGGTTTTGGAGCACTACTTTTCTTGCATGTAAGTGTTTAAAATGCAGCTAGGAAATTATACTGTTTTAATAATGAAACAGTTGTAAGTTCTCCTCCAATATCCATGAATTCATTAGCCCTGGCAGTTGGCTAGGTTGCCAGTACCGAGCATGATTTCTTCCTGTTGAAAGTGCCTTAAGTCCAACTCCTGCATTTAAGGCTCAAAAAACACTGAAGACTAGGTGGAGAGAAGGTTGGAAGAACAGTAGGACCCAAAAAATCTGCTGTGAGAGAATGTATCCTAGAAATAACAGGGAAGTTTCTCCTATGATACTTCAAGAATGTGGCTGCTTAATCATGACCTGAACAAGGACAATAACAACAATAGACATCCTAATGTGGATGGTGGCAGGGACAAGGGCCTCACGAGGCCTCAATCTCACCAAAATACCTAGAAGTCTCTAACGAAAAGAGAACACTAAATGGTTCCCCAATACCAAATAGTCAGTCCACAAAATACATATAAGTAACATAGTTACATTGTACAGGCTGAGCAGGTTACTGTATTTATATATTTATGGGTATGTGTGAATAAATATGTAAAAATTAAAGAAGAGGAGGCCAGTAATTTAGGAGGAAGCAGAAAAGGGGAACATGGGAGTTATTGGAGGAAAGAAAGAAAATCAGTGGATATGATGTAATTGTATGCGTATTTTTGTAAGGATGGAAACTTTAAGGTTTAATGTTTATGTGGTTATGTGTACAAAATTTGAGTGACTGTCAATTGAACAAAACGTACAAGTTAAAATACCACAATGTAACAAAACAGGAGGAAAAGAGAAATTTTATCCTCCAGTGGAAATGGAACAAAGTTCCTGTGATATATACATGTCCTACCCTATGGAATTATACTTTATTTTAATAAATATGCTTTGAAAAGCAGTTTCATTTTTAATAGTAATTCTAATCATGGAGGGGTAACAGATAGTCCATCTTACTAGGGAACTTAATTTTTAAAGGGAAAAAGGTGTAAAAATATCTGGAAAATTTTCCTCCCATGGAAAGATGTAGTATATTTAGAAGAAATAAATGTATTTTTCAAGTCTCAAGTTCTTTCTAAACAAAAATAAGATTAAGTGTATGAGTCAACTTTCATTCACAATCCTAAATGTAGTTCCTCAGTGTTCCCTGATAAGATCTTATTTTAAGATAGCTGACTTATTGCATATTCCAGCAGCATAGTGCTAGAGAATTTGATCTCTACCTATACTATTGCTCTCTTAAATGATATTTTAAATCATTTAAATCTTAACGGATACTTTATATTCATCTTTGGATTTTAAGTTCTTGCTAAAATCCAATTCAAGCAATTGCTCAGGGTAAAAGAATTAAGAAAGGTCACTGAATGCATTGATTATGGTACTCCCAATTTAGTCACACAGACAGGCTTTTTCCTTGGCTAATAGTGTCATCCCAAATGAACAGTGTGATTTAATCAATTTTGATAGCAAAAACAGAAGGTTATTCTTGGTAAGTAGATTTTTTGAAGCAATCAAATTGGGTTTTATGTCCATCAATTCCAATCTAAGAATATTTTAGTCAAAGGTTGTAAAATGAAAATTTCTCCAAATTACAGAAATATGAATTCCTTACTCTATTTTTTGTAGCTGATATATTTTTTCTAATTTAACTTAAGAAAAAGAAAATAATTGAAAAATAGGAATTGTATTATAGTATTTATCCTGACTACTCATTTGTCATAATAGCAAGAAAATAATTTTCACGAATATGACAAATTTTTTACTGTGTTTGAATTACAGTATATAATCCCTTAAAGTAATTATGTGATAGACAACTTAAGAATACTTAAATTCAAGGAGCTTCTTTTCAAGAAAAGATGTTTTATGGATTACGTGAGTGAATTTTCCATTGAATACATGAAACTTTCCTTCCATGGCTTGTCATGTACCTCTTTTGTATATTAGCTGCAACATCTATAGTTTTCTTTCATCAAATGTTACATAGATAACACATATGGGCCAGGTAGATGGGACAGAAAGCAGACAAAGACACCATCAAGGCAGACAACCAGAATTCAATACCCAGCACCCATACAGCAGCAGGAGAGAACCAATTTCTTCATGTTGGCCTCTGAACTCCATTTCTTTGTTGTGACATGCACACCCTCCTCATACAAAATATATTGATAATTAAAAATAAACAAGGGAACAAGACATTTCAGAAGACATGAAATATTTTTTAATGTTTTAAGAAAAAAATGGAGTAATGTTTCTAGATGAGGACTCATGAGTCTGAGAAAGGAAGTTGCCTCTTCTTAAAAGTATTGCTTTTTGTGAAATAGAAGCTGAGAAATGGGGCTACAAGACAACACAGTGTATAGTTATTTTTTGTTTGTGACAGAAGAATTAATATTTGGAGTGTGTGTGTGTGTGTGTGTGTGTGTGTGTGTGTGTGTGTGTAAGCATATGTGTGTGTCTGTGTTGTGTGTCTGTATCTATGTGCATGTACTTTGATTTTGTTTTCTGATAAAAATGATGCAGTAGAAAAGCAAGAGTGCTTGGAATAGGAGAGCAAAGGGAACATTCCTTGTGAGACTCATGTTTTCTATGGGAATAAAAGGTGATTAGATCTGAACTCCAGCTGAGACATAGGCTATGATCGTAATAAAGATTCTGTTTCCACAGTAGCATAAGGGATGCAAAAGAATATTTATTAAGAGTCATTTAGCTTTGGCATAATGTCAAATTTTTTAACCATAAGAATAAGAACTCAGGGCACATAAAATATTATTGCAATCAGTTCTATAAATTTCCAAGTGGAGCTATCCCTGTTCTCAGGCTATTTTGCATGCCTCAAAATTATTGGTTAATCAAGTCAGCTATGAGGGAATTTGAGTCAATAAGATGGTTTGTTTTAACTTTACAATCTGATTTCATAAAAGCAATTTAAAATTCTCTAGACATTGCTCTTGTGGTGGTGGCTAAAGAGCTGTTTGCTTTTGGGACAGAGGTCTCTTAATCCTCAGGGAAGTTGAAGGTATAATCAATGGTGTTTGGGTCTCACCAATCTCATGTTTAGTGGACCATTTAGTAAAGCATCCTGAAAGCTTTATTCAGTTCATCACTCACCTTATGTGAGGATTCTCCCTAGGGGCTTCCTCCAATCTTGTTTTATCCCCTTTCATCACATCCTAGGCAATCTGCCAATGCTATATTTTGGAAGCACATAGAGTTTATTCAAAATTCATCAGTGAGCAGACACTATATTCAGGCACAGTAGAAAGTTATTTCAGCAGGTAATGTGTCAAGTCTGTATATTCAGACATTGATTATAGACCTCAGGGGTAAGCTCATAATGTTATATTAAAAAAATAAAAATCAGATAGCTAAATATCCCAAGGGATAAACCACAAGATTCTGTCCTACTGTTCTATATACCTCTCCCCAAAATGATTGTGTTATACATTTACATGACATTTTAGAATTCAACCCATTAAAACACTCAAATGATATCACATGAAAAACAAGTCTGTTTGAGGCTAATGTTACCAACATTTACCTGGAATGTCAGATATTCACTCAGAACTTAGTGATTTTTAAGTTATATATTGCTTTTTTTTAAGGTAAGCATCATGATTTTCAGTTCCTCTCTCAAGGAATCACTGCATTGATTTCAAGGATCAAGAGACAGAACAAGAAAATAGCAACATAAAAAAAGAAAGTGACATAAGATTAGAAACAAAGAGACAGAGAGCCCGGAGCAAACAGAAAGAAATAGCTAGAACAGGGAGCAACTGTGGTATAAATACCTGGCATAAAGTAAATGGGGAATGCTATCCAAATCATTTGTGAGAGAAGGGCAGAGAGGTAGGTGAGCTGGGGAGCACTTCCACAAGGACTGATGGGGAGAACCCAAACCAGCTGCCCTAACTCTTCCAAAGGTCACTTGGTTTCTTGCTGGTAATTCATCTTGTTCCTGACAGAGGTAGGTCTCCTACTTAGCTGCTTTTTTCTTTTTTCCTTGCTCTTGCTTGCTCCTTTGGCACTGTAAAATGGCATTACCATTGCTGTAATCTTTTTGTTTAAGAACCTATGGCCTTAGGAATAGAGATTTCATTACAAGTTTAAAATATTTCAAAGTTTATAAATTTCTTACCTCATAAATTATCTTCTCTGGGACTTACAATAAATCCATGAAGCACATATTGTCTAGAACCCTCCAGCAAGGAATATGAGTGTGTCAAGAGGCAGTAGAGGCCAAGGAGTATCATTTAATCAAGTACCCCCTTGAGGTACGGTAAGTCAAGGAGGACATTAAATGTGTGGTTAAAAGAAAGTCCAGGCCACAGCCAGGAGAAGTTAACCCATATGGCTAGACATCAAGATATCCATAGAATAGACAGGACACAGACCTAGGACAGCAATATAATAAGTCACAAGTTAAATGTGAAAGGGCATATAAATAATTTATTCAGAAATGTTGGTATTTCCAAACATTGATATGCTAAAGAATGTTCTTTTCTGTAAATCCCAGTTAGCAAACTATGGGGTAGGTAATAGCAAAGGCAAGACTGTTAGCAGTCCAATTTATAAAATGTCAAAGAAGATAATAACTAGTTGGTAAGTGTCGTGGTTTGAATATGCTTGGCCCAAGGAGTAGCAGTATTAGGAGGTGTGGCCATGTTAGAGCCTTGTGAGGCCTTGTTGGAGAAAGTGTGTCACTGTGGGGGTGGACTTTGAGACCTTCTCCTGGCCATGTGGGAGCCAGCCTTTTCCAGTCTACAGTTAGATCAAGATGTAGAACTCTAAGCTCCTTCTCCAGCACCATGTCTGCCTGGACACTGCCATGCTTCAGGCCTTGATAATAATGGACTGAACCTCTGAACCTGTTGCCTTGGTCACAGTGTCTTTTTACTGCAATGGAAATCTCATTAAGACAGTATGCAAAAAGATCAGAATCATGTATGCATGGTCCTGGGTGATTGCTTGAAAGTTTATCTCCTCTAAGAGGTAATCCTCAAGATGAGAGACCATCAATATAATATTAAAGAAATCATAATTATGAATATTACTTAGTATACTGCTGGTTTACCATTAAGAATTCTAATACTAACAGTATTATTTATTTGTTATGTGTAGTACTAAAAACAGCAGTCATTTTTTTCTCTCTTTGGTTAATTACCATCTTTTCAAACATCTTATGAAATCTCTTGCTAATGGTAGGCCTTGGGGATACCAAAGAAATAACACATGGACCACTCTTGGTAATATCTTCCTCTCCATTCCTTCCATCATTCTGTTCTCTTACTTAATCTCGGCCCTATTCTTCCCTGCAAGGTAGGTACTGCATAGATCTAGGAGAAAAAAGTGCTCATGTTCTTTGACATTAAATTTATAATTCCCTCTGGTTGCAATATTATCCTATGTTACACATGTTTTATATGACTCCCTCCCTCCTATCTTTAAGTACATGAAGTATGTCTTCAGGTCACATATTGACACATCTCCCTCATTTTAGCCCATCTATTATATCCTATCCCTCTTCTCTGCTTTATGTTTTTCCATATTATCTTCAACCATCTTATAGAAATACAATTATAGAACATATCTCTATACAAAAGATATATACCTAGTACTATACATACATAATTTGTCAAAAAATAAATACATTTGCCTTAATATTTTTGCAGTGCTATAGTGTCAGTGTTTCAAGAGATAATTATCTCTAGTAGCAGTATCTCACTACTGGTGCTTTGCAAGGGATCTTAGACACCATGCATTCTCAAGTAAAAATGAAGAGCAGAAATGTTTATTCTTTCATATTACTATGGATCAAACTAAAGTATAACCTCCTTATTTTTTCTGCCAATTTCAAATTTACCATGTTCTTTTAACTCCTGGCCAAGCAACTGCCTTGGTATTCTGAGGATATCAGTTCTTCTTACATGATCACTTTTAGCAAATTAATTCAGAATTATGATGGTTTTATTCTCTGAGGATTTGGGGGGGTGGCTATTTTATCTGTTTCACCCCATTTTGCATTTCATGAGATGCTTGCTTCTTACCTTACATGCTATTAAAGTGTGTTAAAATGATATTTAGAATAGTGTAATCTTTACTGGAAACTATCACAACACCCATTAAGTATAAGAACCAAGTTAGGTACTAAACCTATATTCCACATGTAATTAAAAGAACTGAGAACATTTTGTGCTTTCATTGCTGAGGTTCATTTTTAATGTATAAAATTTGAACCATCCAGATGATTCTTTTTGAGTGGTCTTTATGTACCTTAAAACATTTTGGTTTCTCAATAAATGGCAACCAAATTAAAATTATGTCAACTCTAACATTAAAAGTGAAACTTAGAGGACTAGAGAGATGGCTTGCAATTAAGAACCTGGCTTCTCTTCCCGAGGTCCTGGATTCAGTTTCCAGAACCCACATGGCAGCTCACAACTGTCTGTAACTCCAGTGGGGATCCAACACCTTTATATAAACATGTAAACAGGAAAAATACCAATGCACATGAACTGAAAATAAAAAGTCATTTTAAAATATCATAGCCAAGGAATAGTGGTGTATGCTGTTAATCCCACTACTCAGGAGGCAGAGGCAGGCAAATGTCTGTGTTCAAGGCCAGACTGGACTTCAGAGTGATCTCCAAGACAGCCATGGCTATACAGAAAAACCCAGTCTTGGGGCAGAAGGTAAAACTTGTGTTTGACTATGCCTTTCTCTTCTGCAACTAAGTGCCTGCTGAAAGTTCTGCCTAACAAACACTGTATGACCCAGATCTTTGGGAGTTTGCACTTATTCATAAAAAATACTAAAATCTGAGTAAAACCTGTAAACAGTGGATAGGAGGAAATATATAAAAATAGTATCAAATGGTGCCTGTGCTCAACTCAAAATGACAAAGTCATAAATGAGATTTGTAGTAAGCAACTGACCTTTCAATATTCTGTGGACCAATGTGCAGAGAAAACCCAAACTTGAGTAAAGACAGTGAGAAAGAGTGAATGTCACCTCTCAAGTGACTTTTCTCTCTCTCTTTAAATCTACATCTCAGAGTGTGATGGAAGAAAGGTGTTTCAAATAGAGACATTTACTATTGTACTATTAATATGCCCTTTCTTTCCTAATTCATTGTGATTCCTATAAGACAAAGAAAAAAGGGGTTATCTTAGATATGACTTTCAGTTCTTCAGGTTTGCTATAGACAAAACTACAACCGTACATACACCCTAGCATGTACAGTAAACATGTTCATTTGTCATGTCTATTTTAAAAACATACAGTTCATGGTTCATGGATTAGGCCTCTGATAATCCTTGTAATTGACTGAGAAAACCATGTGCTTTTGTAAACATGTGTTTCACAATTTGCTCAACACCAAGTACTAAAATATTTTAGTATTCACAATAACCCTTTGAAATAATTAAACTGATAAAAATATATACCAGGAAGGGTAAATCACTGTATGTTATAATACAATCACCATTGGTCATGATCATAACTAAAAATGAATCTGACTTCAAAGCACTATTCTTCCCCAAATAATGTAGAGCCCTTAAGTACTATAAATTTGAACTTGAAGTATAGTAAATTCTACAGTCATTATCTTGGGTTTCATCTGGGATAAAACAAATTGTATCTGTTTATATAAAAGATTCCATATACTATACTTTGATATGCTATTCTGTATATTTATCATGGTAGCCTTGTATTATTATCAGACAATAGAATTATGAAAACAACAGAAAGAGAAACTTGACAAGATGAAGGAGCTTAGCAATATACCAAAAGATGATTCACATGCTAAATTTTAGTCTTCCAACTGCAAACTCTCTGTTCTGCCAATGCCTAACTTTCTTTATATTATGATATATATATATATATATATATATATTTAATTAGACATATTAATGTTTACCTTGTGCATGATAGTCAAGATATAAAATATTGTACTATAAAAACTATTTGAAACAAATAGCAAATAATAACTAATAAAGGAGAAATGAAATAAACTGCTTACAACACCAGAAATATTTTTAGTATTCTCTGGTATTTCAAAATAGAAAATAGAAGAAAACTACCAGTAAGAGTTTTTCCCAAATCATCAATGTTGAGAATAATCATCCACTAAAAACTGCAGTGTAATAAAAATGGAAAATGCTTCATTACATTCAAGATGATATTTAAAAATATGAGAGTCATTCAAAGAAGATTGTGCTAAGAGGAGATGTTCTTGACCTTTGTGGTAACGTATAAGGTTAAGAGCATATCCATAATTAAAAGGAAATCAACAAATAAAGCAGACTTTGTAAAGTCAATGAACTTAGACATGGTTTATGACCTTATGAATCACAAATCATTCATATGAAAAACGTTATACAGGAATTGAAAGCACATATTTACAGCTTGATTCAGCTGTAGCTCATTATATCAGAAAGTAATAAATAGTCAAAAATGGATAGGTAGGTCTTGTTAGTGTAATATGTATAAAAGATCAAAAATGTGTGCATGATGACCTTTTAAACATTGTCACATTCTAAGCAATGTTCCATATTACTATAAAGAATAAAGCCTTCATAGGATCTACCAACAATTTATCTTAATCTTTTATTTTTTTAAATTTCCTGTAAACCTCTGCAAAATGATGTAAAACTGGTTCAATACTAAAGATAAAGACAGAATTGTGAAACGAATTGGGGAGAGGCATGTTGGAACAGTGTCTGGATGGGGTCCATAAAAGACATACAAGGAGTGATCCTCTTGACTGTTAGAGGTAGAAGCAAAAGATACTTTTTGTATACGTAGTTTTTTTATTCGTCAACAGAATACAATGAAATCCTAACAGATTTCTCTAATCAATCTAATCAATCAATCTAATCTAATCTAATCAATCTAATCTAATCAAGATTCTCCTAGAAAATTATGATGTTGATCATAAGCTAAACAATCACCATTTCAATATTAAGATTGTTCTGTCAGGCATGAGCTTTCAATGACTAAAGAAAATCAGTAGGTGAATTTGTTACCAAGTAGCATCAAAGTTGACAGAGACAAGTTTGGTAATAGCATTCTTCACCATTGAGCTCATAACTATAGACAAAGCAACATATTGAAATCTCAGCAATTTGTCTCTTCTACCAATCAGATTCTTATGCTCCATGTTGATCGCATTTAAATTAGAAGCATCACTAGAGTCACACAGATGTGTTGTTACATTATCTCCACACTTTTATACATATCTCTGCTGGATCCATTCCATACACTGGTACGAAACCCTGACACTATTACTGATGCCATGTTGTGCTGGCAGACAGGATCCTAGCATGGCTGTCCTATGAGAGGTTCTACCAGCAGCTGTCTGAGACAGATGCAGATACTCACAACCATCCATTAGACTGAGGTCTAGGACTCCTATGGAAGAATTATAGGAAGGAGGGAAGGAGCTGAAGTAAACTGCTATTCCATAGGAAGAAAAAAAGTATCAACTAACCTGGACGCCCCACCCCTACCCCCACAGAGCTCCCAGAGCCTAAGCCACGAACCAAAAAGTAAACACTAGCTGGTCATTGGCCCCGGACACATTTGTAGCAGAGGACTGCCTTATCTGGCCTCAGTGGGAGAACATTTGGAATGTAAATAAAATAACTGATAAAAAAAAATCTTTCTGTTTACATTTGTTTAAGTTCACATAATAGTTGTTGTTTTTGTTGTATTATGAATTTAACAGATACATGAATTTATGTAACAACTAAGGTAAGAAAGATAGAGAATATCTCTATCATCTTTAAACTCTATCAGAGCCACAGTGCTCATTTTCTTTTTTCTTTCTTTATTTTTTTAATTTTACTTTTTTATTACATATTTTATTTAAATTTCAGATGTAATCTCTTTTCCTTTCTTTTTTATTTTTTTTTTAATTTTTATAGGATATTTTTTCTTTTTTAATTTTCTTTTTTTAAATTTTTTATTGGATATTTGAGTGGAAAATCACTGTGGTCAGTCAATTTCTCAGTTGTAACTCACTCTATGGCTATGACAGGGTTTATTTAAACACCCACTGACATATTTTTAACTGTTTCCATTTTGAAATATTGTAGATAAAACTCTCATGCCTTTCATAATTAAAAATTAAGAATCTATCTAAAGATAAGCATGGTATGCTGAATAATAGTCCCCCCAAATACTTATGCCCTAATCACTGAAACATACACCTTACATAGCAAAATACACTTAGCTAATGTAGCTAAGTTGAAAATCTTCAGACTGAAAGATTATTTTAATTAATATGGTACAATAAAAATATAATCACAAGTGTCCTAAAAGGAGGGAAGCCAGAAAAAAATTTGCTCCAGAGAGCAGAAAGCAAAGCAACCATAGGGGAAGATGTAGGAATAGTGTGGCAACAAGCTTCAGGATGCCAATAGCCACCAGAAGCTGTCGCCTAGAGCTATCAGAGAACACAGTCCTGCCAACAGCATTCCTACACAGGGAAACTAATTTCCCACTTTTCTCTAGAACTCTCTGTTATTTCAAACAACTGCCTTTGTGGCAATTTGTTCCAGTAGCTAAAAGAAATACTACAATATGTCTTTTAGTGCTCCAGGTAAAACTGCGAAGATAATTGATATGTTTTTATGGGATATATATATTTGAAACTGCTGAAGTTCCTTGCACAATGGTACTGCTGAATTTTTCACCAGGATGGCCGAGAGCTCCAGTTGTGCTCCACCACTAAGCATTTCTACGCCATGCTGCATTTATTCATTAGTATGTACTCATAGGCAGTGCCATTGTTGTTTTGTATTTTGCTAGGAGCAAATGATTCTGATTTTCATAAGCTGGTTGTCTATGCATGCCTTCTTCTGGGAAGTATACATTCTAGTCTTCTGCCATATTTAAATTGGTTTTCCTGTAACTATTGAGTTTGGAGAGTTGGTTATATATATGCCAGCCCTTTGTTAGATTACAAGGTAAGTATTTCTTTTTGTGGTAATAAACAGAATCATTCACAAAACAAGCACTTTTTCTTTTTTGATGAAGACCAAATAATCAATTGCTCTCTTTTATGTATCTTACTTTATGTATCATTTCTAAATTTTTAATGAGAGTTGAGTTTTTAGTTCTTATTTTAAAGAGTTTTTGTTTTTAAAATTAAATTATTTAATATATGCCCCCTTCCAGTCCCCCTTCACAGAGTCCCTACCCAATCCCCTTCTCCTCTGAGAGGGTGGGACCCTGCTGAGTATCCCCTCATCCTGGCACACCAAGTCTCTGCAGGACTAGGTGCATCCTCTGCTACTGAGACCAGAGACAAGGGATGGAGGAGGCTCCCAGGAGTCAATGTGAATGACCTTAGCCAAGAAGCCTAACAGTGGGGACATGGAACCTGAAGAAGCCGCCTGATATAGCCAGGTAGGAACCCAGTAGAGGAATAAGAACACTATCCCACTCACAAATCTTTTGACCTAAACTTTGTCCTCTCTACTAAAAATACAGGGACAAAGATGGAGCAGAGAGTGAGAGGGAATAGCCAAGTAATAATAGGCTCAACTTGAGAAACATCTCATTGGAAAGCCCAAATCCCTAACACTATTGTTACTCTTCTGTACTTCCAAACAGGAGTCTACCTTAGATGTACCCTGAGCAGCTACTTGGGGTGAAAGGGTAAGTAGCTGCAGATTTCCATTCATTCTCCTGGTCCTCTTGCCCTCTCTCCTATTTCTCCCCACACATGATCCTGATTCCTCCCATTCCCCTCTGCATCCCTTCTCTGACCCAGTTCCCTCTCTCCCTCTACCTCTTATGACTATTTTATTCCACCTTCTAAGTAAGACTCAAACATCCTCATTTGGGCCTTTTTTATTGTGTAACTTCTTTGTGTCTGTTGTGTATATTATGATTATCCTGTCCTTTCCAGATAATAAGGGCTTATCAGTGAGTACGTAACATGCATATAATTTTGGGTCTGGGATACATCACTTAAGATGATATTTTCTAGTTCCATCCATTTGCCTGCAAAATTCATGATGCCCTCATTTTAATAGCTGAATAGTATCCCACTGTTTAAATGAACAAGTATTAATTTTTTATCCATTTTTTACTTGAGGGACACCTGGGTTGTTTTCAGTTTCTTGCTATTATAAATAAGGCTGCTATCAACATGGTGGAGCACGTGTCCTTGTGGTATAGTGGAGAATCTTTTGGCTATATGCCCAAGAGTGGTATAGCTGGGTCTTCAGGTAGATCTATTTCCAATTTTCAGAGGAACCTCCTGATTGATTTCCAGAGTGGTTGTACCAGTTTGCAATCCCACCAGCAATGGAGGAGTGTTCCTCTTTCTCCACATCCTTGCCAGCCATGGATATTAAGTTTTTGATCTTAGCCATTCTAACTGATATAAGATGGAATCTCAGTGTAATTTTGATTTTCATTTCTGTGGTGACTAAGGTTGCTGAACATTTCTTTAAGTGCTTCTCAGCCATTCAAGACTCCTCTGTTGAGAATTCTCTGTTTAGCTCTGTACCAACTTTTAAAATTGGATTATTTGGTTTGTTGGAGTCTAACTTCTTGAATTCTTTATATATCTTGGATATTAATCTTCTGTCAAATGTAGGCTTGATGAAGATCTCGTCCCAATCTGTAGGCTGCTATTTTGTCTTATTAACAGCGTCTTTGTCTTACAGAAGCCTTTTAGTCTCATGAGGTCCCATTTATCAATTGTTGATTTTAACGCCTGTGCCACCAGGGTGTTCTGCTCAGGAAGTTGTCTCCTGTATTAATGAGTTCAAAGCTATTCCCCACTTTCTGTTTTATTAGATTTATTTTATCCAGTTTTACATTCAGGTACTTGATCCACTTGGACTTGAGTGTTGTGTAGGGTAATAAATACGAATCTATTTTCATTCTTCTACATATGGACATCCAGTTCGACCATCATCATTTGTTGGAGATGCGTTCTTTTTTCCATTGTATGATTTTGGTTTCTTTCTCAAAATATCAAGTGCCCATAAGTGTGTGGGTCTATTTCTGTTATTTTATGCATATGTGTGTTTTGCTTTCATGTATGACTATTGATTATGTGCATGTAGTGTGCATTCACATACATAAATACAATCTGTTCAGTCTGTATGTTATCTATATGCATATGATATATTGTTATTTACAAATGATTTATTTCTTTGAATTCCCTGTATATACTCTATTTGTATGTGAACTGTGTATTCTATTTCATTGATCTGCATGCCTGACCTTCCAGTTCCACAGACAAGATACTGATTACTGAAGCTATATTAAAAACTAATCCTTATTATTGTTCTTCCAATTTTATTCTCCTTCTTCAAAATTGCCTCACTAATCTAATTTTCCCTTTGCTATATAAACAAATAATTCTGTAACCTTGATAGGGGTCACATTAATATTGTAAATCAATTTTAGAAGAATTGACATATTTTCCATTTTTAGTCTTCCAACATTAAATAAAAACTGTTTGTTTTTAACTCTTTGATTTTTCTCCTCTATATTTGATAGTTTACAGTATACAGGGATCTCATGACTGCTGAGAGAGGGAGAAATCAGCCTCTCCCGGGAAAGACCCCACCCCACATGGTTGTTCAGTATGAACTGCACAGCCCTGAAATCATAGAACTACAACTCACATTAAACAGAATCAGTAGGTTGTGTGTGTATACAACAATGATAATAAAAGAAGTCATGAGTTTGAGACAGAGTGAGAGGGAAATCATGGGAAAGAATGGAAGAAGTGGACTTGAGAAATGTTGGAAGGAGGAAAAGGAAAGAAAGAAGTAATTATATTTTAATTTTAAAATTTTAATGAAAATTATTTTAAAAGCATGGAGGTCAGGTTTATGCACTACAATAAAACAATATACATTACATGGAAAGAAATCTTCCATAAATGTATGTAAAAATATTCAACAAATTATCAAATCAAATTCAACATTGTAATAAAAATGTTTATATACTATGACCATGTTATTTGAGGTATGCAAGGTTATATAAAGACTCAAAAATTAATATAAACCCATCACACCAATGAATTAAGACTGATTAATTAAGAATTAAGAATTATAACCATGTGGTCATATGAAGTATTATATATGGTTGACATAATCCAAGAAACACAATTGATAAAAGAAATCTCAGCAAACTAATAATAAAGAGGAACTTCTTCAGCCAGGTAAAGATTTAACAAACACCTACATGTAAGTTGTGAAAAACTGGATGCTTTCCCACAAATGAATACAAAGCAGGGTAAGAAGCTGAAAATCAAGGTAAGGATTACTCTCCCCTCAACAGTTATTTTTCACATCATACCAATTCTGTTAGTTAATACAAACGGAAAACAAAAAACATATGTTTTGAAAAAAATCAACTTGTTTTTGTTCTCAGGTGATGTCACAGTTATTCAGAAAATTTTAAAGAAGCTATTAAGAAGAAGGACATCCTGAGTTTTGCAGGCAAATAGATAGAGCTAGAAAATATTATCCTGAGTGAGGTAACTCAGACCCAAAAGGACATGCATAGTATATACTCACTAATAAGTGGATATTAGCCAAAAATGTACAGAATACCCAAGATACAGTCCACAAAACTCAAAAGGGTCAACAAGCTGAAGGGCCCAAGTGATATGCCTCAGTACCATCTGGGAGGGAGAAGAAAGCAACCACAAGTAAAGAGAGAGGGAAGAACCTGGGAAGGAAAGTAGACTGGGGTGGGGGACAGAGAGGGGAACCTGATCTGGTATTGGGTGAGGGAAAAGGACTGAAGCCCTGAAGGCCACCAGAAAGAATGAAAACAGGCAACCTCAGGAGGTAGGGCATTGGAGAGACCCTCTAGAATACACCAGAGACCTGAAACATGAGAGATTCTCAGGACTCAAAGGGGGGACCTTAGATAAAATGTCCAACAGTGGGGAGAGGGAACTTGTAGAGTCCACCTCCAGCAGAAAGACAGGACATCAAGTGGAGGGATGGGGATGCCATCCCACAGTCAAAAACTCTGACCCATAATTGTTCCTGTCTGAAGGAACTACGGGAACAAAAATGGAGAAGAGCCTAAGGAAAAGGAGGTCCAGTGACAGGCCCAAATTGTGATCCAGCTCAAGGGGAGGTCCCAAGGCCTGACACTATTACTGAGGCTACAGAGCACTCACAAAAAGGACCTATCATGACTGCCCTCCGAAGGACTCAACAAAAGCAGCTGAAAGAGTCAGATGTAGATATTTGCACCCAACCAATTAACAGAAGCTGCTGACCCCTGTGGTTGAATTAGGGGAAAGCTGGAAAAAGCTGAGTAGGAGAGTGACTCTGTAGGAGGACCAGCAGTCTCAACTAACCTGGACCCCAGAGATCTCTCAGACACTGGACCACCAACCAGATAGCATAGAGCAGCTGGTATGAGGCCCCCAACACATATACAGCAGAGGACTGCCCAATCTCTGTTTAACCAGAGATGATGCAACTAACCCACAATAGACTGGAGGCCCCATGGAGTTTAGAGGTTAGGTGGGGTAGGAGGTGAGGGTAGGGACAGCCTTGCAGAGACAGGGGCTTGTGGAGAGAGCCTTGTGACAGCCTCATGGAGATGGGTTGGCGGTATGGGATGTTGAAAAGTCAGAGGGTGGATGGGGGGGATAAAATCTGGAGTGTAAATTAAGTAATTAATTAATTAAAAAAGAACATCTAAAATTACCTAGTAAATATCATATATTCATAATGAACACTTGGAATTTTAAATTCAAAACAACTCCATTTCCATTACAACCAAAAAATAAATACCTAAGTATAGATCTAATATAAAACATGTTTAAGATCCATGTGGAAATACAGGTTCAATTTTGTTAAATTGATTGAAACTTCTGAATAAATGGCACATGCAGAATAACTCACTAGTATTAAGATTTCAGATCTTCCAAAATATATGCACAAACTCAATATGATCTCTATTTAAATCTCAAAAAACCATATTGTCTATGAAAGTAAATATATTTTAAAATTATATGAAGTGACATAATAGCCATAATAGCCCACAAAATACTGAAAGAGAATTAACTAGGAAAGCCAAAACTTATTATAAAAGATACAAAATCAAATGTTATGGGATTAGAAAACAGAAAAGGGGAGTGACAAGAGAGTGTAGTAAAAGAACCTTCAAATAAATGAGCTGATCTTTAACAAAGGAGTAGCAATAATTTAATGAAAAACATATATTTTCAAGAAATTATGCTGTAACAACATAATTGGACATCTCTACCAAAATAGAAGAGCATGGGCACTGATTTTGCTCCATTCACAAAATAAACACAAAAGAAATTATGTAAATTTAAAAATTAATGAGACTAACAAGAAAATATAGGTGACTTTCAGTTTGGAAGTGGCAGTCTTGATTTATTATTAAAAGCACAATTCTTCAAATAAAATAAGGTTTATCTTCTCCTCATTTAACTTTGGTACCTGGTATCTATCTAGAAAATTGTCCATTTTATCGAGTGTGTCCTTTTCTGGACAGTAATTTGTCTGTAGATAGAAAGAGGCAATT
Organism: Arvicanthis niloticus; assembly: GCF_011762505.2. Lineage (NCBI taxonomy): Eukaryota > Metazoa > Chordata > Mammalia > Rodentia > Muridae > Arvicanthis > Arvicanthis niloticus. The sequence goes on along the minus strand of NC_047679.1, from coordinate 118,375,967 downwards.
CTTGCCTTGTGGCTGTCTCTGCACAACTGGAGTAACTCCAAAGATGCTCAATTTCTTCTTAGAATTCAATACAGGAAGCTGTCAGGAGCAGACAGGTCTCTAATCAAAATGAACATTAATATAGAAATATTTGTAACGTCAATTCTGTAGACTTCTGACATTTTGATGAAAAACTGGAAGCTACCTTATCTTTATGTGACTCAGTAAAGAGATTCCAAAAGAACAGACCCAAATGAACAGAATCATAAATGAATAGAGAACTACCAACTCCAATCATAATCAGGAGTTCCAAGAAAAGACTATTTAAATACTATGAACATAATATTTTTGCTGGGTTGGTTTTCCAATCCCTTCATTGAAGTTTTGCCTGAGTCCAGGAGATGGCTGGTTCAGGCTCCATGTCTCCCATTGCTAGGAATCTTGGCTAGGTTCACCCTCATAGATTCTTGTGTGTTTCCATTGCCCTAGGTTTCAAGTTTGTCACAGAGATGACCCCTCACCCAACTACACACAATTCTCTTGTCTCTTCTAGTTCTCTCTCTCTCTCTCTCTCTCTCTCTCTCTCTCTCTCTCTCTCTCATATATATATATACACATATATATGTATATATGTATATATATATATATATATATATATATATATATATATATATATCTTCTCCTACCTCATTCCTCTTGACCCCATACCTACCCACTTCCCCACCCAGTCCCTTCCCTCTGTCCACCCCACTCATTTCTAATCTATCTCTCCTTCTCAGTGAGATTCAAGCTTCCACTCTTTGGCCTTCCTTGTTACTTAGCTTCTTTAGGTCTGTGGATTATAAAACATGGTTATCCTGTACTTTATAGCTAATATCCACTTATAAGTGAGTACATATCACTGGGTCTGAGCTACCTCACACAGGATGATATTTTTTAGTTCCATCCATTTGTCTGCAAACTTCATGATGTTATTATTTTTCATGGCTGTGTAATACTCCATTGTGTAAATTACCATATTTTCTTTATTCATTCTTCAGTTGAAGAACATCTAGGTTATTTCTAGTTTCTAGCTCTTACAACTAAGAACATAGTTGAGCAGTTGTTCTTGTGGTGGGGTGAAGTTTCTTTTGGGTATGTGCCCAGGAATGGTATTGCTGGGTCTTGAGAAAGAACTATTTTCAGTATTCTGAGAAACTGCCAAATTGATTTCCAAAGTGGTTGTACAAGTTTACACTCCCATCAGCAATGGAGGAATGTTGTCCTTGCTCTGTGCCCTTGCTAGCATGTACTGCTGTCTCTTGAGTTTTGATCTTAGCCATTCTGACAGGTGTAAGATGGAATCTCAGAGTAGTTTGATTTACATTTCCCTGATGACTAAGGACTTTATACATTTCTTTAAGTACTTTTCAGCCATTTGCGATTTCTCTGTTGAGAGTTCTCTGTTTTGTTCTATGTCCCATTATTAAAAGTGGGTTATCTGGGTTGTTTATGTCTATTTTCTTGAGTTCTTTATATATTTTGAACCTCTGTCAGATATGGAGTTGGTAAAAATATTGTCCCATTGTGGAGGCTGCCAGCTTGTCCTTTTGATAGTTTCCCTTGCCTTACAGAAACTTTTCAGTTTCACAAGGGCCCATTTATTAAATGTTGATCTTAGTGTAAACCTAAGCTCTTGGTATAAACCTTATGACCACAATTTGTCCACAAGATATGCAGGAGTAAAAGGTGGAGAAGAATTTGAGGGAAGGGCCAACCAATGACTGGCTCAGCTTGAGACCTATGCCATGAAAGGAAGCCCATCCTTGACACTATTAGTGATATTCTGCTATATTTGCAGACAGGAGCCTATGTAACATAACTGTCATGAGAGAGGCTTCACCCAGCAACTGATGAAAACTGATGCAGGGACCAACAGCCAAACAGTAAGTGGATCTTGGAGACAGGGCAGTGAATCTTGTGGAAGAGTGGGAGGAAGGATTGAAAAAGACAAAGGGATCAAGGACACCTCAAGAAAACCTATAGAATCAAATAAACTGAGCCCATAAGGGCTCATAGAGACTGAACTTTCAACTAGAGAACATGCATGCATGGGACAGATTTACGCCTTCTATATATATGTAATACTTGTGCAGCTGTGTTCATGTGAGACTCCTAAAGTAGGAGTAGGGACTGTCTCTGACCACAATGCCTACCTTTGATGCCTTTCCCCTAATTGGGCTGCATAGTCTTGCCTTAAAACAAGATTTTTCTATTCTTACTGCAATTTGATATGCCAAAGAAGATATCCATGAGATCCATAATGGTATCCATGGAACACCTTCCCTTTTCTGAGAAGGAAAGGAAGGGTAGACTGGGGAGAATCGAAGTGAGAGGAAGGGACTGGGAGGAGAGGAGGGTAAAGAAGCTGCAATCAATTGGGATATAAATAAATAACCTAATAAAAATAGTATTTTGGTACTATGATGTTTTAAAGAATCATGCTAAATAATCTTGAACGTAATGTAAAAGACATAAAAACCAAGGTAATTTTTGGTTTTGTTAATTGATAAGGAAAATGAATTGATGTGTGATCTACAACCTGATTTTTAACATATACACTGCAGAATATCTAAATGATTTTATTTAAAATATATAACAGGATTTTCCTCTGATTTTCTGCATTTTTCTTTAATTTAAATATATTTTCCTTGTAACAATTTATTAAAACTTTCATGTACATATTAATGGAGAAAAAACATGAAATATGTCAACCCAATGGAGAAAGAAACATGAAATATGCCAATCCATTTATGTATTATGTAAAGTTTAGATGAAGACAAGCATACCCATTTTCTCAAACATTTATTCTTTATAATGAAAACATACAAAACAATTTTTCTAGACACAAAATTGTTTATAAAACTATGTATGCATATCTGTATATAAATACTTGTGCATTTGTAATATATATATACATGTATATATATGTACTATATATACATATATATAGTAAATACACCTAAGTATGACTCATCATCTTCATATTTTGCACACATGGATGCAGTATGTATTGTCTGTCTCCAAGTTTCTTATTCTCTCTCTCTATGCCCATACTTAAACCTAAAATGTGTCTTGTCCTTATCTTTATGTAATGAGAAAGCAAACTTTGTTTTATAGAAATATTTTCTCCTACCTTTTGAAGTAAACCATTAGCATTCTTTAAAGTCATTCTACTGTTAAATAAACAGAACATCAGAAATTTCTGCTCCTTTCTAAATCTAACTTAGGACCTATGTGTCAACCTTCATATAATCTTCTCTCCTATATTCTCCAGACTCTGATTACTACCTTTCTAGTCTCAACTTCTATGAGAGTAACATTTTTAGATAGCACATATAATTGACATCAGTGACACCCTATTTTGGTTAACATATTGACTACCACTTTCACACACATCGTCAGCATGCACAAGCATCATGGAAAAGGTTCAAAATGTCTTTTAAAAATTAAAAATTAAATATGTAACAGCAATCCTTACTACTGCTTATATGTACAAATCTATATATACTCACACATATATAACCACTAGTATGACTATATACATACATATATGAAACTAAAATAAGCAGCTTCAAGGTGCATCTGCATATCTATGTTCATTTCAGTATTATTGGCTACAGTCAAGTAACAAATACAACATAACTCCCAATCAATTGGTGCGTAAAGACAACATGGAATATACATCTGGTAAATATTATACAGCTATAATCATAATATAGTTAATATTTTAATTATTGTTTAAATCACCTATACTCAAGAGAGTAGATAAAGTCCACTATTTACCAATTATCAAGATACCAGTCACACTAATTTTCTGCATCTGATTAAAGAAGCATACAGGTTTCAACTGAAAAGCCAATTATGAGACCAAAAATAACCAAGTAGCCAATATTTTAAAAGATCAATCCTATGGTAGGTTTAACATTGTTAATATGCAGAATTCTGTTGTCATTGTTTAGAAATAATTTTATGAATGCATAATTTGTTTGTCTTTTTTGTGTGACTATACAATTGTCAAACCCATTTCTATAACTTAGTCACAGAACATAATCACTGCCCAATAATAATATTCACGTCCATTTACTGTCAATCTTTCTTACCCATCACTACTATCCCAGGAAAACCTCAGTCTACTTTCAATTTTTATATTTTGGTTCTTTTAGACATTTCATATAAGTAGAAGAAGAAAATATATTGTCTCTTATATTTGTATTTAATACATAGCCACAACTGATCTGGAACTCACTATACAGATCATGCTGTCTTCAAGCTCACCTCCCTCTGCTTTGAAAATGTTGAGATTTCTAATCAAAATGAACATTAATATAGAAATGTTTGTAACGTCAATTCTATGGACTTCTGATGTTTTGAAAACCAACTATCCATGTAAGGTAACCTGGACTGTTGTCTGTTAACTCCACTCAGCTATTTCTAAATAAAATATAGAAAACACCCTAACAATAAACTCAAAGCCATGAATTTGCTATAGTCCCTTAACTCACAGGCTACCCATCTCAAATCAGTTAAAAAAGTTAAAGAAGGAATGGGTCAAAGCCTTGTATTCCTAAATGTGTTTTACAGGCACAATGCCCATGAGAGTATCAATATTCATCTCCCTTTTATATCAATAAGAAGCTTGTACCAATAAAAACCTTAAATTTGAAATCAAAGAAAATTTTGTGCCACTTAAGAAATTATAACTCCATCTTGATAATAATTATACAGATTTCTACCAATAGGTTATGGCTATGCAATAAATCCTAGCTAATCCTCCCTGTTCTAGCAAAACCACTACTTTTCCCTAGAAAGACCTGTTTGCTCCTGACAGATTCATGTCTTGGATTCTAAGAAGAAATTGAGCATCCTTGGAGTTACTCCAGTTGTGGGGAGACAGCCACTAGGCAAGAATTGCCTCTTTCCATCTACAGACAAATTACTGTCCAGAAAAGGACACACTTGCAGAATAGTCGACTGATTATATCTGCCTAGACAGAGTAATCAGCCCTTAATAATTCTGCATCACTAAGGTCTTTCAGATAATTCTGGGCCAGAAGGCTGAAGATTTGATGCTCCAACATTCTGTAGTATAGGGGCTGTCCAGGTGTTCAGAGGTCTCTATAAATTGGCTAAGTTTTAGAAGCTATGTTTAATGCTTCCCATAATTTCAGTTAACTCAGTCACTGTAGATTTCTGATGGGGTTGAAGACCTATAGTCTCATAGCCAATCTTAGCTATTTACTTTGAGAGAAAAGATCTGAGTGGATGGTTTTCTGCTGACATTCATCCTAAAGCCAAGAAAAAAGCCAGGTTCAAAACTAAGTGTTTTAGTTAGGAGAGACGACAGAGGTTCTGGTTAGTCAACAAAATGATGGACTGGGTATTAGGACTATCTTGTACCTCACTGGTACAAATTGGCATAATTGTGCTCTAATTGTATTTTGAGAGAAAAGCTTTATTTTAACAGGAAGGGTGATATGTAGGAAGAGCTAAGCAGGAAGGAGTACCGAGAGGAAGAGATGGAGAAGAGAGGAGAAGATGATGGAGAGGAGAAGCTAGGTGATGAGAGAGAGAAAGAGAGAGACAGGGGGGGCATGAAGGCAGATGTTCACGTGTCTCCACCAGTCAAAGATAGTTGATATATCTAGGTTGGGTATTGTGTTACACTTCTGATTGAGCATTATGAAACTTATAAAGCCTTTGGTTAACATTAAAAAAAATTGTATAAAAGCAAAAAGGAAAAGGGGACATGGGATAGGGCTTTTCTAGGGAGGAGAAATGGGGAAAGGGGATGGCATCTTAAATGTAAATAAAATATCCAATAAAAACAAAAACAAACAAAACAAACAAACAAAAAAGAATAACATACAAAATATGAGCATGATAAAAACCATAAAAAAGAAAACGTTGAGATTAAAGGTATGTGTCCTGCTGCCCAGCATGAAGCTCGTTCGTTGAAATAGTATGCTCATGTTTTTTGTTTTCATATACAAGGTGTACTAGGGTTTTTTTAACATTCTGGATGAAAGTCTGTTATCAGATAAATTATTTGCAGATATTTTATTCCCTTACAGTTCTTATCACTTTAAACTATATTTTCTTACTGTGTAATGACTACAAAATGTGTGTTCAAATCTGTAGAGTTGGATGCACGTATAAATGTGTGTGAAAACCAAAGGAGCACTCAGATACTTTTCCTCTTCTGTCAGCTATGTTTTGTTTTAGAGACCCCAGTTTCTTGCTGGTCTAGAACTCTTTAAATAGGCTAGAATAGCAGCAGATGAAGCCCACTACTTGCCTGTGCTCACTTCCCCAATTGAGGTATTATAAATGCATGCTAATCCCTTTTAAAATGAGTTCTTGGGACTGGACTCATGTCCTTGTACTTGCAAAGCAGGCACTTAGACTGAGATATCTCGCCAACCCACAATCAGTCCCGTTTTAAGAAACACTATGAAAAAATATATATACTTATTCTCGGATTTCACAGTGATGCCCTCTTAAAGAACTGTAGGTACTATAACACAACCTGCACTTTAAAACATTGTCCTTCAGAGTAATCAACCCTTAATAATTCTGCAGCACTAAGGTCTGTCAGATGATCCTGGGCCAGAAGGCAGAAGAACAGATGCTCCAACGTTTTGAAGTAGAGCGAGTGTCCAGGTGTTCAGAGGTCTCTATAAATTGGCTAAGTTTTAGAAGCTATGCTTTGTGCTTCCCACAATTATAGTTAACTCAGTCATTCTGTATTTCTGATGGGGTTGAAAACATATAGCTATTGACCTTAAGAGAAAAGATTTGAGTGGATGGTCGTCAGCTGACATTCATCCTAAAGCCAGGTTCAGAACTAAATGTTTTAGTTAGGATAGATGACAGAGGTTCTGGTTAGTCAACAAAATGATGGACGGGGTATTAGGACTATCTTGTACCTCACTGGTACAAATTGGCATAATTATGCTCTAATTGTATTTTGAGAGAAAAGTTTCATTTTAACAGGAAGGGTGATGTGTAGGAGGAGCTAAGGTAGGAGGAGTACTGAGAGGAAGAAAAGGAGTAAGAAGAGGAGAAGAAGAAGGAGAGGAGAAGCTAGGTGATGAAAGAGAGAAAGAAGGGGGAGACAGGGAGGCAGATGTTCATGTATCTCCACCAGTCAAAGATAGTTGATATATCTGGGTTGGGTAGTGGGTTACACCTCTGATTGAACAATACCAAACTTATAAAGCCTATGATTAACATTCTTTTAAAAAAATGTATAAATGCAAAAAGGAAAAGGGGACATGGGATAGGGGTTTCCTAAGGGGTGTGGAGGGAATGGGGATAGGGGATGCCCTCTGAAGTGTAAATAAAATATCTGATAAAAAGAAAAAAAAGGAAAAAAAAAAAAAACATTGTCCTTGTTTATCCGCAGCTGTTTCCTTCCTGTTTCTTGCTTCTTGGCAGCTTTTAAGTGATAATCTGGAATTTGTTGAATAATTCTTGTCTTGAGTGGTAGTACATATGTTCACAGAAAAGTAGAAAGAGGAAGGGCATATAAAACACACTTTCACATTAACATCATTTCCAAGGTGTCTAGAGCAAAAGAGTTACCTACTATTTCAGCCAAAGGTTTTTATATGAAATATATGTCAAAATATTAAATGTAGTTTCTTGTTTTTAAATTTGTTTGCCATTCAGATGTCAAATGCCACCATTTGGTTTCCAGTGTGTTCTGCTTCAGTAGCATAGACAAAATGAAACAGCTGTTGGATTTCTCTAGAGTTCTTCTGTGATAAAGGAAATATCTTTTGAAGCCAGGAGACATGAACTTATGATAGACCCTCCAAAGTGTTTGAGAGTAGTAATTTAAGACTTTCATCTAAAATAGAAGTGCACAAGGTAAAGTTTGCACATGTGGGCAGACATTCTACTCAAAAATCTCCCAAAGTTATATTTACATTTTTAAAAAAATATATAAATTAATGATAAAATTGATTTTGTTATAAAACCACAAATGTCATGCATGAAGATGTAGCCAATCACCACCTGAAATTCATTATATGTGCTCTTCTTCAATGTTCTCAAATATAATTTATTCATAAAATCAAAGTCTTTTGATTTTATTATTTGTGATTCTATATTTCTCAGGCTATATGAAGTCATGCTTGTGAAAAAGAGCCTCCAAAACTACGGAAAACAGAGGCTCATAATTCACTCACACATAATAATGACATAGAGTTAAATTTAAGTCTTTAAGATTAGTCAAAAAACTCATGGGAAGGGTAAAAATATCTATAAATTTATTTTAGGACATCGAATACTTGCTAATAGGGTCCACTCTCTATTTTTTTCTTTATATCACAACACACACACACCATTCTTCTGCATGTGGACTACTTCATAAGAAGAGTTGTCAAAATAGTAAATTTCTATGAAAGGTAGGTTATTTTTCTTCAGTGATATATTGACAGCTAAGTTGTCTACTTCTCGGTCAAAAACTGTACACCCTTGCTCATGCATGTACCCTAATTAAACTCAGTAGTTCATATACATGAAAGTAAAAGAGAGATTTTTTGATTAAGAGGAAAGTTTGAGGTGGAGTGGGAAGTATACGAGGGAGGGAAATGGAGTGAATGTACTGAAAACATGTCTGGAATTGTCAAAGAAAAAATATGTGCTATTAAAATTAATATAAATTGAATTTTTCTTAACATTGTCCACCCTCACACTATGAGAGTGTCTTCCTTTGAAATGGCACCTTTCCCCACTTTTATCCCTTAAATACCCTCCATTTTACTCTGTAATATGACCTTTTAATTCTCTACTCTAAAAATCAATGTTGTTGCTTCACATCATAGATGTACCAGAATTGCTTGACCAATGCAATCATAAAGAGTACCAGAGACTGACAAAAATTTGGTGCTCCTTTTCATCCCCCCAGTAGTTTAACATTTATGAAAATTCATGATATTCATCCAAGACACTATCATTGTTCTTCCAACTTAGCAATATCTCCTCAAAGGCCAGTCTCCAAAAGAACAGAAAAAATTTCTTGTAATATCTCAGACTTATAACTCCACATGATCAAAGGATTACATTCTTTTTAACAGGCTAAAGAGGTGAAATATACAATACATTCTCTGCAACTGATTTGGAAAAGCAGTAGGTTGAAGAAAATACAATTTCTTCCAAGTTTCCCCATGAGTAACCTTTTTTTTTTTTTACTTTGTTAATAGAAATCATGTCTGTTGCAGTCAGCATTCTAATAATAGCATTACAAATATTGACCCACTTTTGAAACAGTTCATGACTGGGAGTCCTACTGCTTGGGGACTTATGGCAAGATATTATACCATGGCAGAACCTTGTTGAGAAGCAAAATCCTGACCTCCTGACAGGAAATGAAATACAAAAAGAAGAGATAAGGATTCTGTAAAAAACATCAAGTGCATGTCCTTAGTGATCAAAAGATCTACTACATATATATTACATATATTCCTATCCCTTCTCTTCAACTCTCTTAGTTGAGTTGTTCACAATACTGTGTAGGTGTAGCCCTCTGATATTTACACAACAGTAACCTCAAAGAACAAGATCAGCATCTGTCTTCTCTCCTTCTCTTCCCCCTTCACCTCCTCTTCTTCTCTCCTCTTCTTCCCCTCCATGACCACATGCCAATGCTTTAAACTACCTTTTTCTTATACTTGAATTCATGTTTAATAAGAGTACAGTGTATAGAAGGTAAGTACAGAATGGATAGGTAGACAGACAGGCAGAAAGAGACACAGATGAACACTATTTGAATTCCATGGAGATTAGACAAACGTAGAACATGTTAACAGCTTAAGATAACTGAATAATAAGAAAATTCCTGAATAAGCAACATGTTGCTATTCAGAGCAACTCTAGTCTCATTTTTCCTGAGCAAGACCATAAAAACATAAAAACAAAAACATATAAATTTCATGGACTGATATGTGATATTGATAAAGAAAGACAAAGAAGAACATCTAAATGAAGTCAGGAATAATAATTATGCTGTTAGAAGCAAACTGGAATTTCTTGAAACTTAGTGGCAATGTTCATATTTGATGATCCTTGTAGTATGACATATGTGGAAACTCATTCAATAATTCTCCAAAATTCTGAAACAGAATCATAATCTGAAAGTCACCCCAACAATAACAAAGAGAAACTCTGCTTTGGATAATTAGTAAATTTGGTCAATGTTGGTTAAAATGGAGGAATAAGTCAAAATAGTGCTTGGAACAGTACTCTAAATGCTATAATTTCTACTGAAAATTGGATCAAATTTATATATATATATATATATATATATATATATATATATATATATATATATAGAGAGAGAGAGAGAGAGAGAGAGAAATTATAAGGTATAAAACCTTGAAACTTGAAAAAAAATTAGCTCAAATTTGCATATTTTCAATAAGAAAGTGGAACATCCTTATAGGAGTTAATTGACTAGTACTAGGTTAGAGGTTGAGTGAACATAACTGAGACCTTGAAACTCAAGTCAAATGATCTTCCTTTTAGTGGCTTTACTTCAGCTTTCTTTAAATTAATAGAATAATGTCAGAAATGCCTCTTTAAAGCACCATTCTGAAGAAGGCAGTCTTTGACATTGGCTTACCTGTCCAATCCCTGACTACCTTCTTCTATGCAGTCAGCATTCTCATTTAGTTCAGAAACTCAATACATCTGCACTCCAAGCATTCCAAGACTTTTGGGCGATATTTTATAGACACAGACTTCTCTCTCACTTCCAAGAGTTGCCGCAGTTTTGAATATGAAAAAAAAGAAAGAGAAATCTCAAATAAAATCTCAGGCCTTAAAAAGCTTTGCAAAGGAAGGCAATGGCATTTGTTTATTCTGAAATCACAAAGAGCTTCACTTACAAATTTTTCATTTCTGTGCTATGGACATCTTCTACTACCTTTTGTTTTTTGTCAAAAAGCAAAATTCAAGTTGGCATTTCTCATAGACCCAAATATAAGCTCTAAGTACAAATCCCAGATGGGCTCGCCAATGAGCACTTGCAATGAGGTTATTTCAGGCAACTTAATGACCCAGTGGCTCAGCAATCAAATCAATTGCTCAGCACCTGACCTTTAACTAGAGAAAAATCTATATTCCTGACAAATCAGACCTCTTTACAGTCTTCCACACAAAAAGCAAAAGAAGATAAAAAGACTCTAGAGTATGAGGTACTGCCAGAAAATAAAAAAAAACACTACTTTATAATGTAATACAATATATTACTGATTTCCCCTACAAATGCATCAATACACCTAGAGATTCAGTTTCAAAGATAATTACCTTACAACTACAATTACACAAAGCAGTCTCCAAAATTCCTTTTTTTTTTTCATTAAACACACATTACTGAATAAGTGTTACAGAATATGGATTCACCACACTCTATTTCAGCAATAATGTGTATCTGCATGATGATGTTCCTGAATAGTTATTTTCTTCATACCAAAAGTATGGAAGAAATATGGTTCCTGTTATCAAAGCATACTGTCATGTATTACTTTATTTGATGAAAGTGAGTACAGGACTTAGTCATTGAACAATGTTTTTTAATAAGTCACATCATGCAAGTATTGACAATAAAATACATTGTTCAAAACTGACATAAAGAGGTTTTCTTTTTTAAAATTATTTTATTTATATTCCAAAAGTTGTCCCCTCCCTGGTCCACCCTATCTAAGTTATTCACCCCATCCTCCTTCCACCCCTACCTCTAAAAGGCTACTCCACAAACTCCCCACCCCCTAACCTACCCCTACCAGCATCCCTCTTCCCTGAGTCATCAAGTTTGCACTAGATTAAGGGCACCCTCTCCCACTGAGGCCAGACAAGGCAATCCTCTGCTACATATATGCCCAAAGCCATGAGCCAGCCCATGTATGTTCCTTGGTTTTAGGCCTAGTCTCTGGGAGCTCTGAGGTGTCTGGGTTAGTTGACACTGTTGTTCTTCCTATGGAGTTGCAATCCCCTTCAGTTGTTTCAGTCCTTCCTCTAACTCTTCCTTATTGGTCCTGACCTCAATCCAATGGTTGGCTGTAAGTATCTGCATCTATCTCATTTGGGTGCTAGTAGAGCCTCTCAGAGGACAGCCATGCCAGGCTCCTGTCTGCATGCACAATATGGGCTCAGTAATAGTATCTGGATTTGGTGTGCATACATGGGATGGATCCCAAGTTGGGCTAGTTACTGGATGGCCTTTCTTTGAGTCTCTGCTCCATTTTTGTCCCTGCATTTCCTTTAGATAGGAACAATTTTGAGTTAAATTTTTTGAAGATGAGTGGGTGGCCCCATGCCTCAAATGGGGGCCCTTTCTATCTACTGGGGGTGAATGGCTGAAAAGCACTTAAAAATTGTTCAACATCCTTAATCATCAGGGAATTTCAAATCAAAATGACCCTGAGATTCCACCTTACACGAGTCAGAACGGCTAAGATCAAAAACCCAAGTGATAGCAGATGCTGGCAAGGATGTGAAGAAAGAGAACACTCCTCCTTCGTTGGTGGGATTTGCAAACTGGTACAACCATTCTGGAAATCAGTCTAGCACTGTAACTGTCTTAGTTACGGTTTCTACTTTTGCACAAAATATCATCATCACCAAGAAGCAAGTTGGGGAGGAAAGGGTTTATTCAGATTACATTTCCACATTGCTGTTCATCATCAATGGAAGTCAGGAGTGGAACTAAAGCAGGTCAGAAAGCAGGAGCTGATGACAGGCCATGGAGGGATGTTACTTACTGGTTTGCTTGCTCAGCTTGCTTTCTTATAGAACCCAAGACTACCAGCCCAGGGATGGCACCACCCACAGTGGACCCTCCCTCATCAATCACTAATAGAGAAAATGCCTTACAGTTGGATCTCATGGAGGCATTTCCTCAAGGGAGGCTCCTTTCTCTGTGACAACTCCAGCTTATGTCAAGTAGAAATACAAAACCAGCCAGTACAAGTGACCTCTTGTCAACTTGACACACAAACACATCACTATTAAGCTTTAACCCTTACTTTCCATTCCCAAGATCTAAATAACTTTAAAAATTCCACAGTCTTTACAAATTTAAACATGTTAAATTTTCAATCCCCTTAAAATATCCAATCATTTTTGAAACTCAAACTCTTTTACCATTCAAAGTCCCTTAACTGTGGGCTCCACTAAAGTAATTTTTTACTTCAAGAGGAAAAAATAAAAATATCAGGGCACAGCCACAATTAAAATCAAAATCAAATTCTAACTGTCCAATGTCTGGGATCCAATCATTATCTTCTGAGCTCCTCCACAGGGAATGAGTCACATCTCCAGCTCTTCCCTTTATAGACACAGCTTGTCTTCTAAGTTCCGGCTACCTGTACTCCACTGCTGCTGCGGTTCTTGGTGATCATCCCATGATATTGGCTTCTCCAAAACACTGGTGTCTTCTGCTATAACTAGACTGCACATTCACAATAGCCTCTATCTTGGTTACGGTTTTACTGCTGTGAACAGACTCCATGGTCAAGGCAAACATGTGTCCTCCATGGTTCTTCTCTCAGCACTTGTCTTGCTTCAACATGTGTCTTGTTTTAGTACCTGCATCTGTCTTAGAAGACTTCACTCTGTCAATTAGCCTGAGTCCATGAAAGCATCAAGAACCTGGAGCATAACACTAGAAGTTTTCTGGTGTGTTTCTCTCTATGGAGTCCCAACAAATGCAGCTCAACTACAAAATGTAAGGTGGACCAATACATGTGTGTTCTTAGCAAGGAATTCTTCATCACATGTCCCTTTCACATGTTTGGTTTAGCAGAACATCTGCTCTCCTGTGTCTGCTTCAGCGAAATGTTCTTTCACGAGTCTGCTTTAGCCTTTCACATCTGTGTCTATTTTAAGGAAACGTTCCTTTAAGAGCTTGCCCCAACAAAACACCATTAAACCTACTTTCTGAAGAACCCTTAAGTCTCCACGTCATGGCAATTCCTCAGAAAATGGAAATAGGTCTACCTGAAGATCCAGCTATACCACTTTTGGGAATATACCCAGAAGATGCTCCAACATATAACAAGGAAATATGTTCCACTATGTTCATAGCAGCCTTATTTATAATAGCCTGAAGTTGGAAACAACTCAGATGTCCCTCAACAGAGGAATAGATACAGAAAATGTGGTACATTTACATAACTCAGCTATTTAAAAAATGACTTTGTGAAATTCTTAGGTAAACGGAAGGAACTAGAAAATATTCTGAGTGAAGTAACCCAATCACAAAAGAACACACATGGTGTGCACTCACTTATAATTGGTATTAGCCCAAAAGTCTAGAATACCTGTGATACAACTCACAGACCATAGGAAGCTTAACAAGGAATGCCCAAGTTTGGATACCTGAAACCCAATTGGAAGGGGAACTTAATAGTCACAGGATGCAGAGTGAGAAAGAAAACTGGGTGGGAGAGGGGATGAGGAGGGGAAAAGAAGGGACAGGGTCACGTATGGGGAGAGACAAGAGGGATGCCCAGATGGCCAGGAGAATGAATAGAAATATGCAGCAGTGGGGGTTAGGGGGCAGGGGGAAATTCTAGAATATCCCACAGACCTGGGATGTGAGAGGCTACCGGGACTCAATGGGGATGACCAACAGCAGGGAGATGGAACCAGAAGAAGTTGTCTTACACTTCTTTGGTGAGGTTAGTGAATCCTGGTCTTGAAACCTACACAAATAGCACAAAAAAGGGAGATAGATGGATGAGTTACTGAAGTGTCAATACAGCCCTTGAAAGTATTCACTTTTCTCTTAATAAGTGTACATCCATTTGTAGATTTTTCTATTGTAGCAAACAAATATAATTTCTTTTAAGAATTCTTTCCCTATGGCTGGAGGCAATGGCTCAGTATTTAAGGGGGCTGGCTGCTCTTGTAGAGGAACCAGGTTCAATTCCTTGCACCCATATCAAGCAGATTTAAAAACTACCTGTAACTCCAGCTCCAGAATATCTGATGCCCTCTCTGATCTCTACAGCTACACAGTCACATGTCTCACACAAACACACACACACACACACACACAGAGGAGAGAGAGAGAGAGAGAGAGAGAGAGAGAGAGAGAGAGAGAGAGAGAACGTTTAAAACTTCTTTCTCTAAACATTGCTTCATTCTTTATTCCCCCCACCACCTGCCCCATAAACTGAAAGTATAGCTGGCTTTCTACTAGACTCTTATTTCCATTTAAGCCTCTAAATTTGGAAAGGAAAAAAAAATCACTTTGTATCAGATTTGGATGAGTCATAAGTTCATTGTTCATTAATTAGCATTTAAGATGTCAATATATATGACTGGAAAACTGACCCTGACAGTTTGTTGTCCTGGTGTTCTCCAGCTGCCAGGCACAGCAGTCTCTAGAATATTGAACACGCTAATGGAGGTGCCACAATGATGCACTGTGGCAGTTAGGAGCAGAACATTAAGCACAGAGTTCTTTAAGTATTTAGTTTTAGACAAATATCCTCAATCCTAATAAAGCAGGGATAAAACGCCTCAACATCTCATTGTAACAGTTCATAGCATTAAATGCCCCAAACCAACATTGTAAAGGTGAAAGAACAATGTGTCACATAAAAAACAAGAGAGTGCATAACATTTTATACTCTGTAGTCAAACTAACATTCTGCTTTCTGTTTCAATTAAAGTTGCTGATTTGAATGTGATTTTGTCTTTCAGAATAGGTTTGCATGCGTATTAAAATACAAATATACACAATTAATATCATAAAATTCATTTAACATTCAGTCAATTAAATTATCTCTTGGCATAAATCCCTTGTTGACAGAGACAGAGACAGAAACAGAGACAGAGATAGAAACGGAAAGAGGGAATTTGAGAGTAAAAGCTGCTGCTCAGGACTATAATTGAAACCTAACAGGATGTTTCATTGCCATCCAGATATGATCTAATTCCAGCAATAATTTTATACAATGAGTAAAATGCTTTATGTTCTATTAACTCTGAAAAATTTCAATGTTTATAATATTTTTCCAATATGCTCCGTAAAGCCAATAAATTGTGTCATTTTCTATTTGGTTTCCATACTCTATTTAATCAGCTTATGAATAACGAGGAACATTATGAAGTGGTGGTGCAATCTTGAATACACATAGAAACAGACAGCACCACAAATCTGCCTGCCTATTACTTTTAGTTAAGCTAAAAATCAAAAGTGGCTCTTATTGTTTTTCATGGAGGAGTGTTTCTCTTTCTCCACATCTTTGCCAGCATCTGCTGTCACCTGAGTTTTGACCTTAGCCATTCTGACTGGTGTGAGGTGGAATATCAGGGTCATTTTGATTTGCATTTCCCTGATGACTAAGGATGTTGAACATGTCTTTAGGTGCTTCTTGGCCATTAGAGCTTCCTCAGTTGAGAATTCTCTGTTTAGCTCTGTTCCCCATTTTTAATAGGGTTATTTTTTCTTTGGAGTGTAATTTCTTGAGTTCTTTGTATATATTGGATATTAGCCCTCTATTGGATATAGGATTGGTAATGATCTTTTCCTAATTTGTGGGTTGCTTGTTTTGTCCTTTGCCTTACAGAAGCTTTGCAAGTGGGAGAGGATGCACTTAGCCTCACAGAGACTTAAAATGCCAGGGTGGGAGGATACCCAGACTGGGCCCACTTACTCAGAGAAGAAAAGGGTAAAAGATTGAGGGAGGGGATGACTGGGAGGGGGCAGTGAGTGAGTCATAGTGAATAATAATAATAATAATAATAATAATGGGGTTTGAGTTGTTAAACAATCAAGTCACAAAAACTCCCAAACTAGACAGGCTTTGTAAATTTACATGGTTATGGCTCTAAGACCTGATGGTAACATCCTATTGCTGAAGACACAACATACTGGAATCATATGACATAGACAAATAAAGGTGGTAATTATTTAGAAGCCTCATCCCTACTGGCTAGCCTTCATAACACTCATAAATGCTATGCCTGCTATCAGAGGAGAAAAGCAATCATCAATCTTATGAACCCTGAGAGCCACAATAATTACCTCCCTGACATGATATTCCCACTATTCCAAAAATGACACGAATTCAATTTTAGCAACCAATCGTTTTTTTATGAATTTAAGGTATAGCCAATGACATTATCAATGAGAACAAGAATCTGTGGTTATGTCAGGGGTCCTAGGGGAAAAAACTGCTACTATTTATTCTGCTAAGTTGTCATAGCAATAAAATAACTTTTAACTTTTCATTGCTATACATAGAGTGCATTGCTAAACCCTAATCAGAGTTGCTTCTTGCAGTACATGCCAGTCAACACAGAGATCCACAATTGGTCAGTATACATAGAATCCAAGACTTCAGAGTGCTCAGCCATAAATGTGACAGCTATGTCCCACCTCTTAAAGTCCACTTAAGGTTCAGTGGCCATTTTGGTTTAGTGACATGACTTAAGAGCCAGAGGTTAAAGACTTCAAGGAAATAGTATATTCTGAACACAATAGGGTACATGCACATTGAACTCACAGAGACTGTGATGTCATACACAAGACCTCCATGAGCTCAAAACACACACACAGACACACATACACAGACACACACACACACAAATAAAAGGATTAGGGGAGAGGAGCAAAAGTTGTACCTCTAAGTAAAAGAGATATTAGCATTTTATTGTTGCTAAGAGAGAGGAAGTCTGTTTTGTTCAATGGTATTACACTTGGTATGTCTCCACACTCTGGGGCTGTACTCACATTCAAAAGTGTTCAGCAAATATAAACTTGACTCCATGAGTCAAAATACAGAAAAAAAAAACCATAAGGTTGGTTAGGCAATGAGGAGGAAGGGAGATTCAGCAGCAATTCAGATGAGTATAGTTAAAATAGATTGCATGAAATTCTCAAATTAATAAAAGTATAATTTTTTTTAAAAAAGAATAAGCTTCTTGTAAAGACATTCAATGTGCTAAACATACTAAGCACTCTAAAGGACATTGTTAATTCCTAAAACGTATGAAGAAAAGTGATTGACAGGGCAGGGGAAGAAAAGGGGAAAAAAGAATGCTAGCAGTGTTCCACTGGTATGTCACCAATAGATGCACACTTTATGAGAAGGAATATGAGGGAGCCTATTCCCTATGAATTCATAACATAATCAATGTAAAGGCAAGAAAACAAATAAACAAAAATACATCGTGTAGTGTGAAAAATACTTTCTTTGCAGTAAATGTGGTGCCTTCTACTCCAAATATTTAAAGGAAAAATAAAAAAATAAATCATGGCTTAACAACTGATTTCTTTCACTTAACGAGCCATCTGAGTTGGTTTCACTATTATGAGTACTCAAAAAAAGTCAGAGGTTAGAACATCTTGTTTGACATATCTTAACATCCCTCTCCAATTTAATAGCTCAAATGGTAGTGTCAGCTTCAGACACAAGTGCATTCCAGTCAACAGGAGAGGGGCAAAAGCACTATGAATTCTGTGAACCTTTCCAGATGCTACACAGTTCAATTCTGTTACATACCATTGGTCATAATTGAATCACAGGGCCACTTATACTTGCTTGGGATGCCATGGAATAAACTCATCAGGGAGTTCTGTGAGCAACTACCAGCTGGTTGGCCATGTAAGCAGGTGAGAAATGACAGTGAAAGCTCATCAGCAGGCTGTATCAGAGAAACACATGGTCTGTGAAGCTTAAGTGGCCACACTGTTATGGCAAAGAGACCACGAATTCATGTGAATATCAAGAGTTTACACAGAGAGCAATGAATCTCAAAGATGTATATAAGAAATCAAAATGGAGACACAGGAGTTGCATGTAACTCGGTGGCAAAATGGATTTTATATTAACCTTCAAAGTATAGCACATTTTAAAACATTACACAGAATAGAGAAGCATAATGTTTTCTGCCTTACAGCACAGGAGTGGTCCTTAGTAAGACAAAGGATTCCCTTTTCATTCTGAATCTCTGGGCAATGAGAATGAGCTATCTGTAGTCATTAAGATGGGGCTTGCAGAATTAAAACCAAGGACTGCAATTGGCTTATTAATATATCTTGTGGAAGAATATCCATCAAAAGAATCGTATTTAAAACAGTTATGCGAGGAAAGTAATATGCAGAAATTTTATTGTTTCATAAGTACACATAATATAGTATAGGAATGTTATAGAGAAAATGATTGCATGGGTAGAAGGAGTTAATACACAATTGAAAGTACCTCTCCTAGCTACATAATGAAACAGTAGAAAGTAATCATTATTTAAAAGTGCATGGCACAGGCAAAATGAATAGGGTCATTTTCATAATGTCTTTGTGGGTTATGAGCCAAATCTTTTCTGAGACTGAAAAAATGAAAATGAAAGAGTTCCTCAGTATCCTAAAGCTTCTCTCATACGGAACTTCACAATTAGCCAGGGACAATTGCCAATTGTTTTTAAACTACCTGCATCTTTTCACTCTAAAATAAGGCATTTCCCAGAAACAGTTGCTGTCAGCACTGTAAAGACAATTCTTTTTGAGTGCATCTATTCCCAATTCTGTAGGTGAGAAAACTGAGTGTTAAAAGCATGGGAAATGTTTCCAAGGTCAGACATAGAGAGAGGGATAGAAAGTAACCTGAAGTACAGTGATACTTTTAGCCTGCAGCACCATCAAATTCTTATCCATTGTTCTTACATATCAAGTTTCTTGTACCAAATCTATGTAATCTGAAATGTAGAGTATGAAAATGTGTTCTTCAACAAAAGTCAGTACAATCCTAATCTGTTATTTCTGTCTGCTAGGCCATCCACTTTTACAGCAAGAAGAATGAATTGAAGCAATCAAAAGTACAAAACTTTAAGTAACCATGACAACAGAGAAACCTGGGCCATCATGTAGTTCTTGGTATAATATAGGGTAAGAAACAGAATGCCACTGCAAGTAATCATAGTTGCAATGCCCAGAAGTGAAGAGTTTAGAGAATATGATGCTAAAAGTCCCAGTAGTTCCTTACTGTTCAGAATTATTTCCCTGTTTCACACCCTATATGAGTAACAGTAGTGTTTAAAATTTATTTATGAAATATCTAAAGAAATCAAGGTTTTAAAAAAGAAAAGGTGGGGTTGAAGAGACGGCTCAGCGGTTAAGAGTATTGACTGATCTTCGAGAGGTCCTGAGTTCAATTTCCAGCAACTACATAGTGGTTCACAATAATGTAATGGGATCAGATGCCCTCTTCTGGTGTATCTAAAGATAGCGACAAAGTACATCATACAACAAATAAATAAATAAATAAATAAATAAATAAATAAATGTTTAAAAAGAAAAAAAGAAAAGACATTTAATGTTTCTAAAACTAGAGTTTGGACCTGATTACATTTGTGCAATTTCATGAAATACTTTTTAAAAATAAATATTATTTTTAAAGTTCTTTAAAATCAGCTTCACAGAAATGTGCTTGAGCAAAATTGCTTTATAGTCATATTAACATTAGTGCATCTGAACCTGTTAAGAAGAATGAAAACACAATCACTTGTTCTACAGTAAGCACTTGGGCTGCTTTTAAACACACACAAACACACACACACACACACAATGACCTACTACTTCAAAAGGAGGTAGGCATGACACGGAATATTTCTCTTAAGAAAAAATATTCAACTCATTTGCTTCTTTTTCATATCTTGAAAGGATCTGTGCATAAAGACAAAGGTTTCATTTTACAGTGTTTTAAAAGTGTACACCTGCTGAAATTACTACTAGAGACACAAGTTGCAAGTGAATTTCAATTACTTACAAAAGAAACAATAAGAAGGTAAAGAAATGAATAAAAAGATAGAAAAGAACAAGATGCATTTTTTAAAAAGGGTTTTTATATCCTGAATATCTCAGCAGGATAGTGATGACCTGGAAGAGAGAAAGTTGGAGATTTGAGTTCTAAAATTATTCCATGAAACATTTTAATTTGCCTTTCTTACAGCAGAAAGTGAGGCAGAAATCAACATTATGCCTGAGTTTAAAATAAAGAACAGGAATCGGAAAGTAACCATCAATCAGAGTTCATATAGCAAAGCTAAGTATGTGAAATTCCTGGTGAGTGCACTCTAAGAGCCACGGGTTCTCTTCCTCTAATAGTTCTATTTGTGGGCCAGAGGCCAAGACTATTAGAATTCCTATAGCTGCCATAGCATTTTGCTCCTATGGCATACTTTTCACACATCGCAATACAAGCCAAGAATCCCAGAGTTCACCAACTCCTATAATGCAATGGCTCAAAGCATTTTCTTTGGTGGGAAGTCAAATTATAAAAAGAAAGCTCTAAAGTATCACCCACTACAAAAGATTTTATTTGAAATAGTGCTTTAAAACCTAAAGGCTCTCTCAGAAACAAAGGAGTGATTCCTATTAATTAATAATGAGAGGCTAAACCAAATGCATGCTAGTTTACAGGAAGGTATGAGGGAAAGTGGCATTTGCATCTAGCCCTATTGGGATGTAAAAATGCAACAAAAACCCTATTGTTGTTTCAGTGGACCAAGCTGTAGAGCAATTTATGCCTTGGGATATTGTCAAAATTGCAAATGAAACACACAAGAAAAATCGCTAATTAGTGGCTCCTAATAGTAGAGAACAGTACATATGAAGTTATCCAGGTTTTAGAGGAACCAGAAAATGACACAATGAAAGAGAAACCATCTAAAACCAGATGTTCCTGTCTGAGGCTAAGCCTTCTGAGACTCAGCACAAAATCTTCCCACTAAAAATATATGATGTTCACTTAAATTCCTGGGGGTGATGAATCAATATCCAAAGTTGCTGAAACAATGTATTTCAAATACTTCTTTTCTTTGTATTTCCTTCCTTGCAGCTTTCTTGCTTTCTTCCTTTCTTGGTATTAGTTTCCTTTTAAATTTTGAATCAAAATCAGTTTAGAAGACCAAAGGATTACTACATATTAATAATGAGAACATCTAATAAATGAGATATAACTATTGTAAATACATATATATACAAAACAATTCCCTAAAACAAATGTAACTTCTGAATATAATAATAGCTCACTCTCATCAATAAATGGGCCATATATATAAAAAGAATCAAAGAAATACTAGAGTTAAACTAAATTATAGATAACATAAACCCAATAGGTCATGCATAAACAGTCTTTTCATAGACCATTGATCTTTTCTCAAAATCAAATTTTTATAAAATAAAGCAAATACTAGCAAATACATAAGTTTAAACAATTTCTCATATCTTATTATATCTCAATGGAATAAAGATACAAATAAATACCAAGCTGGGTGAGGTGGTGGTTGCCTTTAGTTACAACACTCAAGTAGAAGCAGGAAGATCTCTTGAAAGTTCAAAGACAGCTAGTCTACATAGTGATGTGCAGGAAAGCCAGAGATAAGTGGTTAGACTCTGTCTCAAAACAACAACAACAAAAAGAAATAAAAACCACTAGAAAGTACAGAACATAAACAAGCATATAGAGATTGAACAAAACACTGTTGACAGAGTAATACAAAAGCAATAGAGAAAATTTTAAATACTTTAAGAAAACTAATAAAATCCTGACTTACTTATAATTAATATGGCCTACTTATTAAAAATCAGAGAAATGTAAAATATCAATAACTCACTACCAAGTCTTTAAAGACAACCCAATCTGAAAATTAATAGGAAGAAACCTATTATAAAGTTCAGAAGTGAAATTAATGAAGTGGAAAATACAAGAGCAATGAAAGGTATGAAATGAACAAGGAGTTGGTTTTTGAAAAGACAAAAATGATTACATGACACTGAAGAAAACTAACCAAAAGGAAGAGAGAAGGACTAAAGTATGTATAATATGCATGTAGCATAGGTTCGATCCCTAGGTATTAGAGAGAGAGAGAAATTAGCAACATGTGTTGAAAGGAGGATATGATACCAAATGTCACTATAATACATGGAATTTAGGATAATATTGTGCCCACTTATAGTAAATTGAAAATCTAGAAAAAATAGTTTTTTAGAAAGATATGGTTTTTTAAAGGAGATATTAAATGCATTAACATAAAACAGTTATGTTCCCCTTGCCACCTTTCTCCAAGGAGGTTGTTGGACACCAGTCTGAGAGGACAATTTGGGCAGAGGCAGAGAGCAGGATTCAGATGGCCATGGGTATGGCAGAATGACCTCCAGAGCAAGACAAGTCTACATTATTATTTCAGGGATAGGCAATAGAAGGACTGTTTTAAGGGTACGGGCGGAAAGGGATAATTGATTGTAACATTAAGTGAGCGGGAAGGGCTTTTGACTATAATACAGCACCTAATTATCATGCTGCCCGGGAGCCAGAACAGGATGTGTGTACTGGTTTATGTAGCCTTGAACAGAGTCCTCTACAAGGTCACTTTTCAGCCAAGGCCAACTAAGGCCAGTCACTATGCTCAGGGTCACTCTTCAAATAAAGGCAGGCAGATACAGGGAACTCCCCAGCTAAGAAAGGAGTCCCCGTTTTATACCTGTTTCAGAAAGTTGTCAGGTTATAGGGGACTGCTACCTTAATAATGAGGTTCCACAACAAATAGTAAACTATGACCAGTTTTAAAAAAAAGTTTTCCAAGAATGAAAAAAAAAGCCCAGAAGCAGTCATTCAAGATTGCTTTTGAATGCTGCTAAACCTTGCAGAAGAACTAACACCAATACTTGTGATGTACTCCATAAAAAAGGAAATATTAGAATGTATTTGACAAAGCAAGTATAATATGCCAAAACAAGATAAAGATATAAAAAGAGTAGTATAGACCTATTTCTTTTTTTAATTTTTTAATTTTTATATTTTATTGGATATTATATTTAAATTTCAGATTTGATCCCCTTACCCCATTCACCCCACTACCCAGTAACCTCCTATTCCATCCCCCCTCATGCTTCTATGAGGATATGACACCACCTACCCCCCAACTCCCACCTCCCCACTCTCAAAGGCCGCCCCACACACTCTGTGTTCAGCCTTCATGGGACCAAGGATCTCCTCTCCCACCTATGCCCAACAAGGCCATCCTCTACTACATATACAGCTGGAGTCATGGACCTATATGCTCCCAGGCTGGTGGTTTAGACCCTGGGGAACTCTGGTTGGTTGGTATTATTGCTCTCCTTATGGGGCCACAAACCCTTTCAGCTCCTTCAGTCTTCTCTCTAACTTCTCCATTGGGAACCCTTGATCAGATCAGTGGTTAGCTGTGAGTATCTGTATCTGAATATGTCAGACTCTGGCAGGCCTCTAAGGAGACAGCTATATCAGGCTCCTATCAGCATGCTCTTCCTGACATCCACATCAGCGTTGACCTTTGGTGACTGCACATGAGATGGATACCCAGGTGGAATGGTCTCCAGATGGCCCTTCCTTCAGTTTCTGCCCCACACTTTGTCTCCATATTTGCTCCCTTGAGTATTTTGTTACTCCTTCTAAGTAGAACTGAGGCATCCCCTCTTGGTCTTCCTTCTTCATGAGCTTCATGTGGTTTGTGGGTTGAATCTTGGCTATTTCAAGCTTTTGGGCTAATATCCACTTATCAGTGAGTAGATACAATGTGTGTTCCTTTGTGATTGGGTTACCTCACTCAGGATGATATTTTCTAGTTCCATCCATTTACCTAAGAATTTCTTGAATTCAATGTTTTTAATAGCTGAGTAATACTCCATTGTATAAAATGTACCACATTTTTTGTATCCATTCCTCTGTTGAAGGGCATCTGGGTTCTTTCCAGCTTCTGGCTATTATAAATAAGGCTGCTATGAAGAGAGTGGATCATATGTCCTTGTTATATGTTGGATCATCTTCTGGGTATATGCCCAGGAGTGGTATAGCTGGGTCCTCAGGTAGTGCTATGTCCAGTTTTCTGAGGAACCACCAGACTGATATCCAGAGTGGTTGTACCAGCTTGCAATCCCACCAACAATGAAGGAGTGTTGCTCTTTCTCCACATTCTCACCAGCACCTACTATCACCTGAGTTTTGATCTTAGCCATTCTGACTAGTGTGAGGTGAAATCTCAAGGTTGTTTTGATTTGCATTTCCCTGATGACTAAGGATGAAGAGCATTTCTTAAGGTGCTTTTCAGCCATTCGAGTTTCCTCAGCTGAGAATTCTTTGTTTAGCTCTGTATCCCATTTTAAATAAAGTTATTTGGTTGTGTGGAGTATAATTTCTTGAGTTCTTTGTATATATTAGATGTTAGCCCTCTATCAGATGTAGGATAGGTAATGATCTTTTCCCAATCTGTTGGTTGCCATTTTGTCTTATTGACAGTGTCCTTTGCCTTACAGAAGCTTTGCAATTTTATGAGGTCCCATTTGTCAATTTTTGATCTTAGAGCTTAAGCCATTGGTGTTCTGTTCAGGAACTTTTCCCCTGTGCCTAGGTATTCGAGGGTCTTTCCAACCTCTTCTATTAGTTTCAGTGTATCTGGTTTTATGTGAAGGTCTTTATCCCCTTGGATTGAGATTTGGACAATAGAATAAGAATGGATTGATTTGCATTCTTCTACATGCTGACCTCCAGTTGAACCAGCACCATTTGCTGAAAATGCTGTACTTTTTCCACTGGATGGTTTTAGCTCCTTTGTCAAGGATCAAGTGATCATAGGTGTGTGGGTTCATTTCTGGGTCTTCAATTCTATTCCATTGATCTTCCTGCCTGTCTCTGTACAAAAGCCATGCAGTTTTTATCACTATTGCTCTGTAGTACAGTTTGAGGTCAGGGATGGTGATTCCCCCAGAAGTTCTTTTATTGTTGAGAATAGTTCTCGCTATCCTGGGTTTTATGCTATTCCAAATGAATTTGCAAATTGCTCTTTCTATCTCTATGTAGAATTGATTTGGAATTTTGATGGGGATTGCACTGAATATTAATCCTGCCAATCCAGGAGGATGAGAGATCTTTCCATCTTCTGAGATCTCTTCAATTTTTTTCTTCAAAGACTTGAAGTTCTTCTCATACAGAACTTTCAGTTGTTTGGTTTGATCCACTCCAAGATATTTTATATTATTTGTGACTATTGTGAAGGGTGTCATTTCCCTAATTTCTTTCTCAGCCAGTTTATCCTTTGAGGAGAGGAAGGCTACTGATGTGTTTGAGTTGATTTTATATCCAGCCACTTTGCTGAAGTTTATCAGCAAAGTGAGGTTTATCAGGTTTAGGAGTTCTCTGGTGGAAGTTTTAGGGTAACTTAAGTATACTATCATATCATCTGCAAATAGTGAAATTTTTACTTCTTCCTTTCCTATTTGTATCCCTTTGACTTCCTTTTGCCGTCTAATTGCTCTAGCTAGGACTTCCAGTACTATATCGAATAGGTAGTGTGAAAGTGGACATCCTTATCTAGTCCCTGATCTTAGTGGGATTGCTTCAAGTTTCTCTCCATTTAGTTTGATGTTGGCTACTGGCTTGCTGTATATTGCTTTTATTATGTTTAGGTATGGGCCTTGAGTTCCTGATCTTTCCAATACTTTTAACCTAAAGGGATGTTGAATTTTGTCAAATGCTTTCTCAGCATCTAGTGAGATGATCATGTGGTTTTTTTTTTTCTTGAGTTTGTTTATATAGTGGATTACATTGATGGATTTCCAAATATTGAACCATCCCTGCATTCCTGGGATAAAACCTACTTGATCATGATGGATGATTGTTATGATGTGTTCTTGGATTCAGTTTGCGAGAATTTTATTGAGTATTTTGCATCAATATTTATAAGAGAGATTGGTCTGTAGTTGTCTTTCTTTGTTGGGTCTTTGTGAGGTTTAGGTATGAGCATAATTGTAGCTTCATAGAATGAATTGGGTATTATTCTTTCTGTTTCTATTCTGTGAAATAGTTTGAAGAGAATTGGTATTAGGTCTTCCTTAAAGGTCATAGAATTCTGTACTAAAACCATCTGGTCCCAAACTATTTTCTGTGGGGAGACTTTTAATGACTGCTTCTATTTCTTTAGGGGTTATGGGACTGTTTAGATGGTTTATCTGCTCCTGATGTAATTTTGGTACCTGGTATCTATCTAGAAAATTGTCCATTTTATCCAGATTTTCCAATTTTGTTGAGTATAGGCCTTTGTAGTAGGATCTGATATTTTTTTTTAATTTCCTCAGTTTCTGTTGTTATGTCTCCTTTTCATTTCTGATTTTATTAATTTGGATACTGCCTCTGTGCTCTTTGGTTAGTCTGGCTATGGGTTTATCTATCTTGTTGATTTTCTCAAAGAACTAGCTCCTGGTTTGTTGATATTTTGTATAGTTCTTTCTGATTCTACTTGGTTGATTTCAGCCCTGAATTTGATTATTTCCTGCCATCTACTCCTCTTGGTTTTATTTGCTTCTTTTTGTTCCAGCTCTTTCAAGTGTGCTGTCAGGTTGTTAGTGTATGGTCTCTTCAGTATCTTTTTGTAGGCACTTTGAGCTATGAGTTTTCCTCTTAGTACTACTTTCATGGAGTCCCACAAGTTTTGGTATGATGTGTCCTCATTTTCAGTAAATTCTAAAAAGTCTTTAATTTCTTTCTTTATTTCTTCCTTGACCAAGTCATCACTGAGTAGAGTGTTGTTCAGTTTCCATGTGTATGTGAGCTTTCCATTGTTTTATCATTATTAAAAAAACCAGCCTTAGTCCATGGTGGACTGATAGAGTACAAGTGATTGTTTCAATTTTTTGTATCTGTTGAGGCCTGTTTTGTGACCAATTATATGGTCTATTTTGGAGAAGGTACCATGAGGTGCCGAGAAAAAGATATATTCTTTTGTTTTAGGATGAAATGTTCTATAGATATCAGTTAAGTCCAATTGGTTCATAACTTCTGTTAGTTTCATTGTGTCTCTGTTTAGTATCTGTTTCCATGATCTGTCCATTGCCGAGAGTGGGGTGTTGAAATCCCCCACTATTATTGTGTGAGGTGCAATGTATGCTTTGAGCGTTATTGAAGTTTCTTTTATGTATGTGGGTGCCCTTGCATTTGGGCCATAGATGCTCAGAATCAAGAGTTCATCTTGGTACATTTTCCTTTGATGAGTATGAAGTGTCCTTCCTTATCTTTCTTCTTTACTTTTGGTGAAAATTGATTTTATTTGATACTAGAATTGCTACTACAGCTTGTTTCTTGGGACCAATTGCTTGGAAGATTGTTTTCCATCCTTTTACTCTGAGGAATTGTCTGCTTTTTTCACAGAGGTGCATTTCCTGTATGCAGCAAAATTCTGGGTACTGTTTACGTATCCAATAGTCAATGTCTTTTTATTGTAGAATTGAGTCCATTGATATTAAGAGATATTAAGGAAAAAATGAATGTTGCTTCCTGTTATTTTTGTTATTAGAGGTGGAATTATGTTTCTGTAGCTATCTTTTTTTGTGGTTGTTGAAAGATTACTTTCTTTCTTTTTCTAGGTTGTAGTTTCCCTCCTTGTGTTGGAGTTTTCCACCAATTATCCTTTGAAGTGCTGGATTTTTGGGAAGATATTGTATAAATTTGGTTTTGTCATGAAATATCTTTGTTTCTCCATCAATAGTAACTGAGAGTTTGGGTGGGTATAGTAGTCTGGGCTGGCATTTGTGTTCTCTTAGGGTCTATATGATATCAGTCCAGGCTCTTCTGGCTTTTATAGTCTCTGCTGATAAATCTGGTGTAATTCTTATAGGTCTGCCTCTATATGTTACTTTACCTTTTTCTCTTACTGCTTTTAGTATTTTTCTGTGTTTTGTACATTAGATATTTTGATTATTATGTGACAGGAGGTATTTCTTTTCTGGTCTAGACTATTTGGAGTTCTGTAGGCTTCTTTTATATTTATGGACATTTCTTTCTGTAGGTTAGGAAAATTTTCCTCTATAATTTTGTTGAAGATATTTACGGGTCCTTTAAGTTGAAAGTCTTTACCCTCATTTATACCTATTATCCTTAGGTTTGGCCTTCTCAATGTGTCCTGGAATTCTTGGATATTTTGGGTTAGTAGCTTTTTGCATTTTGCATTTTCTTTGACAGTTGTGTCAATGTTTTCCATGGTATCTTCTGCACATGAGATTCTCTCTTCCATCTCTTGTATTCTGTTGGTGATACTTGTGTCTATGACTCTGGATCTTTTTCCTAGGTTTTCTATTTCCAGAGTAGTCTCCCTTTGAGATTTCTTTATTGTTTCTACTTCCATTTTTAGATCCTGGATGGTTTTGTTTAATTCCTTCACCTGTTTGGTTTTGTTTTCTTGCAATCTTTTAAGGGATTTTTGTGTTTCCTCTTTAAGGGATTCTACATGTTTACCTGTGTTCTCCTTAAATTGTTTGAGAGTGTTATTTATGTCCTTAAAGTCCTCTATCATCATCATGAGAAGTGATTTTAATTCTTAATCCTCCTTTTGCAGTGTGATGAGGTGTTCGGGGCTTCCTATGGTGGGAGAACTGGGTTCTGATGATGCCAAGTAACTTTGGTTTCTGTTGCTTAAGTTCTTGAGCTTGCCTTTTGCCATCTGGTTAATGCTAGTGCTACCTGCACTCACTGTCTCTGACTGGGGACTGTCTTTCCAATTATCTTGCTTGTGTCTGACCTCCTCAGGGTCCAGATGTCTCTGTGATCCTGTGATCCTGAGCTCCAGCTGCTCTGAGTACAGTGTCTCCTCTAGGATGTCTCAGGATATAGTGTTCACTGCTCTGAGTTCAGTGGCTCCTCTAGGATGTCTAGGGATACAGTGTCTTCATGTGGGCAGACCGGCTGGGTGTCTGCCCCAGCCACAAGGCCCAGGTGAGAGGTAGAAGGGGAGTGGTATTCTGCAGGGATGGGGTTTGGGTGCCCAGTGGGTCCTGAATGCTCCCTGCTCCCAGTTGTTCTGGGGTGTAGGGCCGTGGGCAACTGTTCTTACCGGCCACTCTGAGTTCAATGGCCCCTCTAGGATGTCTCAGGATATGGTGTCCACATGGGAGCAGACCAGCTGGGTGTCTGCTCCAGCCACAAGGCCCAGGTGAAGGGCAGAAGGAAGTGGTATTCCCCAGAGGCGGGGTTTGGGAGCCAGGTGGGTCCTGAGCTCTCCCTGCTCCCAATTGTAGTTCTTGGGTGTAGGACAATGGGTGACTGTTCTTACCTGCTGCTCTGCATTTAGTGGCCCCTCTAGGATATCTCAGGATATGGTGTCCACATGGGAGCAGACCAGCTGGGTGTCTGCTCCAGCCACAAGACCCAGGCTGACCCATTTCTTTGATGACGATGATGATAATATTTCTCAACAAACCAGATTCCACAACACCTAGAAAACAATATGCTGTTGGGAAACCCTGTTGGTAATGTTGAAGTATGACATTACTAGAAAGCCTTGAGTTAGCAGCAAAATGGTAGACTCGCTTTGTCACTGTTGAATACTATCTGAGAGAGCTACTTCATTGTATGCTGTCTAAAAGAGCTATAACACTAAGTTTTCTGGTGGAAACATCCCCCCATGTCTTCCCAGGCATTCACTGCCAGACCAGAGTCCTGCTGACCCATCCATTCAGGACTTCATTTCATCCTTTTCTGTGTGGCATGTACTGGAGTCCTGACATGCCAAGGGAAGATGTGACCCCTGGAATTCTGATATGCTCTATCTTCCACTGTTAGACGTGCAGCAATGCCTGGACACTACAAGGGAAGAAACAGAAAAATGGAACCACAATATACTACACCATGATCAAATAAATTTCATTTCAGAAACATAAAAAATATAATGCTACAAACAATTGTAAATAAAAAGAAAAAATCAATTAGTTCAAAATTGCAGAAAAGACTCTGACCAAAAGTCAGCATCTCTCTATTAGACATACAGCCAGCATTATACTTATTGGAGCCAAACTTGAAATCATGCCTTCAAAAACATTGAGACAAGGGTACCCATGTTTGCCAGTATTATTAATAATGTGCTGGAAATCTTACCTATAACAATAAGGCAAGAAAAAAATAAAGATACTAATAGGAGATGAGTAAGTCAGATTTCCCCTACTTGTTACTGATATGATCTTATACAGAAAAGAGTCTAAACATACTACCAGAAAACTCTTAGCTATGATAACAACTTTCAGCAAAGTAGCAAGATACAAAATCATCTTACTAAGTAGACTAGACATTTTGCAAACTAAGTACATAATCTAGGATAGACTTGAAGTCACTGTAATCCTCCTGCCTCAGCTTCTTTAATGCTTTGATAACAACTTTCAGCAAAGTAGCAAGATACAAAATCATCTTACTAAGTAGACTAGACATTTTGAAAACTAAGTACATAATCTAGCATAGACTTGAAGTCACTGCAATCCTCCTGCCTCAGCTTCTTTAATGATTTGATTACAGGGGTGTATCATTCTACTGACATTTTATCACCATGTCATTTTTCCTAAATAGCTCTTTAGATTCTATTAGTTCTTACCAGTGCCTCCCCCATCAATCACCATCTACATTTCCAACAATTTAATTGGTCACACATATAAACAGTAATAATAACAAAGATGCAAGAATATTGTGTGAATTAAACTAGGCTACATGCCAAGCCTATTTTTTTTTTGTTTTTTTTTTTACAAACAATAAAGAGTTGAAGGGTTTTGTTTTGTTTTTTTTTTGTTGTTGTTGTTGACTTCTGGGTCCTAATATGTAAGGACATTTCTATATCAAATAATTCTCCTAATCTAGGTATAGAAACTGCAATGTGACACAGTTGAATTCTGTGAACTACAGGTAATGATTGTGTACCACACATTAACTTTTAATGCCAAATTTCAATTAATAGATCCCCAGTTTCTACACACTTCTGTCCAAATTGGTAGCAAATCAGAGGTTTTCATGACTCTGTCTTCAGGTTTACAATGACAGCTCAAAAATATCTGTTGGTTAATTGTAAAAGACATGATAAAGAATACAAAAAAAATTCCTAAATGAAGAGGTAGTTTAGTCTGCAAATTCCCCAATGAACTGTACCACATCATCCACCTAATATACAGTTGTATTCTCTACCCGAGCACCTCACCCCTCCATACTCTTCTTGGATTTTTGTGGAAGATTTTCAAATGTAGCCATGAGTGATTTGGTCCTGGGACATTAGTGAATAAGTCTGTATATTGAGACACTCTCTTCTCCCTGGAGTTCAGAGTATAGATCTTAAACTCCCAGCTCTCTAAATACATTCTTGTTTACCTTAAAACCAGCTCCTTCCCCACATCGAGACACGTTCAGGAACCATCAACTACCAGTTATCTCACTCATATATGAAAGATACTTCATACTTTACAGATTCTGAGGTTTCATAGCTTATGTATCAGAGAAGAGGGTAAATGTCAAATGTACATAGGAACCACTCAATATCCACAGAAGATATATTTCAGAACCCCTATTAGATACCTGAAAATACAGATAGTACCAAACCCTGTATTTATTGTTTTCTTCTATGTAAATGGTGATGATATATTCTAACATATAGGGTCTAGGAATATACAAGTGATAGAATGCTGGCTTAGCACTCACAAGGCTCTCATATGAATCCCCACTTCTTTAAAAATAAAAAGGCAACATATAAATTCCAGATGTGGTGGCATACATCTGTAATTCCAGCACATGAAGGCTGAAGTATAAGGATCAGAACTTTGGAGTCAGATACCATTGACTACGTGAGAATATTTTTTAATCAGAAAAAAAGTGAAAATAGAAAAGGCACAGCAAATGATTAACTATAATAACTAAGAATGAAATAGAAAATACAGTGGTATGCTGTAATTCACAATATTTAAATATGGTCTCTTTCTGAAAATATCTCACTGTACTCTATTAGTCCTTGTGATGCAATGATACCTTGTCAATATGATGCTATGAGGTGAGGTGAATATCATAGGAATTGTGATGTAGCATCAGTCTAACATTAACCTTGAAATGGTACACTATAATAATATCATTTAGACCTCACATCGATGGCTGGGGGATCATCAATATTCCATTCCTTTTCAAATATTTTGACGAATAATGTAAGCCATATTCTGTTTCTTTTAAACATACCCAAGTGTCTGTGTAAAACTATTTCTGGTGGTTACATGGTTAACTTTAATGCTGCACTCCAACATATGATAATTCATTATCTCATCCTATAAAGACTGTACAACTAAAAATACTGAGGCAAATTTTGGTAATATTGACATTGCTGGTTCTCCTTCAGTTTCTTCCTCTTTTCCCTCTTTCCATGTGGATAAATCAACAGGTTTTTCTGGATTTTCTTTATGAACACTTGATGGTCTTAGTCAATATGTTCTTCTATTACTTCATCAAGCACATCAATAAATCTACCACCACCTTCATGTCTTGCTGTATGATTGATTTTCCTAGCCTCTGCATCTGTCTTAGAAAGCCTTGAAAATCACCCATGACTTTAGTCCATAACTTCCTCCAGGAGTCATTCATTCAAAGTTTCTGATCTTAAATTCACTGGTTTCAATGTTGATGGATGTGGTCATTTCAGAAATTTGAATGATTTCTAGCACTACAGTGTATCCAGGTTGAGTTCTACATCAATTTTGATAAATGTGATCAAATACCAAGGGAATGTATGTGACCTTGACAAACTAAATAATGTCCTGGTCAAGACCCAAAAGCAATGTTTGTGTTTATAGCTAAAAATAAAACCTCAACATTTTCATTTTCATAACAAACTGATTCAGAGGATCTATGTTTTTGTTATTAATGGGACTTTAAAGTCCACCTGCTGCTCTTCTAAACAAGTTATTCTTCATTCTTGTAATGAATGTTGGTTAAAACCTTTCGCAAAGAAGAGAACTGTTCTTGTCCCCATATTGCCAGAATATGAACATATAACTTTTGGTCTTAAGAGTGAATGGATTATTACCTCAGATTTTATATTATATCTTCCAACACTGTTACATAGTAATGAGTTAATCTGCCCTTTCATATTTGATGCCTTAATACCACTTTTGCCTTTCTACAAATATATGTCCAGTGGGTCATCTTTTCCCAGACTACTACATTTTCATGGCAATTGAAACTTGCTTTAGATTTAAACTCTCTTTCATCAGCTTCATTAACTTTGATATATATATATATATATATATATATATATATATATATATTCCCAACTTACCTCACACATTTTATGGCATCCTTGAATAAGTTTCAGCTGTTGCTTTTTCAATTTGAAGAATAGCATCAAAACTATACAAATGTTATTATTGCCTTGGTGGATAAAAAATAAATAATACAAATTACTAAGAAATAAAATCAACACCAAAAGATAAAATAATCCAAATGGGTTTTTTTTTCATAATTTCACAGGTAGAACATTCATTCCTTTCATTGATCTCAGCAACTTCAGGTGAAATTTTTCACAATTTTAGTAAAAGAGCATGCTTTGTATTCATTACCCCTTTTTGCTATGATAAAACACCATGACCAAGGAACATATAGAAATAAACATTTATCTGGCCTATGGTAGCAGAGGGACAAGAGTTCTTAATGGCAGGATGGTATGACAGCAAGTGATAGAAATGGAACCAGGAAGAAGAAACTAAGAGTTCACAGACCAAGAGCAGCGAGGATCCAAAATGAACTAGATGGAAAAAGAGAATGAAAGCAGCTATACACTCTGGAAGTCTGCTCTTGGTCAAGTACTTCCTCAAATAAGGCTCCACCTGCTAATGGTTCCATAACCTCCCCAAACAGAGTCACTAACCAGAAACAAGGCTTTCAAATGTGAGAGCCTATACAAGATATTTCTCATACACTTATACAAGATATTTCACACACCACACACTTCCATTTTTTTCTTTGCCATATTGAAATTGTCAGTATCACTCCTCTCGCACTTCAGGACTACAATTGACTCAAGAATTACTTCACTACAAGCACTGGAGTGTAGAAATAGCTCACTTGATAACTAAGACTGCTGTGACCACAAAACAAGTAATATTAGCACAGAGCAGGATTTGCTAGACAAAAGGATGATTCATATCCCAAGCAGAGTGAAAAAAATAATTATAGGATATGTCATCACACTACTCAGAATAGTATGTAATTTAACTTACAAATCGTTCTTTCTGGAATTTTCTGTTTATTATAGTAAGACCAAAACCACAGAAAGCAAACTCAAAGAAGACTATGTTTCTTATTAAATCACAAAAAAATCACATTCCTATACCTGAAGGAAAAATAATATAAGTTAAAATGGTTTGATTTACATAAATTTAGCCAAACATTAACACAAACCTGAAAATACTAATTCTTTATTAGAGGAACTTTCATAAAACAGGCTACAAAAGTTCAACTGAAAATATGTTTACTTAAAAATAAAAGAAATATTTCTAAGTTCCAGATAATTGCAACTAGAGTAAAGTGGGTGTTTTAGTGCCTACAACAGCCTCTTGGGCCTCCTGTTGTCTCCTGAAGGCTACATCTCAAAAGTGGTAGATGTAATAGCTAATAACCACATGAAAATCCATCTGGTCTCATGGTGTCTCCATTGATTACATATTTCCCTTTTATCCCCATAACTTTTTCTTCTAATTCACTAAAGAGGTCTGAACCTCCTTAGTGGCAACAAAGACCACCTGCTCACTTTCTGTAGTATCAGCCTCTTTCCCTTCAATCCCAGGTCCTTATTGTGACCTACCTGGAAGCCTTCCAAGGGTATAACATGTACCCTCACTGCCAGTTACATTCTTTTCTTCATTTAAAGACACTTTCATCCTCCCACTCTCAGATGCCTACATAGCATCTTTATTTGTACATGACTGTCTTTCATAGCCAAGTCAAAATTCCATCTCTACATTAGAACTTCAAAAGATGCCAAGGTCTCTTTCTTACTCCCTTACTTGAGCCTTATTCCTGGATGTAACTTAAAGAGTTTCATGAGACATCTATAACATATCAAAATATTCTGGGCTTCTTCTGATACTATAGTTATGAGATGTTGGCATGCATCACCTTGAGCTTTGTGTCTACGGACAGGACAGCAGAATTCCATCATCAAATCTAGAAACTGTTGAAAAGTAGGATTAATAAACCCTACCAGCAACTATCTGAAACAGATGCAGATACTTACAGCCAACCACTGGACTATGGTCAGGGACTCCTTTGGAAAAGGAAGGAGCTGAAGGGGATGGCACCACATAGGAAGACCAACAATCTCAACTAACCCAGACCCCTGGGGTCTCTCAGAGGTTAAGCCAACAGCCAAAGAGCATACATGGGCTTGTCCTTGGCCCCTGAACATATATAGCAGAGAAATGCCTTGTCTGGCCTCAGTGGGAGATGATGTGCCTAATCCTGTAGAGACTTGATGCCCCAAGGAAGGAGGATTCTGAGGTGGGGGAAGAGTGTGAGCAGAGGACAGGTGGGGGAATGGGGGAAGCATCCTCTCAGAGGCAAAGGGGAGTGGGATGGTGTGAAAAACTATAAGGGGGGGACTGGGAAGGGGTCAACATTTGGAATATAAATAAATAACACAACAAAAAAAGAAGTAAAAGGAGTACAATGCATATTATTCTTGGAAAAAATATTGCTCATCTCAACAAATCTTTCTAGTCCTATGGTAGATACCAGTCTAGTCATAGCACCATCACAAAGGTACCAGGATTCACTTTCTAGCACAGTAGTTCTGATCCTCTGGGTTGTGACTCCATTGTGGGTCAAAAGATCCTTTCACAGGGATCACTTAAGACCCTGTGAAAGGGTCTTTTTAAGATCAGAAAACGCAGATATTTACATTATGGTTTGTAACAGCAGCAAAATTACATCTATGAAGTAGCAATAAAATAATTTTATTGTTGTGTATCACCACAAGATGAGGAATTTGTATTAAGGAGTCACAGGAAGTTTGGGAATCCCTGTGCTAGAAGGTCAGGCAGTACTCACAATCAGACAAGCCAGCACCATGTTTTCACTTTACTACACAAGATAGTAACATTGGAACGGTAGCATGCTTATCCAAAACCTAACTCCAGAAAAAAAAAAGCAAAACTTTGGTAAAATTGTAATGCTGATTACACATACATTTTGTCAGAAAAATATTAGAGTAGAAGTAAATATATATTTGACACTAAGTAAGGAAGTCCCTTAAGCTACCTTTTAAAACTTTATTAGGGCGAGAGATAGGGCTCAGTGCTTGTGTAACATACATGAGACTTTAGATCTGATCTCTACAAAAGGGAACAAAATTGTTGGCTACAATTCAAATGATTTCTTTCAGAAGGACTCATGTAAAAAGTAGTTTGCTGAATGACATAGTCAAGATACAGTAATTAATGATTGTTTCTATAAGAACAACTATGTGTCCATAGAAAACAATAAGAGTAGTATCTGAGAATGAGAGTGATCATTCACCTTTGTGTGTAGCTTAAACATTTCAAGCTATTCAATAGTTTATGCCTACAACATATAGCAGTACTAATTAGAATTAAAGAAAAGTAATGCCATTATCTATAGCATATCTGTAAATTGTTCATTTTGTATATGGTTTCAATATGAATATCACATTTTAAAAAGGAATTGTATGATGAAGACTCAAAACCCAGGTGCTGGATACAGTTATAAAGTGATTGGCTTATGGGAGCTCCAGACTCATTAATATATTAATTTCTTATTAAAGGAATTAGGTTACTGAGGCATATCAATGAAGGTTGTCTAATATGCCCCTTCTCTTTCCTTCCTAACTATCACAAAGTAAGAAACCTTGTTTTGCTGCAGAATCTTTCAACATTAATGAACTAAAATTTCTGAGACTATGAACCTAAATGTTTCCTCTTTTAAATTATTTCTTGTTATATCTTACCACAACCAAAAAGTAAGTAACACATCTTATAACATGGGTGTTTTAATTCTAGAATATAGCCTAAAGAAATTATCAGAAACAAACCCAAATATTTGCATGTGAATATTTTACATAAGTCTCATTGATAAGAGCACATCAATGCAATGACCAAATTCCTTAACAAAAATTGATGCATTAAATAAAATATAATTTATTGACAAAGTATATAAAATATAAATAACTATAAATTTAATTGTGAATTTCTGTTAATAAAAATTGTTATAAAATATTTAATGTAATGGGAGAATGATGTTAAAATAAAATATAAAGATAAATACAATGAAGTACAACATTTTTAATGTTGTAAGCCAATGAAGTACTACATATATAACATTACATATATTTCTTTATAAAGAAAAGTATCTGGAAAAACTAAAAATGTATAAAACAAAGTATATATGCTGATTAATACTTTCTATATTTTAAAAAGTTTATGCAATATTGTATTGTATATTGTGTATAAGAATATTGTTCCTTCATCAAAGAATTGTTTTCATGTATTCTATTTTAATATTCTGATGATATGTACATACACATACATATGTTTTAGTAAGATATTTTAATTGTCTGCATATTATTTACCTTGAATAACAAAAAGGGTAACCTGAATTCATATTTGAACCTAGTTCCTGACTATTTTTCTGGCAACATTATTAATGACTTCCTGTCTCTCTTCCCAAAGTATCCCAGGCTGCATAATAAAGCATGTGAAAGATCATTTTATTTATTAAGAAATCATCATCCACATTTGACGTTTCTAATTCTACATCCATATCTTCTTAAATGATACTGCTAAATGAAGAATTAGAGCATTTGCATAGATATAGCATTAGTACTCAAATTAAGATTTGTCACTTATAAAATATATGATGTACCACTCCTGAAAACAACTGTAAACTATTTGTAAAGCCCTACAGGGGGATGAATTCCAATAAAAGTCTGTAATACTGTTCAAGAAGAGAACAGGGCAAGAGGGACATTATAAAATTTCCCAACTATAGTAAAGTATAACTGAATACAGGATAAAGCAAGGTCTGACTTATATAAAAGTAAATGCAATCTCATGGCTATAAATGCTTCCAGAGACCCCATGGGCTATCTTAACTTGCCTCATTGTCCTCTAAGGTGAAGAGAAGGGATAAAGTAAATATCTCTTTGCAAGGTGGTAATTGTTCTCATTCTCATTCTTTGGAACTACAAAGAAGTCTATTTTTTTTCAGTTGTATCCTGTTATGTTTTTCCCGTTTCACCTTCACACTAACCTCCTGTACCATTGCCACTATTATATCTTCAATTCGGCAAACTACTATTTTCAGTGGTTCCATCTTTCACTGACACTTCAAAGGCTTATATGCTATTTCTATCCTTGGGAGTTTCACTGATAGAATGATTCGGCAGAATAGAAGCATAATAATGAAATTACTCTTTTTTTAAAACCTTCTTTATTCCAGGCCCTTTTGTTACACAGAGTAATACTGCTTGTTCTGGCACTAATTTATAAACAACAAAAGCACTATTAAATAAAATCACATTATAAAACATCTGTCAAAATCAGTACCTGTGATGAGTCAGAGAGCAGGTTAATAAAATTAATTTTTCCTCAGGGATTCATACAATTGAGAATTATCCTATCCTATCATTTTCAGTTATCTGGCTAGAAACAACTCAAAATGTTCAAGGTCGGTAGCCAGTAGAGAGCATTGAGTGAATGGCTATGATGTAATTACGAGAACAGCCTGGAGTCTCCTATTATTTAGCCAACAAAAGTAGAACATGCAGCACCCCACATAATTACTGGTCCTTCTTCACTAAAGGACCTTAGTCTGATTCCCATTGCTTCCTGTCACTTCAGAATTACCTTCTGTGAAATTGAAAGTCAGTAAGAGAATTTCAATGTACTAGCTACCTGTTGCTCCTGCCTCCTAGCTGACTGCCTTAGGGAAAAAAAGTATGCTTTGTAATTCTCTGCATTTCTCATTTCAATGTCTTCTTAGAGTCTAAATAAAATGTTTTGCCAAATATTTCTTTTCAATAACAACTTTTCACGTACTACCCAAATCAAGTAAAACATAAAAATAGTGTTAAATAATAATGTGTCATGTGTTGCACTGTGCCTCCTCATTGTATTCTAAATGAAACATAAAGTTATAAGATTGATAGTAGTACTATGTCCAGTTTTCTGAGGAACCACAAGACTGATTTCCAGAGTGGTTGTGCTAGCTTGCAATCCCACCAACAATGAAGGAGTGTTCCTCTTTCTCCACATCCTCACCAGCATCTGCTGTCACCTGAGTTTTTGAACTTAGCCATTCTGGGTGATGTGAGGTGGAATCTCAGGGTTGTTTTGATTTGCATTTCCCTGATGACTAAGGATGTTGAACATTTATTTAGGAGCTTCTTGGCCATTCAATTTTCCTCAGTTGAGAATTCATTGTTTAGCTCTGTTCCCCATTTTTAAAATAAGGTTATTTGTTTCTCTGGAGTCTAACTTCTTGAGTTCTTTCTATATTTTAGATACTAGCCCTCTATTGGATGTAGGTTGGTAAAGATCTTTTCCCAAACTGTTGGATGCCAATTTGTCTTATTGACAATGCTATACAGAAGCTTTGCAAATTTATGAGGTCCTATTTGTCTATTATTGATCTTAGAGCATAAGTCATTGATGTTCTGTTCAGGAACTATTCCCCTGTGCCCATGTGTTCGAGGCTCTTCCCCACTATCTCTTCTACTTGTTTCAGTGTATCTGGTTTTATATAGAGGTCTTTGATCTACTTAGACTTGAACGTTGTACAAGAAATAAGAATAGATTGATGTGCATTCTTCTACCAGCACCATTTGTTGAAAATGTTGTCTTTTTTCCACTGGGTGGTTTTTAACTCCTTTATCAAAGATCAAGGGGTCATAGGTGTGTAGATCATAGATTCCATTGATCTACCTGCCTGTCTCTGTACAAATACCATACAGTTTTTATCACTATTGCTCTGTAATACAGGTTGAGGTCAGGGTGGTGATTCCCCTGGATGTTCTTTTATTGTTGAGAATAAGTTTTACTATCCTGGGTTTTTGTTATTCCAAATGAATTTGAAAATTACTCTTTCTAACTCAATGAAGAATTGAGTTGGAATTTTGAAGGGGATGGCTTGAGGACCCAGGTCCATTTCTGGGCATATACCCAAAAGGTATTCCAACATATAACAAGGACACATGCTCCACTATGTTCATAGCAGCCTTATTTATAATAGCCATAACCTAGAAAGAACCAAGATGTCCCTCAACTGAAGAATGGATAAAGAAAATGTGGTTTATTTACACAATGGAATAAAATTCAGCTATTAAAAACAAGGACATCAGGAATTTGGCATGCAAATGGATGGAACTAGAAAATACCATCATGAGTGAGGTAACCCCATTCACAAAAGAACACACATGGTATGCACTCACTGATAAGTGGATATTAGCCCAAAAGTTCAGAATATCCAAGATACAATTCACAGACCACATGAAGTTCAACACGAAGGAAGACCAAAGTGTGAGTGTGTTGATTCTTCTCAGAAAAGGAACAAAATACTCATAGGAGAAAATAGAGAGAGAAAGTATGGAGCAGAGTCTGAAGGAAAGGCCATTCAGAGACTGTTCCACATGGGGAACTATTCCATATACAATTACCAAACCCAGATACAATTGTGGATTCCGAGAACTGCATACTGACAGGAACCTGATATAGCTGTCTCCTGTGAGACTATGGCAGAGCCTGACAAATACAGAGGCAAATGCTCACAGCCGATTATTGTACTGAGCATGGGGTCTCCAGTGGAGGAGTTAGAGAAAGGACTAAAGGAACTGAAGTGGTTTGCGATCTCATAGAAAGAACAACAATATCAACCAATCAGATCCCCCAGAGCTCCCAGAGACTAAACCACCAATCAAGGAGTACACATGGAGGGACCCATGGCTCCAACTGCATATGTTACAGAGGATGGTCTTGTTGGGCATAAATGTGAAGAGAGGCCCTTGGTCCTGTGAAGGATCGATGCTCCAGTATAGCAGAATGCCAGGCCAGGGGGTGGGTGGGTGGGTGGAGGAGCACCCTCATAGAAGCAGGGGGAGGGGTCTTGTGATGGGGCTTTCCAAGGGGGAAACCAGGAAAGGGAATAACATTTAAAGTGTAAATTAAAAATATCCAATTAAAAAGAAAAAAAGATTGATAGTAAAAATTTGCTAATTATTCCTAGCTTGTCACTACTAGCATCTCAAAATCTACCCCATCCCAGTAAAGCTTCTGAGAGAATTGTTATCAGCTCTAAGAATAGGCTGAAGCCCTATAACAGATAAGTTTTTAGTCAGAGAAGAATTTAAAATCTTGACAAATAGAGTAAAGCAAGTGTCTGAAGATGTGCAAAGCATTACCTGATGATCCTAGAGAATTCACTAGATTTTGTTAGAACACCTCCTCTTCATCTCTAACATCACCAACTTGGCTTTTTTGACTCTTGTTTTGATGAGTTTATAAGTTTGTCCATCTTGTCTGTCTTTAGGGGAAAAAAGACAGACAATTTTCTTTAATTGATGTTAAATACTGGCATTCTGTTTTAATCTAAT
The DNA here is from genome assembly GCF_011762505.2 of Arvicanthis niloticus. NCBI lineage: Eukaryota > Metazoa > Chordata > Mammalia > Rodentia > Muridae > Arvicanthis > Arvicanthis niloticus. The sequence goes on along the minus strand of NC_047679.1, from coordinate 118,333,517 downwards.
AAATTTCTACTGACATCTTTTTTGTCTCTTGTCATGTACTGACTAAGATTGATTTGGTTATCATCTTTTTAAAAAGATGTATATTTATTCATTTTTAATTATGTGTACATGTATGTATGGGCACATGCATGTGAGCACATGATAGTGTTCCAATCTGTTTTAAATGTGTGTCATTATGACAGCACTATCTTCTTTGATTTCTAAGAAACTAATACAAATAGCTTCTAAGCCCTAATTTCAGAATGCCTTATGAACCAATCAAGATTTTCAATTATGTTTTCATTTCAGAAAATGAAGATAACATTGTTATTTGAGAGCAATTCAAATTTTCAATCAATAGTCTAAATTAGCAACTCATATATTATGATAAATTGTATCCACTATTCATTACTGAAGATTCATGTAACCTATTTTTTCTAACATCTTGTCTGTTCAAGTCATAGACTATGATTATGTATTTACAATTGATGCTCCTATCCTAAAAAGTATTATTTTACAAATTAATTCAAATTTAGTTCAGATTCATAACAAAGTTCACCTATATACTCTGGCTCAATTTCTTAGAAAACATTCAGTCAATAAGAGACTTGGTTTTTTTTTCTTTTGCCATTTTATTAATCTGTTCTTTCATAGTTATTTAATGTATGCTGGTCATGAACATTTTCCATCTTCTCTTATCCCCTCCTTCCCTCACCTTCACAATCCTTTTTTCTGACAAGTCCTCCTCTCATTATCATATATTTGTATTTACAAAATTTAACCAAGGTTGCCCACTGGGGCATAGGTGGGAATTATCCATTAGAGAATGAGGCATTTGCCACTGGCTATCCCACTTGAGGCAGTGACTCTTCCTCCCTTAGCAGCCTTCAGCTCAGGAAGGGTGGACCCATATGTGCCTCTCCACCAAAACCAAGATACTCTAATTGTAATCCACTGATAATGATGTTGAAAAGAACTGACTAAAAAGCAGTTCAGGAGCCACTGAAGGAAACTGAAATGTATGTGTACTGGATGTCAGAAGGTACTTGACCATTTATTGTATCTATATTGCATCCCTAAACAGAAGAGGAGTCTTAAACAGCTACTGCTCACATCTGTAATAATAAATTATGGAAAAGATATAAGGAAAGGAGGATGGGAAAGAGAGGAAAATGAGATGGCGGGAGCAGGTCAGAAATAAAGGAAGTGTGAGGGTTCCCGTGTCCTATTCATGGATACATTAAGTTACTTATTACATGGTCCTGAAATTTTGCTATAAGAACATCTCTCCTTTCCTTTAAACCTCTGGGGGTCTATTAAAAGTCAAATCATGAAAGAATCCCAGATCTAAACTTAATTGTCCCAGTGATGTTTATATCTTATTCAGAAACAGGACTAGATAAAGTGAAATAGAATAATCTGAAATGCATTACCTTTGTTCTAAGCAAAGGATACAGATGCAAAAAGTGAATGTAAGAGCAGATGTGCCAGAAACAAACGTAAAAATTACTTTCCAAACAATGAAACCCTTCTTGAAAGTAAGACCTCATACATATATATCAGCATGTTGCTGACAGTTCAAGGAAAAAGTTGTGAATGAAGTTTAGAACTCACAAAGAAGTAAGACAAATAAAAGACAAGTATTGTAGCATAGCTTGAGGACACCACCTATCTATTCCTGGACATTTACTGGATGCTGTCAATACTTGTGCTAGGCACTAGACATGAGGACCTTCTTGGTTGCCTCTCAGAATAATCTCTCCTTTCTTAGACAAAGAATTCTCATTGCAAGCCAGGTACATCACCATACAGATTTAATACTCTATGTCTCAGCTTGCCTTTCAGCTGGTGTGTCTAAATTTCACACTGTAACATACTCCAGGAGCTAATACTCCAGGAAAAGCTAATAACTAGCAGGTGATATTCCTGAGATGGTCTGCTTTGAATTAATCCACAACAGATTTTTTGTTATTTGGCAAGGCTGTAAGAGAATTCATTTTAGGAAAGATTTCTGCCATTAATATGCTTTTCTTGTTATTATTAAACATATATAACAATCAGTAGGTATTAGTCCACCCCTTCTGAGCAGATCTCTGTAGATCTATGAAGATGTACTGTCTTGTAGTGAGTCTATATAGACAAATAGATGATTCCTTAAGTCCTAATGACGATCCCTTAAGAATTACTAAAATTGTATCAGTGATTATTAAGCTCTTTTATAGTCAGACTACTATTAGTTCCTTTTCTGAAAGTCAAAACTGAAATGAGAACTCTGCCAGTCTCCCATGTGTCACCAGTTAATTACTCTTAGTAACCAGACTTTCTCCTACTCAGAGCACATTCCAAGATGTTGTAAACCAATTAACCAAAGGTCATAAAAAGGGAACTTATTATTTATTATACATGCTAGGACAGAAGATAAAATATTGACTTGGTTTATCTTTACAAAACTTAACTAATAGCTTAGCTATGGTTTTAAATCTTGACAAACCTGTGGAGCTGTGACAGGGGATGCATGTTTAGCCAGATAATTACTCCTAATTGATATATGTGTAAACATTCTATGTTGTAAACTTCTATTTCAATTTATGATTTGATTTTGTGTGTGAACTTGTGATGAAGTTTTTAACATGTGTTCATGTATTCTGAAAGTTGTTTTAAGTGCCAAGGACAAAGTGAAGACTCAGAACTGAGCTGAGAAGAACTGAGCAGAGAGGGAACTGAGCAGAGAGGGAACTGAGCAGAAAGGGAACTGAGCTGAGGAGAACTTTTTAGACAGAGCACTCTTTAGACAGAATTGAACTCAAGAAGAACTTAGAAGTATAGGTATGGAGTTAGGAGCAAAGACATTGAAAGTAAGAATATTGTGACATCAGAACAGGAGGAGAGAGCAAGATTGGAAGGAGAATTCAGAGTGCTTACAAACTACAGGTAACATAAAAATCTAGGAGAAAAATGTTCAGAATGCAGAGGAAAAGAGGAAAAAAGAAGAAGCTGCAGAGAGATCAGAAGGAGCAGGCAGGCTTCTTACCATGGGACAGAACAGGTCCTTTCTTAATAACAAGGCAGGCTTAGTCCTCTTAAAGGAACAAAGCTTTCTTCTTACAAACCTGGGATTAATTCATTTAGCATTAAAAGGATAGAAGCTTTTTCTTTCTCTATGCAATAAAGATTGGAGCACATTTTTCATCCTGAATGAGTGAGTTCTTTCTGCACTAGTGCTTGGTCTTTTGCTCCATATGCATATGTAAATATGGATGTGTGTTTGTGTGTAAGTATGTAATTGTGGGAATGTGTGTATGTGTGTGTGTGTGTGTGTGTGTGTATGTGTGTAATTGTGAGAATGCCTGCAAGCTGGACTCAACTGGTTTGAATGGAAATGTATAAATGCATACGTGTGAATCTGTATATGAACTTATATGCATATTTGCTTATGTAAAAGTTTTTCCTTCTGTTATTCTCTTCTCCTGGTTCAATAGAAAGTTATTGCTTCAAAGTTCCCCCTAGCCTGACAAGCAAGAGGCATCTGAACAAAAGGGAAAAGGCTCTAGCAATTGATTCTTTACTTTATCTCCTGCTGTTTTAGGATGAGGTGCTAACTGCCAGAGACTACAGTTTTGTGCCTCAGAGGATCACAAAAGGCAGGTCAGCTACAGTAGCATAGTACCTTAGACTTAGATAAGTAAACATTATTATACAGCAACCCTAAATATCTCGTAAGACAAAGTCTTATCCTTGTATCTCATAAAACAAAGTCTTACCCTCCACTGAAATTCTTCCCCCTCCACTGCCTCAAGAAGAACCAACAAGAAAGAAGACCCCCACCGGGGCTGGACGGCAGCAAACATACAAGTGAATACTATATAAAAAATATACTTGATGTTCCTTTGAAGACGGTGAATTTAATCAATAGGCTGAAACAAAATACAAATATTGCTATAGCTTCTTGGGTTAAAAAATGATTTTGATCATGAAAACACAGTGGAAAAGAACCATAGGTTTCTTTCTTTCTTTCTTTCTTTCTTTCTTTCTTTCTTTCTTTCTTTCTTTCTTTCTTCCTTCCTTCCTTCCTTCCTTCCTTTCTTTCTTTTTACATGCTGACTAAAGTTTGTTCTCCCTTCTCTCCACCCAATCCTTCCCCACCACCTCCTAATCTCTTTCCCCATCCCTGATCCATGTCTTCTCATCTTCTCTGTTTCTCTTCAGAGAAGGGCAGGCCTCCCATGGATTATCCACCAGCTATGACATATCAAGTTGTAGCAATACTTGGTACCTCCTTTCCTGTTAAAGCTGGAGTGTACAAGGGAACCGAATAGGAAGAAAGTCCCCAAAGCAGGCAACAAAATCAGAGACAGCCCCTGTTCCTGTTGTTAGGAGTCCATATGAAGACCAAGCTGCACAACCATAACATATATGTATAGAACCTAGGTCAGTCCCATGCAGGCTCCTTGTTGGAAGTTCAGTCTCTATGAGCCCCTGTGAGTCAAGGTTAGTTGATTTTATAAGTTTTCTTGACTCATATGGTTCATACAATTCTTCTTCCCTCTCTTCCACTGCTTGAGCTTTCCCAGTTAATATCAACCCCACTTGAGCTATACAATTTAACTAGTATCCACTCCAAGCCTCAGACCTAAAAGAACTCAGGAAAGCAGTGAAGGAAGATGGCATTCATGCACCATGGACAAAATCTCTCCTACAGAGCCATATTGCCAACTTAAACACCCCCCAAGATTGGAGAGATATTTGCCATTCTGCTTTTCCTGGCCCAATGTTTCTAGAGTGGGAAGCCTTCTTTCATGACAAATGCCATCAACATGTCAAGCAAAACTGGGACAAAGGTGACAACACCCCATGAGATTTTAATGAACTCTTTGGCCAGGAAGATTTCTCTACTAGAGCACAACAGGCAACTCAGCCAGCAGGATACTATGAGCAGGTCCTCCTCTGTGTAACCCAAACTTGGGATAGGCTAACTCCACCCTCGGGGTCACAAGACCCCATCTGCTCCCTTCTCTCTCTCCATCAGAAGCCTGGAGAATCCCTATCTCATTTTATTCTCAGAACTAAAATGAGCTTAGAAAGAAAAATCTCAAACCCCACAGCCAGGGCTTCTTAAAACCATTGTTTGGGAAGGAATGGCATGACTTCTGAGTCTGGACTAGCTTGCCAGGGTCTCCAGGAAGAGCATCATGATAGGTGGACTGTGGCAACCCAGGAAATAGAAACTCCATCACACCAGGTTGTATCTGTGGCTCAGGCATTTGTAGCAGCAGCAAAAACAGAAGGAATCTGCTTCAAATATGAAGAGGCAGGACATTTGAGGAACCAATGTCCACATCCACCACCAGTTGCGGGGCTGTAGCTCATGTGTGGGCGTGCATCCTGTTGGGCTGTGTTGTGGTTGCCGCCTGTCTGCCACAGCTCAGGGAGGCAGAAGTGTGGGAATTTGACTGAGTTCACTCCACACTGTGCCGGGCAGATGCTGGGCTGTGAGACGTTGTGGTAGATGCTGGCGAGGATTTGGAGAAAGAGGAACACTCCTCCATTGTTGGTGGGATTGCAAGCTGGTACAACCACTCTGGAAATCAGTCTGGTGGTTCCTCAGAAAACTGGACATAGCATTACCTGAGGATCCAGCTATACCACTCCTGGGCATATACCCAGAAGATGCTCCAACATATAATAAGGACATATGCTCCACTATGTTCATAGCAGCCTTATTTATAATAGCCAGAAGCTGGAAAGAACCAAGATGTCCCTCAACAGAGGAATGGATACAAAAATAATGTGGTACATTTACATAATGGAGTATTACTCAGCTATTAAAAATAATGAATTCGAGAAATTTATAGGCAAATGGATGGATCTAGAAGTTATCATCCTGAGTGAGTTAACCCAATCACAAAAGAACACACATGGTATTTACTCACTGTTAAGCAGATGTTAGCCCAAAAGCTTGAAATAGCAGAGACTCAACCCGCAGACCACATGAAGCACATGAAGCACATAAAGAAAGAAGACCAAGAGGGGACGCCTCAGTTCTACTTAGGACGAGTAATAAAAATACTCAAGGGAGCAAATATGGAAACAAAACATGGGACAGAAACTGAAGGAGGGGCCATCAGGAGACCATTCCACCTGGGTATTCATCCCATGTACAGTCACCTAAGCTAGACACTGATGTGGATGGCTGGAAGTGCATGCTGTCAAGAACATGATATAGCTGTCTCCTTAGAGGTCTGCCAAAGACTAACACATTCAGAGGACGATGCTCACAGTTAACCACTGATATGATCAAGGGTTTCCCAATGGAGTACTTAGAGAGAAGACTGAAGGAGCAGAAAGGGTTTGTGACCTCAGGAGGAAAGCAACAATACCAAACAACCAGAGACCCCAGGGTATAAACCACCAGCCTGGGAGCATATGGGGATGGACCCAGGACTCCAGCGGTATATGTCGGGGAGGATGGCCTTGTGGGGCATAGGTGGGAGAGGAATTTCTTGGTCCCATAAAAAATGAACACAGAATGGGGGGGGGGGGAGTGAGGGTGGGGAGGGGGTAGTGGGGGGGGGATAGGTACAGGCACTGTCTCATAGAAGCATGAGGAGGGGGGATGGGATAGAAGGTTTCTGGGTGGTGGGAGGAAGTGGGGTAAGAGGATAAAATCTGAAAGGTAAATATAATACCCAACTTTTAAAAAAAACGAAAAAAAGGAGAAAAAAGAGAAAAAAGAAAGATAGGAGATTTTATTAACACAAATGGAAGGATTTAGAAATTTAGGAGGCAGTTTATGTTAATGGAAACAGCATCATAGAAACTGGAAAATCACACCCTCATAGAAACACGAGGAGGGGGGATGGGATAAGGGGCTCCTGGGTGGTGGGGGGAATGAGATAAGGGGATAGAATTTGAAACATAAATATTATAACCAATCAAAAAAAGAAAAAAAATGAAAAGTTGTTAGAGCCAACATCTTTAATAAAATGTCAGCCGTCTAGGAAAAAAAATTTTTTTATTGATACTAAAACTTGTTCTGAGAATTGTATATTGCAGAATACACAGCCTCGATGTATCTACTCATCAAGCATACTGAGCAGACCTGCCCAAACCTCCGATGTCCTGGAATTCCATCTGGATGCAGTGAAGACACAGCATCAGAGGCTTATCAATTTACTCTCTCCCCCCCCCACCCCTCTTCTAATATCTCAATGCCCATAATCAGCTTGAAGAAGTTAAAAGAAGAGTCAGTGCCCCTATTCCCTGGGCTTGTCGACTAAGGTGGTAAATGTTGGGCTGTGTTTCTAGGGAAAAGTAGTAGTTTTGTTGGAACAGGGAGGATTAGCTAGGACTTATTGCATAGCCGAAACCTATTGATATAAATCTGTATAATTAGTATCAAGATGAAGTTATAATCTCTTAAATGGTACAAAATTTACTTTGATTTCAAATTTAAGGTTTTCATTGGCACAAGTTTCTTATTGATATAAAAATGAGATGAATATTGTTACTCTCATGGGCATTGTGCCTGTATAACACATTTATGAATACAAGGCTTAGACCCAGTTCTTCTTTAAACTACCCAGTCCTTCTTTAACTTTTTCAACTGATTTGAGATGCTTAGCCTGTGAGTTAAGGGACTATAGCAAATTCATGGCTTGGAGTTTATTGTTAAGGTGTTCTCTATGTTTTATTTAGAAATAGCTGAGAGGAGTGAACAGACAACAGTCCAGTTTATCTTACATGGATAGTTGGTTTTCAAAACGTTAGAAGTCCACAGAACTGACGCTACAAATATTTATATATTAATGTTCATTTTGATTAGAGACCTTTCTGCTCCTGACAGCTTCCTGTCTTAGATTCTAAGAAGAAATTGAGCATCCTTGGAGTTACTCCAGTTGTGCGGAGACAGCCACAAGGCAAGAATTGCCTCTTTCCATCTACAGACAAATTACTGTCCAGAAAAGGACACACTTGCAGAATAGTCGACTGATTATATCTGCCTAGACAGAATAATCAGCCCTTAATAATTCTACATCAGTAAGGTCTGTCAGATGATTCTGGGCCAGAAGGCTGAAGATCAGATGCTCCAACGTTTTGTAGTATTGGGACTGTCCAGGTGTTCAGAGGTCTCTATAAATTGGCTAAGTTTTAGAAGCTATGCTTTGTGCTTCCCATAATTTCAGTTAACTCAGTCATTCTAGATTTCTGACGGGGTTGAAGACCTATAGTCTCATAGCCAATCCTGGCTATGTACTTTGAGAGAAAAGATCTGAGTGGATGGTTTTCAGCTGACATTTATTCTAAGCCAAGAAAAAGCCAGGTTCAAAACTAAGTGTTTTAGTTAGGAGAGATGACAGAGGTTCTGGTTAGTCAACAAAATGATGGACTGTGTATTAGGATTATCTTGTACCTCACTGGTACAAATTGGCATAATTATGCTCTAATTGTATTTTGAGAGAAAAGTTTCATTTTAACAGGAAGGGTGATATGTAGGAGGAGCTAAGGAGGAAGGAGTACCCACAGGAAGAGATGGAGTAAGGAGAGGAGAAGATGAAGGAGAGGAGAAGCAAGGTGATGAGAGAGAGAAAGAGAGGGGGGCATGGAGGCAGATGTCCATATGTCTCCACCAGTCAAAGACAGTTTATATATCTAGGTTGGGTATTGTGTTACACTTCTGATTGAGCATTACGAAACTTATAAAGCCTTTGACTAACACTTAAAAAATGTATAGAAGCAAAAAGGAAAAGAGGATATGGGATAGGGATTTTCTAGGGAGGGGAAATGGGGAAAGGGGATGGCATCTAAAATGTAAATAAAATTTAAAATTAAAAAAATGAAAAAAGTACACATGCCGCAGTCAACAAATGCAGCAATAATACAACTTAGTTTAATGCATTAATGGAGACCCACTCGAGTACAGTTTTTAAGAACTTTGTGGTGTACTGAATCACCCAAGTGTCCTTTTGAAATGTAGGAAGAGTTTTAGAAAAGCCCCGTCTTTCAGTTGAGATTCTGTTCCTGAGATGCTGTGTGTGTAACAGGCAGTAGGTGGTGCTGATGGGACTGGGGTGATGGCCATGGGCAGAGTGAAGAGGCATTGTGAGTCTGGCCTCCTAGCTCTTGGTCCTTTTCTGAACAGAACTCTCTTATCAGAATGATTAAAAAAAGAAGAAGAAGAAGAAGAAGTTGTGGGCCTCTGCCTGGGTATGGAGGGAAGTCTCAGCCTGAAGTCCTGAGGGGGCAGAGCTCATGAGTGGGGGTCTCCAGGCCGAAATGGCTGATCAGGAGACTGACCAGTGGTCTCTGTCCTTGGACTCCCAGATGCTGCTGGGAGCCTTGGAAGAACTGAGACATGAGGACATACGGGCTGGCCCACAGCCAAGAGAAATGAGAGGGAGAGCTCTGGTGGTGCCCCATGGGGTATAGACTCTTGGTTACCAGGACTTGCTTGGCTGGGTCAACTAGCTTGCTTGAGTTAGCAGCCTTCACAGTGGAAACATAGAGGTGTCTAGCAGGAGATTAAGCAGCAGCTCGGTAGTTAAAGGCCTTCTTCATGGATCCCTATGGCAGGGTTCCAAAGACACAAGGAAGTCCATGGTTTTAAAAGGTTTATTGTCATGGCAGAAAGTGGATGAGCTCTACCCCTTCCCTGACCTCAGGGCAGACCTGAGTTAAATAGGACCGGAGGAGGGTCTGGGAAGGAATGCTTAATTGGCTACACCCTTTGGCCCTTAGGTATCTCATTAATATGGAGATCTCTCGAGGCCCTGAGGCCTATAGTCACGCCCTCTACCTGTGCTAGGTGACACAAACCTCTCTTTGGGAGGCGGCTGTAGGGGCATTGCCCTACATGACTGAAAGTCTCTAATCAATGGAGGTCTTTGGGCGTGTGTCAGGAGCCTGGAGTCTGGGAGTGTGGCGAAATGTATGCCATCCCTTGCAGGGTCTCTGGCCATCTATAGCCAGTGCTCCACCAGAAACCAAGCTATCCTTTCACGATCCCATAGTTTCCTAATGTGTAATTCATTTTGTAGAAAGTTACGTGGGCTGATAAGATGACTGCATAAAATCTGCCTTGTTCAGGTAGTTGCTCAATAAACATAGGCTCCTTCTTCCTCGGATGAGAAGAAAACTGATGAATACCTGTTATCTATACTTAATTAGGATTGAGGAACAACAGCAAAGGGCTGAGTCTTGAATTTTTCTAAAGATTTTCATGTAATACGAATTGATCTCCTTTCTAAGCAAATAAAGACCACTTATTAAACATTACTATAAACAAATATACATTGTTTCCTTCATGTTTATTGCACCAAATATATATCTTTAATTACTTTCCAAGTGTTAGGCTGGAACTCCTGCTCATCTTAGCTACAAGTTGGGAAAGGAAACCTCGTGTGCCCTCTTTCCCCAACCCCTCCTGCACAGAGAAAACTCCCTTGTCTGCTTGGAGAAAAATCAAGGCTAACATCACTCCTTGTCTCTCCATTTCTAACAACCACCTAATAGTGCCCACACAGGGTCTCATTCTTTGAACATGTATGAACACTATTCCAGGTCTTAGCTAAATCATCACTGCTCACCTAAGCTCTATAAAATCCTTTGCTTTAGCCTGGATGTGTGTCTTCACTGGCCTCTACTTGTGAGATGGGTGTACCCACCTGAGAGCAGCCTCCTAATAAACCTGCTTTTATTTACTTTTAATCTAGTCTAATCTGGTTTACATCTGCATCACTGAGGGGGGAGAAAAATGCCTATCACCAAGTGCTTTATAAATGCTTGTTCTACCTTATCTTTCTGCAGTATTTCCACTGGTACTAGACAAAGGTCAACATGAGTGAGAGCTTGGGGAAGAATTCCATTCTCACTGCCTTCTGAGTCCTGCCACATGGGCAACCTAAGAGATTAATTCAAACAACAAGAGAAATATGTGAGGAGGAATAAATTTTACAGATCTTTTCTCTCAGCAATTTTCTCTTTCCCCCTTAGTGCAGCAGGGGTCATCTTGAGGTTAGCAGTGGAAGAATACAGAACTTCACTGTTATCCCCTTTTTTTAATGACTCTATAATCTTCTTCCACTTTTGCTTCTTACTAGGTACTCAGAAGAACACAAAGGTAACAGTTTAACATAGCAATCTATATGTCAAACACTGAAAATAATAATGGTTCTAGGAAAGTTATAACCACAACAAGAGCAGTAGTAACAATTGCTAATTGTCTGAGCTTTGCCAGTGTTTGAGGTAGTCTTAACACGGAAAATCCTCCAGCTCATATTATTGAGAAGTCATTAATATTATTCACATTTCACAAACAAGAAAAATGTCTCCTACTTAAATAGTAAATCCAGGAAGTAGTTCTCTTTGAATATCTACCAGATTTTAGCCCATAAATTTTGATGTATTGCTAACCATGTACAAACTAAAGATAGTGTCTTAGTCTGTTCAAGCTGCTATAACAATTTATCAAAAATTTGGTTAGTTAGAAACAGCAATTTATTTCTCCTAGCTATGAAGAGAGGCTGAGAATTTTTGTGTTAAAACAATGGCAAAACTGTTGTCTCCTAAGTACTTTGCATCCTTATTCAGTGACTTCTGTCTTTCAGCTATGTCCTCACATAATACAAAGAGAAAGGATATCAATAGGGTCTTGATTATGGCCACAAATCCAGGATGGCTCAGACCTCCTAATCCAGCTACCCTCTTACAAAATCATACCCTTTACCATTATATAATATCGTCATTTATCTTAAAAACTTCCCTTGCTTATAAAATTGGTTTTATGTAAAATTTGGACTGATACTACCACTTTCTTGTGATGGGTAGTATCAGAAAACCTTCTTTATTTGTAACATATAAGTCAAAAATTTTCAAATCACATCTCAAATTTATTGCATCATGGTCTACATTTTAACGAGATTTCCAGGTGATTAATTGGCACATTATAATTTGAAAAGCTCTAATATTGCACAAGTTTTAGAAGACAGGGTTTTGTTTTATTATTATTCAAACTTATTTTGTATGAATCAAAATTCTGTTAATTACAAATTCTCTGATCTTTGGGCAGATTTCTCAACTGGCTTACACTAATACTTCAACTATCAAATACAATACTAACAACACCTCTCTTACAGGGCTCTTGAAAAGATTGGCACTCAGGAGGTTCTCAGTAAACAAATGATAACTGCTAAATTGTTTCCATTCTCCTCAGAGTTTTCTGCAAGGAAAGAAAAAGTCAAAGATTCACTATCAACTCAGCATAGGAGAATGAAGCAAGTCTGGATGCTTTCTGCCTAGGAAGGTTATTATACTGCACAAGGAATGCTTAGATCACAAACAACAAATATACAAACAAACAAGGTGGAGCTGAAGAGCATGGCAAAAAATAGTGTAACAGGAACAAACTGAGAAAACAGAAGCCAGGAAAGACCAATTGAATGGGGAGAGTGATTCCCTGTGCAAAGGAAACACCAGTCACTGCTCAGATTGAGGATGGTGGGAGGTACAAAGGCAGTTCTCACAGGGCAAGCTCAGAGGTTGCCCCTTAAAGACAGAGCATGAGACTCACCAGCTCCCAAATGCCACACACTTTTTTTTAGAGGTGTTTCAAAGACATATCTATTCTATCTATTGTATTACCTTTACAGTAGCAACAATATTTACAGAGAGAGAGAGAGAAAGAGAGAGAGAAAGAGAGAGAGAGAGAGCAAGCAGTGAGTGCAAACCCAATTTAAACACATTTACTCTTTTATTTCTTAGAATGCACAAGGCTTTGGCATCATTGAACAGAAATCCTTCCCTGGATGTTTAGTCCCAGAAGATAGTGTCCCCCAACCTGGTGGGCTCAAAAGGATTTATTCTTCCTAAAGGATTGGGGGGGTGGTCGCCTCCATGATTTATCTTCTTGCAATAGCATTCCCTATGGTTAATATGTGCTATTAATAAGACAAAAAGAAAGAAAATCCTTTAAATAGCAGCTTGTACTTCTTTTTGATTTGTCTCCTGCAGAATCTGATTTACTGTGTGTTTCTTCCATCTGGCAGGAAGCTAATCTGAATATGAATCAACCCTTGCAAAAATAACCCCAGGAAATCTTAGACATTCATAACTTCCCTGAGTTTTTTTTTCTTCAACAATAGCATTTTTGTCATTCTTTCTGCTGTGCAAAGTTTTTCAATTGAAATAAAGTGTGGCTATTTAAGGAATGATGCCACCTCATCCAGAATGCCTCCTTCACAGTTACAGATTCATAGTGCTCATCTACATATTTGCATCTTAATGAGTAAATGCTGTCATCCCCCAAACTTTAATCAGATTAATATGATGTTCACAACTTGATAAGAAAGTGACAAAAATATCATTCTCAAAAATCTGTTCTTCTTTCCTTGAGCATATTTTATATTTTGTAATAATTCCATTTTTCTTTTACACTAACTCTACCAGCTAATAATTCTGCTGGTGTGAAAGAAAATGAAAAGGAAACAAATCTACATTATAAATCATGATTGGAATTTTTAACAAGTAGCTCCTGGGTAATTTCAAAAGTATACCATATGTTTCTTGTACCATGGCATGCCTAAAAAATGATAATGCTTGTTCAGCATATGAGGATAAATGGACAAGGTGTCTTGGACTGAAGGTGGTAATCTTAAGGACTCCAGCTAGCCCAGACTCCATCAAACCATGCAAAGATAGAGGGGATAAATATAGTTACATCTGCAACCTAAGTTCAGCATATACAAGATCTAGAAATTAGGGAAATAAAGCATGCACAGTGTAAAAATAAAAGCCATATCACCAAGACTGATACATGAGTACTTTTGTTAAAATTCATAGATAAGAACTGTGTGAACAAGTCACTCCATTTCATCTTTATTTAACAAGTATGACTGGCTATGCCTATTTTTTCCATGCCAGACTCCACATAATGACAATACCACTAGCCATATTAATATATTCTATGACAATATTTTTTCTTGTGATTAACCATTTTCTTTTTCTTCAGCTTTTAGGAACCTTTATTTCCTTCCACCTTTCCCCCCTTAGCTCAGGTGCCTGCAGAGCAGCTCAGGGCCACCCAGTGGTAGCTCCAACCCACTTGGTGGCATTGCTGTGGGAGCTGCTGACCTGTCCTCAGTGACTGGCTGTGAACTCCAGTTTTCCATGGAGAGGAGGGACTGATGGATAGGCACATGCCCTCAAATTCTGCATGCCCTCAAACCAGCCAGTAACCTCAGGCTAAGAAGTAGTGAACTCAGGAGCTGGTGCAGTTCATTTGCTCTTGGTTACAGCCTTCTCAGCAACAACCTGTTTCTCCTTCTCAACCTCCTCTGGGTCTTTGTAGAAGTAAAAATCAGGCATAGCCTCCCATGGGTGCTCACGGGAGACAGTACCTTGAATGCAGAGTACTTCCCGGCCACTATCCACCAATTAGACACTAAGTGAACTCCCCTGTCGTTGCATGGGATGGCAATGTCCACATAGCGCAGGGGAGAATCTGTGTTACACAGAGCAATAGTGGGCAGTTTGACATAAGAGGCCTCTGGTGGTCAGCCCTGGGATCAGTCACCACTAGAAGCTGTGGCTCCCTGAAGGCTGCTTGGATATGATTAGTGAAGATCTCAGGTGTGAAGCGGCCAGCAGTTAGAGTGGCTCCAGTGGCAGCAGCAAATTTCATAGGCTGGCCAATGTTCCTGGAGGAGAGGACATCAGCAGAGTTCTCAATGGCAGCAATAGCACTAGCTACAAGCAAGAGTTTCTCCCAGGTCCTTTTCAGATTTACAAAGTAGATATTGTCACGTTTCTTTTAGTAGATGTACTGCTCCATCTGAAAGTCAAGGTTAGTACCACTTAAGTGGGTTCCTGTACCAAGGAATTTGAAGCCATCCTCCTCCTTCATTTGTAGGACACTGTGTCAATTTCCCTTTAAGTTATGATGGGAATCAAGAGCAATACCATATGGACTTGTCCCTGGGCAGTGCCGAAAGACTGATTAACAATTTTCCAACTTCAAGTATTAAATATATTAAATTTCTATAGAATTCCTGAAATCTTACACCTACTAATGTGACTTTTAAATATCTCCAAAAGAATGAGAGCTAATCAGTATGATATCATTGTGCAGATTGTTCACTGTACAACTCTAGAGGTAGCTATTCAATTCTAGCAAGCTAGATAACATTCTTTTAAGCAATTAAAAACCCATACATCGTGCAATAGCAGATAGCAGAGGGTTTACCCGTAGATATTTGACATGCTACCTTGTTTCTCCAGAATATTTGTTAAATATAAAATCACATTTGATTCTCTAAGATCTCAACTAGGCATTCATGTTACTACATTTTAAGGATTTTTATCCTATATCCTTAACTAGGCTTCTTTTAAATTGTTACTGCTCTCTCTTGACTCTGAGGAAAGAACACAGACTTTGTTGTATGAACAATTTAGGTTAAAAACCAGCTCTAATAATCATTAGTCACCCTGAGCTATATTATTAGCACAAAATGGAAACAGTTCCATGCATATTATAATTTGGTTGTGAAGATTAAATAAGCAAATAAAAATAAAGTCCCAGAACAAAATATAATACATAATAGTACATAACAAAACTCTATCTTCTTAAATTCTTTGGCTTGTATTCCCACTGCTTCAAATATCCTCCTATACTTACTCTGGCCTTAAGTGCGTACTAATTATAAAACCTTATTAGATTCAAATTTCTCCCTCCTTCAAAGTAAAAACACCCTCAAGGTCCACAGCACTTTGTTTATACTTCTTTGAAAGGTACAGTCTTTCATATTATGTCTGATATTTTATAATAGTAATGAATTATCCTCCTTGCTTAATTGTGGAATCTTTAAGGTAGCTGCAGTATTGTCTGTTTTGAGCTTTTACAGAATGAGGAATATTTCAGGCAGTCAATAGATGTTTGTAGATTATAATGAAATCAAACTAGCAAATCAGCCAGCAGGTACCCATTGTACCCACCACTCCCAACTAAAAGCTCTTCTGAGCTGATTGGCAGCATATGGCAGTCCATGCAATAGTCTGTCTATTGATATGCAAAAACAACTAGAGCAAGCCCCAAAGATATATTTTGCACAGCACAAAGAAAATATTGAGGTACAAATTGGTTGAGCAATAAATGTCTTTTATAAAATGAAAAGGCCCTTAAAGACCTAGTTGGTGATGAACTGGATAAGCAATTGTAAAATGTAATTTCAAAACTAAAATAAACATCATAAAACATTCTTAGACTCAAATATCAATATGTATAAAATCTCCAACACTTAAGTTCCCATTGATTGCAAATCTAGACTAAATATTAAGCTCAGCTATTGAGAAATATCTGTTGTGGTGATGTATTTGCTAAGTATGTTTACATATATTTAGATTTCCTGGCTTCTTTATTAATAAAATATGTGTGATCTATACCCAGAATTTTATTCATATTTTCATTCTGAAGTCTTATAGCATAAGATGCATATGAGTCAAATAAAATTATGATCTTTTTTAACTAAAAGCTTTATTTTGAAAATTCAAGACATTCAAGCAATCTCATAAAATGGGATGTTAATTATCAGAAGGAATGAACAACTTGGGGAAGAAAGTACACATAAAAAGCATCTTTTCAAATAATCTTGAGACAAAAGATGTTTTAGACAGGCCCACTGTTTAATGGGTGCTTTGGCCTTTTACTCTTATTCTAAACAGGATTTATTAGTATAAAGAACAAAATTGCAAGTGTTAAAAGGATGGGGAAAAGTTTTAAAAGGCCTCAACACTACAAAAAGAACTATAAGCAACAGAGAAAAGCTGGCAGTGGGAGTGGAAAGGAAGTCTTCCTTGGGAAAGAAAACATCAAATCCAGTGCCCAACAGTCAGCCCTGAGAACATACATACAAATAGTATCATATGGACTAAACAGATTGTATTTAGGAATATACGTATATCCATATAATTATAATTAGTAAAGAAAGAGGTCACAAATTTGAAAAAAGTAGGGAAGGGTATATGGAAGGGGCTAGAGAAGGAAAATGAGAAATATTATAATTGTGTTATAATCTTAAAAATTTATAAATGATACTTTTAAAAGTTTAACATGACTTTAGAGCAACAGATTACCTTCTATAGATGGACAACTAGGAAAATAAAGAAAAGAGGAATGTGACCTGATATTTGAGCAGATAAGGTCAAAAAGCTGGACCCAATAACTATCATCTAGCTATGCATGGGATCTAGTAGCATGAGCCCAATAGGGGTGAATATGCTGTGGGCATAAGTTTGATTTGCAAGTTTGAACGTCTATAAACATTTTCTTAAAGGTGAATCTTTGTAGGGAGCCAAATTTAAATCACAAGACTATTTAGACTAAGAAACCAATGAAAGCAAAAGCAAACATGAGGAGGTATTTCAATCAGGCCCAACAGAGGGACTGGAAAGAGAACAGTTAAAGCCATCTTTGATATAGTGAGTAGTGTTTAGGAATAAATAGACACTCCCCTATACTTGTTGAAATTCAAAACTAAAAATGAAAAGATTAAGTAGGTGAAAGGGTACAGAAACATATAAATATGCAAAAGAAGAAAAATCCTAGCAGAGACTATAAATCAAAGTGTCCACTGGCCCAGCATAATTCACAAGCCTATATTCTTTCACCGCACAGTATGAGGAGAACAAGAAATTTCAGGAAAACAGTAAATAATTTAGAGCAACTCAATGTGCCCCACAGAACAGACAAGTGAGTGTAAATGATTCTCTATGGAAATAACATGAAGGACAAAGGAATATGATGGACATCAGTCTCTGTGAGTTATCAGGCTCGAGTGTTTCATCCTGTGGTATATGTGGGCATAGACTTCTGTAGTTAGCAAAATTCAGGAAGACTGAAGGTAACTATATTTCTTTTGGTGAAACAAATTAGGTTAACATAAGAAAAGTTTTCAAAAAGCTCTGTATAGGGAAGGGGAGAAATAAAAGAAAGTCAGAAGGAACTTGATTGCAAACATGTCTTTAAGGCCTTTTAATATCTTTTGATCAAATTAATCAACATGCCTCAAAACTGTTTTATTTAGAAGATAGTGTTCTCCATCTACACAAAGGCAAAGACACATTTTTTATTTTGGTTTTGTTTTGTGGTTTTTGTTGTTGTTTTGGTTTGCTTTGTTTTTAAATGTAGAGTGTTTTTGCATGGTAAGGATCTGAAAATGGCTAGTGCCAGGAAACTTGAGGCCTCCATATAACCAGATCTATAGCTATAGGATCAAAATGAAAAATGTTTCACACCCGATCAATCTTAATGAACAATTAGTGTTTCTATTTCTGTAAGTCAAAGGGTGGACTCACCATATTCTACTAACATCTGTTTGGAAGGAGGCAATAATGAATGCAAGAAACTTAGGAAGTGTTTCAGGTAAAATGTCCTGCGGATATAAATAATATGTTTCAGAAATAAGACCTTCTTTAGAACACTGGTTTTGTTTTGTTGTTTTTTGGTTTGTTTGGGGTTTTTTTTTGTTGAGAAAGTATGTCCTAAATTGAAAATCACTAACTTGATTAAATATGATTTGGTATTTCATAGTCACTATTCAATACTATCTTCTGTACACTTAAAAGTTGGCACTAGCCATATTTTTATGTAGGGCAATTATTATGACTGTATAAGACCATGTTTAATGCTAGTCAAAGCAAGATGAACAAGAATTTTAAAATATAAATGACCAAATTGATTTTTTATTTGTCATTTTTTATTATCAAATCATAATTTTTACTTTTTAACACAGGGGTTATGAACACAAAAATGCAGGATGTGGGGAAGGGGATGACACAGGAGAATAGATGTTCAGGCGGAGTACAGATATCTTTCAGAACAGGGTATCAGCTGGGTGAAGGTTCAGGGGACAGGTCACTATGACTCTGCCTATGCTTCACTTGTCCTTATCTAATTTGGTACTATCCACCAAGGCTGCCTATTATAAGGTCTATGACTACTCAGGCGGGTAAATTTCCACAAAAGCTGCCTGTTTACAATAGCTTATAGCCATCTGTTTCAGTGTTTTTCCACATAGACCCAAGACTTTGTGCTAGTAGGCATGTGGGTCAGGCCTATTGCTAATTTTAGGCTTATGGCTGATTTTAGGCCTTCAGTGTATAAGCAGGGCTGCCCCTGACATCTCCCTTCTCCAAGTATAGAAGGGCCATGGCGATTCTAATCTTGCCAAGGCGGGGATAGAGGTCTGACCTCCAGTAATTAAAGGAGACCTTGCAATAGCTCCGGTCCTCCTGTCATTGTCCAGTGAGGCATGAGGGCCATACCCATCCTGATGTCTTTTTCCTGGAGAGGGGATACTTTTGACATCAACCCCTATGCAGTCAGGCTTGTGCCTCAGGGAACCCAGAAACATATTTTTAACTTTTATTTATATTCCCTTGCAGTGCTTAGCCTCGCAGCCTAAGCAAGAATTCAGATTGCCAGTCAGAGGGGTTTCTGTGTGGTCCCTCTCTGCTTGGTCTAGGGGCAGAAGTACCTTCTTTTAGGTTGGGTGGAGATGGGATTTGGGAACACCCTGGACCAAATTGATTTTTATAGCTTTTATCTGAGAGCACAGATCATATTCACATGATAAAAATGTGAAATGTCATATTAACTAAAAATAACCTAAAACACTTACCATACTCCCCCTCCTATTCTCTAATTTATCTTCCCTCTTCTCTAAACTCCTTAACTTCTACATTTTTAAAAATCTATTGAGATGTTATTAATTAGTTCTCAACAATTTACAGAAAAATAGGCAAAATTTCCCAACTTTATTTAAACTACTTGACAAATAAATATAATTTAGTATATACAATGTTAATTAAAATTTAAAAACTGACATTACCAAATACTTTCCAAAATCAAAAATTAACATGAGTACTTTAAACTTCAAAATAGTTGTCTAATGTTATAAATATAACTATTATAAGGATAAAAATAATCAAATAGGGTTTAGTTGACTATTATTATGGTGAAAAATCATGGTGGTATGCAGGCAGATATGATAGAGAGGTAGATGAGAGTTCTACATCTTGATCTGCAGCAGTGGGAAGAGACAGTGAACCACTACACCTGGATTGAGCTTCTGAAACCTCAAAGCCAACCCCCAGTGACACACTTCCTTCAACAAGACCACACCTACTCCAATAATGCCACACCTACTACCACATGAGCCTATGAGGACCATTTTTATTCAAATCACTACACTCCTACAACACAGAAAACCAAATCAGAAGTATACAAATTGGATTCCATACAACTGAAAGACCTGGATAAAGCAAAACAAACAGCAATAACATGAAGCACACTAAAAACAGATATGAAAAACTGCAAAGATCAACAGCTATAATATAAATAACACAACTAATAAAAGTATGCAATAGATACTATCACTATGAAAAAAGAGGCAAAAAAATTTCTGTGAGTCCAAGGTCACCCTTGAACTACATAATGATTTCAAGGCCAGACAGGGACACACGGGGAAAACCTGTCACCATAGGTCACAAGGTTGTAAAAGACCAAGTCATTTCTCAAGAGAAGTCATTAAAAACAACTATGAAAAATTATATACAAACTTATCAGCAAAAAAAATAAATGCTGTATCACAGTAAGAATAGATACTACCAAAAAGACAAAAGATAACACATATTGGCAAAGATGTTGAAAAGAGGAAACCTTTATTCATTCTTAGTAGCAAATTTCTGTAATTCATCTTGATTTTATGTGACTGCTTTGAGAAGCAAGTAGAACATCAAGAAATCGCATCTCTACTTGTGTCTATGAAAGAATATTTCATGACATAATTAATTTGAAGGTAATTCCTCAGAATGAATGTGGACTGTATTATCCCAAGGCCCAGTAGAATATTCCTTATGTCCTTCTTGCTATATGTTAGCATGTGTGATCTTCAATCCTATCTCCCTGGGATGGTAGACTAAAACCTCTAAAACTATGAGCAAAATAAATCTGCTTTCCTTTGAATAATTTTCCCAAGAAAAATAATTAATGCACAATAAATTAGCACCATTATTATGGAGATTCATCAAAAAATTAAAAATATCACTACCATACAACTCAGAGGTCCCAACTCTAGATATATATCCAAAGGAAATGAAGTCAGTGTATTGAAGACACATATTCTCATGTTTATTATCTTACTATTTACAATTAAGAAACAGAAACAACTTTAGTATCTATTAACTGGCAAATATAAAAAGAAAGTATGGGATATGAATACTATGGTGAATTATCTAGCCATAAAAAGGAGTGAAATCTTTCTGTTTGCAATAATGTAGGTTAAGACTAGAGATCACTTAACTATGTAAAATAAGGTTGGTAAATAAATATAAGTACCTCATGACCTCACTCATGTGAACAGATTAAATATTTATTTCTATAAGTTGAGTATGGACTGGTAGCTAATAGAGGCTGGAGAAAGTAGAAAAAAATAACGAACAGGAAAATTTGACAAATGAGTATTAATTTATGGGTAAACAGGAACAGAGACATTCTGAAGTGCTGTTGCACAGTGGGCTACTGATAGAAAACAATAACAAATGAAATTTTATATGATAACAAATCATATTTCAAACATCTAAAAGAGAAATCCTCACACCATACATAATAATGGTTGAATATTGGTAGTCATGGCAATTCCTTGTGGTTTGAGGAAGCACCAAAAGCAAGATAAAAGAGTTGCTCTTGCCAATTTGTTCATTAGCCATATGTGAACTAAATCCAACAAAACAATTGCTTGAACATGGTCACTAATGAAAAATCTGCAATGTGTGCTTTTCATGTATAAGTGATCATAAAAGGCCAGTAAAGAACAATCTTAGAAGCAAAAATAAATATTGGCTTCAATTCCAAAGATTCATAAACTTCCAAAAGACTGAGGCTTCCTAGAATTTTATATATAACTTGACATCAGTTAGCAAAATTTTGACTACCAAGCTGACACACATTCCCAGTTGAAAATGAGTAAATTGGACTGTCTACCTACTAGGATAAGTATTCTATGGCTTTTTAAGCTACAGAGGATCATTTTATGAGTACATCTTTCTGAATAATCTGCCAGACCGCAATGTAGGAATGCATAATATCCAGTGTCTTTATTCACAGTTAACAGAGCCTCAAAGTAGCATAAGATTCATTAATAGTAGAATAAGTTTCTTTCTCTGCCCCCTTTATTAATTTTCTACAACTTATCTTTATTTTTTGTGACTTTCTGTCAATCCTCATACTCACTCTCTACCAGGGAATACACAGCACTCCACACTTGGCTGAGGCTCAGAGAGGCTATCTCCGTCCAGTTTCCACCCCTCCATTGTAGAGAACCAAAGTCCTGCTAGAACGCATCCCCTCCCCTTAGCCCTTGCTACTATCCCACCACTATCCTCTTCAGACCTGATGCCATTATTGGCCAGAATCATGATACCCCTACTTCTATCTTTGTCACACTTTGTAGTGCTAGACCCAAGGTCTTGCTTAAGAGAACTCAAGACTCAATAATCCATAGCCTCCCAACTAGCCTATCACTCAGCAAGTGCATTGAAGTAATCTGGAACTGCATAGATCTGAACGTACAGTTCTAACCAGAAATTCAGATCTAGAACTAGTCAGAATCCTAGCTGTACAATCCAGACTGTACTCAAACTAAGACTGAAAATCAAACATCATTCTTCTGATTCAGAAAATCAGAACAAGATAAAATTGTCCATTTTCTCCATGTCTTTCCAATAGAGTACCTAAAGTCTTAGCTAAAACAGCAAAACAACTGAAGGAGATTAAGGAGATATAAAGAGGAAAAGCCATATCTTTATTTGCATATGGTACAATTTTATACCTGAAATACCCTCAAGGCTCCACAATGTAACTTCAGTTGATAACACTTTCAGGAAAGGAGCAGCATACAAAGTTAATATTTAAAATGCAGTAGCCTTCTTGTGCACAAATGACAAACATACTAAGAAAGAAATCAGGGAAAGAATACGTTTCAAAATAGGCTCAAAAACATCTTGGGATAACTCTACCCAAACAAGTAAATGACAAGTATAATAAAAGACATATGACACTGATGAACAAAATGGAAGAAGATATCAGAAACTTGGAAGATCTCCCATGCTCATGGATTGATGAGAGTAATATAGTAAAAATGCCCATCATAACAAAAGCAATCTATAGATTTGCTGCAATCACCATCAAGTTACAATGTAAATCTTCCTACAGATTAAAAACTAACCTTCAACTTTTTATAGAAATACAATAAAACAACAAAAAGACCAAAACAAAACAAAACAGGATACCTAAACCAATCTTGAGCAATAAAAGAAAAAAAAAAACATACAAAAAACCTTCAGGAGCTACATATGTTCCAGATTTCAAGCTATACTATAAAAACAGACATGTTAATTGATGGACTAGAACTGAAGAGCCAAGTATAACTCCCCATACTTATGGATACCTGATTTTTTTGAGATTATAATATCACAATATTTTTCTTTCTCTTTCCTCCCTCCATAACCTCCCATGTACCCCTTCCTTCTCTCCTTCAAATGTATGGCCTATTTGTTCACTAATTGTTACTGCATGTATATTTATACCTACATACAATCTGACTAGTTCACCTAATGTTACTTGTATGTATGTTTTCAGGGTTGAAACCTAGTGAAGTGTCCCCATTCGTGTTGGCATGTCCATTTGTGTCATCTTTGTTCAGTTTATATTTGGAGAGTCATGTCAGTGAGACTTAACAAAGAAAGTAAAAATATTCACTGGAGAAAAGAAAGAATCTTCAACATAATGTTACTTGTCAAATTGGATAGCTGCATACAGAACTGTATCTCTCACCTTGCCCCCCCCCAAAAAAAAAACAACCATAAATACAAATGAACCAAGGACTTTGCCTTAAACCAGATCTCTGAATCTTATATAAGAAAACATGGGAAATAAGCTTGAACTCATTGACACAGGAATGGGCTTTCTGAGCAAGACTTGAACCAAACAGGCATTAAGATCAACAATTAATAAATGGGACCTAATGAAGCTTAAAAATCTTCTGTATAGTAAAGAGCAAAGAGGCAGCCAACATAATGAGAAAAAATCCTCATCAATTATAAATCTGACAGAGGATTATCATCTAGAACATAAAACAACAACAACAAACCCACTAAGCATCAAGAAAAGAAATAACCTTACTAAAATTGGGTATACAAGTGAAGAAACACTTCCTGACACTATTACTGAGGCTATAGAGTGCTCACAAAAAGGAGTCTATCATGACTGCCCTCTGAAAAACCCAACAAGCAGCTGAAAGAGTCAGATGCAAATATTTACATCCAACCAACAGACAATGCTCCTGGCACTTGTGGTTGAGTCAGGGAAAAGCTGGACGAAGCCGAGGGGGAGGGCAACCCTTTAGGCGGACCAGCAGTCTCAGTTAACCTGGACCCCTGAGATCTCTCAGACACTGGACCAGCAGCCAGGCAGCATACACCAGCTGATATGAGGCCCCCAACACATATAAAGTACAGGACTGTGGGGTCTGTGTTCAGTCAGAGAAGATGCACCTAACGCTCAAAAGACTGGAGGCCTCAGGGTGTGGGGAGTTCTTGGTGGAGAGGGGGTGGGTCCGGTGGTGATACCCTCATGGAGACTGGGGGTGGAGGAAAAGGAGGTATGGAATGTGGAACAGAGGGAGGACCAGGATGGGGATAAAATCTGGAATGTAAAAAGAAAAAAGAAAGTTTAAATACAATTTTTTTAAATTCTCAAAATATTAAACAAACAAACAGGAAAATGTTTAAAATTGATTTTAAAATGTTCAACATCTTTAGCCATCATGGGATTACAAACTGAAGCTACTCTGAGATTTTATCTTACCTGAGTCAGATTGTCCAAGATTAATAAAACAAATGAAAATAGATGCTTTCAAGGATAGAGGGAAAGTGACACATTCATTCACCACTGATGGAACTGCAAATTGGCATAGCCACAATAGAAATCTATTTGAAGTTTCCTTTAAAAACCTGAATGTATCTACCCAAAGGACCCTACAGAGATAACCTGCTCTTCCATGTTCATTGTTTCTCCATTCATAACAGCCAGCAATTGGAAGCAGTCCAGATACTCACCAACTGATGGAGAATGAAAACATGGTACATTTACATAATGGAATAGTATTCTGCTGTTAAAAAGTAAAATTATGAAAATTTCAGGTAAATGGATGGAACTTAAAGTAGTTTTTCTGAGTGCAGTAACCTAGACCTGGAAAGACAAATGTTTGTTTTCTCTTATATGTGGATGTTCCTTCTTAGGCTTTTGATATGTGTGTGTTTCAATCTGAATAACCACAGAGATTAGGCAGTGAGCATGAGTCCAGGGCAGAGAATGGGATCTTCCAAGGACAAGAAAATAGAATATGTTAGAATATTATCAAAGGATTAAGAAAAAACAAGAATAGAAAGATCAAGTGGGGGAAGGCAATGAGATGGAAGAATAAAGAAGGGAATAGGGTGAAGGACAACAAACTCTAAAGGCTTTTAATAGCCACATGGAAACCTACTACTGCTGAAGGTTTGAAAATTAAGTATATGTGTGCTGGATAGATTTAGGGCAACATGATACAGGCTATTCTCCTCCTTCAAGAAGAAGGAAACTTGATTGAGAAAATTTTGCCAACTAGATTGGCCTTGGTGCATTTTCATGATTATTGATTGATGTGCGGGGGTCTTACCAGATGGTAGGTGGTGCCATGCCTGGGTACTTATGAGAAAGCAGGATGAGCAACAGTTGGGGAGAAAGCAAATAAGCAGCACTCCTCCATGGCCTCTGCATCAGCACCTGCCTCTGGGTTTCTGCCTTGAGTTCCTACACTGACTTCTATGGATTCATAGACTATGAACTATAAGGTGAATTATTCTGCCCCCAAGTTGCTTTTAGTCATGGTGGGTTTTGTAGCAATAGACATCAAATTATAATGACACATATGAAAATAATTTGAAGGATTCACCAGATAATCAGGGTGACAATACTCCAAACTAGACATTTTTTATTTTTATTTTATATTTTATTTGCATTTCAAATGCCATCCTCTTTCCCTATTTCCCCTCCCTAGAAAACCCCTATCCCATGCCCTCTTTTCCTTTTTGCTTTTATACAATTTTTAAAAATATTAATCAAAGGCTTTATAAGTTTGGTAATGCTCAATCAGAAGTGTAACCCAATACCCAACCTAGATATATCAACTATCTTTGACTGGTGGAGACACGTGAACATCTGCCTCCCTGTCTTCCCCCTCTTTCTCTCTCTCATCACCTTGCTTCTCCTCTCCTTCATCTTCTCCTCTCCTTACTCCATTTCTTCCTCTCAGAACTCCTTCCCATTTAGCTCCTTCTACATATCATCCTTCCTGTTAAAATAACACTTTTCTCTCAAAATACAATTAGAGCATAATTATTCCTAATCGTACCAGTGATGTACAAGATAGTCCTAATACCCAGTCCATCATTTTGTTGACTAACCAGAACCTCTGTCATCTCTCCTAACTAAAACACTTAGTTTTGAACCTGGCTTTTTTCTTGGCTTTAGAATGAATGTCAGCTGAAAACCATCCACTCAGATCTTTTCTCTCAAAGTATATAGCCAGGATTGGCTATGAGACTATAAGTTTTCAACCCCATCAGAAATCCAGAATGACTGAGTTAACTGAAATTATGGGAAGCACAAAGCATAGCTTCTAAAGCGTAGCCAATTTATAGAGACCTCTGAACACCTGAAAAACCCCTATACTACTGAACGTTGGAGCATCAAATCTTCAGCCTTCTGGCCCAGAATCATCTGACAGACCTTACTGATGCAGAATTATTAAGGGCTGATTACTCTGTCTAGGCAGATATAATCAGTCGACTATTCTGCAAGTGTGTCCTTTTCTGGACAGTAATTTGTCTGTAGATGGAAAGAGGCAATTCTTGCCTAGTGGCTATCACTGCACAACTGAAGTAACTCCAAGGATGCTCAATTTCTTCTTAGAATCCCCGACAGGAAGCTGTCAGGAGCAAACAGGTCACTAATCAAAATGAACATTAATATAGAAATGTTTGTAACGTCAATTCTATGGACTTCTGACATTTTGAAAACCAACTATCCATGTAAGGTAACCCGGACTGTTGTCTGTTAACTCCTCTCAGCTATTTCTAAATAAAATATGGAAAACACCCTAACAATAAACTCAAAGCCATGAACTTGCTATAGTCCCTTAACTCACAGTCTAACCATCTCAAATAAGTTTAAAAAGTTAAAGAAGGACTGGGTCTAAGCCTTGTATTCCTAAATGTGTTATAGAAGCACAATGCCTATGAGAGTATCAATATTCATCTCACTTTTATATCAATAAGGAGCTCGTACCAATGAAAACCTTAATTTGAAATCAAAGTAAATTTTGTACCATTTAAGAAATTATAACATCGCTGGGCGGTTGTGGCGCACGCCTTTAATCCCAGCACTTGGGAGGCAGAGGCAGGTGGATTTCTGAGTTCGAGGCCAGCCTGGTCTACAGAGTGAGTTCCAGGACAGCCAGGGCTATACAGAGAAACCCTGTCTCGAAAAACCAAAAAAAAAAAAAAAAAAAAAGAAAAAAGAAAAGAAATTATAACATCATCTTGATATTAATTATACAGATTTCTACCAATAGGTTATGGCTATGCAATAAGTCCTAGCTAATCCTCCCTGTTCCAACAAACCACTACTTTTCCCTAGAAAGACAGACCAATATTAACCACCTTAGTCCCCCATTGAGATATTAGAAGAGGGGTGGGGGGAAGAGTAAATTGATAAGCCTCTGACACTCTGTCTTCACTGCATCCAGATGGAATTCCAGGACATCGGAGGTTTGGGCAGGTCTGCTCAGTATGCTTGATGAGTAGATACACCAAGGCTGTGTATTCTGCAATATATAATTCTCACAAATTAGACATCTTATGCTACCACGTAAAACCTCCAGTATAAAGATGGGCTCCATTTAATTCAGTTGTTGGTAAAAGAGAATCAACAGTCCCCACCTCAAAAGCTAATGCCAATGTTGTTGATAACTCTCTAAAACCTGACAGTAAAGCCCTATTACTGAAAACAAATCAACAAGCAGAATACTTATATCATCCAAACTGGAAAAATCAAACTGAGGCCCAACTAGAAGCTTCATTCTTACTAATGACCATTCATAGAGCTACTCAGTACTCAGCAGGCTATAAGAGGAGAAACAGAATCATCAATGTCATCCAGCTATAAACCCTGTGACTCACAAGGGCCACCTGACTGAAGATATATTGATTTAATAGTGATACCGATTTTACTTGCCATGTCATCTCTGAGGAGTTCCATTAAAGACAAACCTAATATTATAATAATAATAATAATAATAATAATAATAATATAAATGGAGAGAGATGGTAATGGATGATAGATAAATATGTAGATAGATAGATAGATAGATAGATAGATAGATAGATAGATACCAGAACATGATGCATTGAAAGGTGAAATGGGGTTATTAATGAAGGAAAAAGGCATGAAGTAACTTTCGTAAGATAATGGATGTTTTTTCTTTATATGAAAGTATATATTTATTTAAATTTTTTAAAATGATAAGATTTAGCTATAGATAAATACTGTATATGAATGAAAAATATCCAATAGGAAATTCTTATCACTGTTATCTACGGATGCTTAGGTGTCTTCATCAGAGTTTCTATTGTCATGATAAAACATCATGAACAATAACAACTTAGGGAAGAAAGGGTTTATTTTAGCTTACAGTTCCATATTACAGTCTATCACTGAGGGAATCTTGGCAGGGACTCAACCAAGGCCAGGAACCTGGAGGCAGGAGCTGATGCAGAGACCATGGAGGAGTACTGCTTTCTGGTTTATACAGTCTGCTTTATTATAGCACCTAGTATCAACTCCCCAAAGGTGGCATTGCTCATAGCGAGCTGGGCTCTCCCATATGAATCAATCCAGAGAGTATACCACAGGCTTGCTCACAGGCCAATCTGAAGAGGATATTTTTTTTTTTCAAGTGAGGATTTTTTCTTCTAAAATGACTCTAGCTTGTATCAAGTAGACAGAAAACTTGTTTAACACAAAAGTTGTATAGGGAGATGTGTAGCGATACTTTCAATGCAGTAGAGTTGATATATGGATCAGATGTTGCTTCAGTATAGATATGTGATAATACAAGTAAAAGAAAAAAAATATGTCTGTGGTAGATCTAGAAAAACATGTCCCAACAATGTATATACTTCAAATCTATAAACCTATTTGACTTGGCCTGATTTTGTGCCATAGTCACCACAACAGTGGAATATTCTTAACATCTAGGAGTATTGTTCCTCTCTATCATGACACTCTGCTTTATCGTCCTAGGGGATCTCCTTGACCCATAACAGTTAATGTCATCTTGCCTCTCACAACAGCCAAAGTTACCCTGACTCT
The DNA here is from genome assembly GCF_011762505.2 of Arvicanthis niloticus. Taxonomy (NCBI): domain Eukaryota; kingdom Metazoa; phylum Chordata; class Mammalia; order Rodentia; family Muridae; genus Arvicanthis; species Arvicanthis niloticus. The sequence goes on along the minus strand of NC_047679.1, from coordinate 118,304,017 downwards.
CAGTCACAGTTCAAATTCAGTTGTAGTTTGTTATTCAGTGATGCTTCAGTTATTAGGTAGCATACATATTCTACAATTACTACTCCTGAAATACTTCAGATATCGTTTTCATCCTTGGTAATCCATAAGGTTTTGCCTTCAGTCATCAATGTACTCAATATACCCCAGTATAGTCAAATAAAACAAACTCACAAAGCATAGTACTAATTTTAGGTATCATGGTATAATTTTTGGAACTAAATAAAATGTATATTTTTGTCAGTATCTCTCTACTCCACAAATAACACACAAGTTACGATTTCTGGCCAAGCACATCACCTCTGTCACAATCCTCCAATGATCCGTCACTGCTTATGTGATTTTTACATCTCACAGAGAAATAATCACACTGGGCTAAATATGAAATTTTCTATTTTTATTTTCTTATCTATTTGTAACAGATAGTGAATTTTTAACACACTGACATAAAGTTTGGATGATATAGAAAAATAGTAACTCCATTTATTAAGACTGCTTTGTCATACTTTCAGTTTATTAGCATTTTATGCACAAGCATTTATATGAAAAGGAAACATGGTTAATACAATTTTTTATCTTATTAAAAATCCCTTTTACTAAATTTCCTGGTTTAAGATATAAAATGTCTTTCCTCTGTATTTACTGGATACTTATAATCAAGAAGACATTATAATGTTCACTGTTAAGCTAGAGAAAGAGGACAGCTATTGCACTGCTTGCCTGACATGCCCAAGGTCTTGCATTCTATCCAGAGTACCACAAAGAGAAGAATGTTTACTGACAAAGTCTTGTGTCTTTGTTATAAATAGAAAATTAAAAAATCAAATCATAGAAAGAATCAAATAGCCATTAAAATTTTCAACTTCCATAAAACTCAGCACAATAAAAGTAATGAGTAAAAGTAAAATGCAATTAAAATACACACAAAAACACCTAAATTAATAGAATAGGGAAGACTGACAACTTTTCTTTTAAGACAGGATGTAGTTCTGTAAGTCAGGCTGTCAGAATGAAATAGAACTCATTATATAGTCCAAGCTGCCATCTAATTCATGACAATCCTCCCTCAACATTCCAAATACTAGGATTACAGGTGCAAGCCCCTGAACCGAGCTAAGGACTGACAATTTTGCCAACAGAAAACTAAGAAATGAATATAACTCCATGCCAATCAGTTCCACAAATGATGGCCAGTAGTTTAAAAAAAAAATCTTGATATTCTAGGGATGACTTAGAAAGGAATTTTACCCTCCATAATTTACAGAAGTAGTACTAAGGAAAAGTGCACTATTAAAAGCTTGAACATTCATTCCACTTGCCATCCTCTCATAAGAATCAGACAGAGATAATAAATAAATGGCCTGGAGAAAAGTCAAGACACAAATCTTGAGAGTGGAGCCACTACACACTGCTTTCAAGAATTCTTCAATCATCTAGATAAGCAAGAAAAGACAATTACAAAAAAAATACATACATATTTACATATACACAAACAAATACATGTATATAAAACTCAATATATATATATATATATATATATATATATATATATATATATATATATCCATAACAATATTCAACAACAACTGACCTTCATAATAGAGAACATTTATATTAACAACTAGATGAAATCTAGCCAGAAAAAAGATGGATGGAGAAGTCATTATAAAAAGAAATGTAACAGTACAAGAAGACAGAACTATATGTGTAATCCCAGGGCACAGGAGGGCAGATTCATAACATATTGTTCTTTACATGTAAAGGAAAATGTCTTTTCCACATATATACACATTCAAGTGACTTTATAAGTCTGCCTGAAAAAAAATCCTTAATAATATCATCAGCTAAACTAGTAAAATAATCAAAACATTGAACTTGAAGACAAAGAAGTTTTAAACAAATAAGTTGTTAAAAGCTGTGGATGCTTTTAGGGACTTTAAACCAAACAATTATGGAGACCAAGACATGCAAAGTCAATTTAAATATTAATTGGTTTGACAAAATCAAAGTGATTAACAAGGACTGTCTAAAGTTCCCTATGGTGCTGAAAAACAAAGAAAATGATAATTTCCCAAGAGAGTAATAGAATCATCTGGTAGGTCTATTAATAGCTTTTGAAGAATCTTTACACTGATTGCATGGTGGCTGTACTACTTTCTGTTTTCACTATCAATGAATAAGTATTAACTTTTCTCATACCTACAAGACATTTGTTGCCATGTTTCTAATCTTAGCCATTTTGACTGGAGTAAGATACTACAGAGACACTTTCTAATCCATGTTCACTGCTGTCTATTTACAGTATTCAGGAACTGGAAACATCCTAAATGTCCATCAGCAGATGACTGGATAAGAAGTATGGTATGATAACAATGAAATATTTTTCAACTATTAAGAAAAATGAACATTCACAAGTAAATGGATGGATCTGGAAATATCTAAATGAGGTAACACAGACCAAAAAAAGGCCAATGCCATACTTTCTTTCATTTATACATGTTAACTCTAACTCTTTATATATGTATTTTCATTTGGAATACCCACAAAAGTCAAAAAATTTGTAAGAGGACATGTAATGGGGTGCTTTCAAGGAAAGGAAGAAACTATGGTGGTATAATGGAAATAGAGAATACTGAAACAACAGGAAGTCTTAAATAGAGTGGGAGACAGGAGGGCAGGGCAGGGTTAAAGAGAGAACACCAAACATTAAATACCTTCTGAGGCCGGGCAGTGGTGGCACACACCTTTAATCCCAGCACTTGGGAGGCACAGGCAGGAGGATTTCTGAGTTGGAGGCCAGACTGGTCTACAGAGTGAGGTCCAGGACAACCAGAGCTACACAGAGAAACCCTGCCAAAAAAAAAAAGTCTGAAAAAGTCCTAAGAAAAATGACTACTGTGGAAGCATTTTAAAATATAAGCATATAATATATAAAAAGTTTAAATGGAGTGGTCATATAATGGGGCAACAATTTCTCCACTATATACCACAGGTTAACAAAATTAAAGCTCAGTCCCAGAAACAGGTCACTCCTTTTGGAGTTGTTGGCCAGTGAGGACCACCAGACTCCCCAATATTACAGGTCACTGCCATTGTTCTTGGTTTAGCCCTCCAGAACTTGATGAATAGAGCTTATTGCCGAAGACACCAGATAAACCACATACAAAACACAGTAAAATCAAGCTACTTTTGACCTGGGAGCTTCATCCCTACTGGCTAACTTTCATAATGTTTGAAGTCTAAGCATACTACCAAAGTAGAAAAAACTAATTCATCAAACTTATTTAGCTATGAACTCTGTGATGTATAGTTAATGACGTGCCTGGCAATCTGTATCCACTGAAGCAAGCAATCTTGTGGCAGAAATATCATGGGAGCAACCAATATCATTCTGATAGGCATTAAAGTTCACTACACAAGATAGAACCCATACCAAGCATCATTTCAGAGGTCAAGAACTTGCAGCTAGACAGATCAAAGCATTAAAGAAGTTGAGAGAGCAGGATTACAGTGACTTCAAGTCCAGTCCAGATTATATATCTTGTTTGCAAAATACCTAATCTACGTAGTAAGATGGTGATTTTGTATCTTGCTATTTTGCTGAAAATATTTATCATAGCTGAGAGTTTCTGGTACAATATTTACTTTTTTATGTATAGGATTTATCTCATTAACAAATAGGGGAAATTTGATTTATCCATTTTCTACTTATATAGTATGCTGTAAATTCATTACTCTGCTAAAGAGACACAGTGTTATGCCAAACCCCAATGATTTGTTACAAACTAAATTGGTGCATCAGTCCACGCCCATCAGAGAATTGATTTTGCAGTAGATGATGATTAACAGAGAGGTTCACAAATAGTCAAGATGAAAAGATGAGACCATGGAGTACTTAGCCCTAAAAGGAACAGCAATGTCACAGCCTCTTCTACTAAGATACAGGGATCATTGCATGGAAGAACCAAAGGTGCAGAGGAGGTAGATGAATATATGGAAACAGATGAAGAACTTTTGTAATTGATAGATATCAGGAAAGGAAGAGTTATTTTTCTTTATGGGTGTAATCTCTAGTGGGAGGAAAACACTCCCATGCATGTTCACATATTCAACAGGATACATCTAGCACTAATTGTACTGAAAATGGTTTTTTTTTAATGAGGTCACATTTCAAAGTATAAATGTGGAATGAGAGGTGGATCTCAGTGGAGTTGGGTGAGTAGGGTAAATATGATAAAAACAAAACATATAAAATTCTTCCTGTGAAGGTTCGACACCCAGCAAAAGGGAATGCAAGGGTGGCAAGGAGGGAGTGGGTGGATGGGGAAGCAACCTTGTAGAAACAGGAGGAAGGGGGAATGAAATAGGTGCTTGTGGAGGGGAAACTTGGAAGGGTGATAACATTTGAAATGTAAATAAATTAAAAAATAAAAAATTCTCAAAGAATTAATAAAATATATACAAACATAAATAATAACTGCATAATTATTTTGTTGAACTATGAACTTTTTTTCCTACTAAATCCAAGTCAATTTCTGTGTATCATTTAAATTTAAATGTGTAAATTTAAAATGGTGCAGTGTGATCTAATTTTTGTCAAAATTCTTAGAGCAACTACCCAGTCATCCAGTTAATGTCTTATTTTCAGAAAGACATAGATGAAAAGATATTTGCCAGTGCTAATTGTTGTTTCTTGGTGCAGAGCTTTGAAGTGAGTCCTTTAACTTTGTTTTTGTATTGTTTGACACTTGTTTACACTAACAAACAAATACTAATTGGAAAAACTAAAAATAGCTCATATAAAGGAACACAAAACAGAACAGAGCTGCCTACACAATAAATTATCAATACATAAAGGTAAAGAATAAAGGTAAATTTATCAATATATAAAGGTGATGCTTGAATTTATATGTTAACAAAAATTCATTCCCAGCAATTCACAGGAAATGCTGGTGTTTAGAGCTAAGGCATTAGTTATTTGGTCTATATAGCCACAATGCATATGAGAAACAAAAGAAACTTGATTTCTTTACTGCTATTTTATAGAAAGAACGTCTAACAAACTTGGAAAAGCTTTCTCCTGTCCATGTTGGGGAAAATTGAGATGTTGTTGTCATATTTATTAAGTAAGATAGTTAATCAGCATTTGAAATCTATACCTGTTTTCAGATTTTAGTCAAAATATCAAATGGATTGCAGAGTCCGAGACATTGTTTCTTTTCAATAGGACTTAGCATCCCAGCAAGCAAATGTGTTTCAGCTTCCACACTACACATTTCTAGCAACCAAGCAAAGATTTCTGTCTATGTATTTTTTATTCATTCATCAGCTAAATAATTTCTGCTGAGTCATCTAACTATGGTCAAATCACAAGAATTCAGCTCAAGGCACAATTATGCCCAATTTCATTAAATTACTTTTGGCAAATGGTGCTGGAGTTTTACAATAGTTTTCAAACATCTAATAAGTAATTGTGTATAATTGCACCATTGTCTGATAGTGAAATGAAAGAGCAGGCTCTGTGGTACAGTGAACCCTCCATTTATGTTGTACTGCAAAGCTTTCTGGCCAAGCAATCCCTCCCGACTGTCATGCTGAGGAAATTGTAGGGCTTATTGCAGTGTAGGCTTTTAACTTATGAAGATGGAACCAAGAAGCAAAACAGAACAAAATTCTACAAGTCCAGGCAGCCAAACTATTTCTCTTCCTATGTGACAGAGTAATGCCTGGCCAACATGGAAGGACAAACCATCTCTTTACGACCTTAATTACTTAGTAGTCTTAATTTGGACCTCCTAAATTGGAACACTGTAAAAAGACTCAGTCACTATTTGATGTGACTGGTAGACCTCAAGATTACTTTATCTTACTATCCTCTCTTAGAAAAAGGAAGTAAAAAATGTAATTCAAGATGCAACTTTAAGTTACATACAAGACAATTTGATTCTTTTGTCATTCATTGACTATTTATTAGGCACCTGTTATGTGCCAGGTTGTGGTCTCTAGAGAAATCACAACAGATAAGACAGACATGGTACTGTGGAATAACAAATAGGTTCCAGGAATGCAACCTCTAAAACTCTTGGGATCTCTAAAATGGTAAGAGGGCTCTACATAGCTTCAGGAACAAGAAAGATCACACCACAGTTGGACGTCTAGGACCTTCTGCTTGTTCTACCAGCTTCAGGCAGCAAAAATGGGCTGAAGGTTTAATTGATCATCAATAGCCTCATAAAACTCCAAAGCACAGTTTAAAGTAATTCCAGATTGTCAAATACATAGAGATACCTGAAGGATGGCACACTGAAAGAAGGCATAAAAGCTAAACGACCTCCTCTTAAATCTTGTCCTATGCTATGGTCTCTAAATCTCTTCATGTGACTGTTTATCTATACCCTTTGTTAACACAATAAACCACCAAATATGTTTCTCTACATTTAATAACCCATAAGTACAGACATGCCCCCCTAAAGAAAACAAAACTAAAACAAGCAAACAAACCTACTGTCTGCAACTGATCTTTGAAATAATGTCAGAGCACTTCACCAGAGAAATCTAGTGCTATCTCAAGGTAGACTGCATCAAAATTGAATTACTTTGTAGGAAACTCAGCTGGTATTCCATGGAGAATTGTTTGGTATATGAGGAAACTTCCTGTATATAATCCAGAGTTCAGAGGTCAAGTGCTCTGTGTTAAATGCTAACTGGCTCTATGACAGAGAAAGGGAAAGCAATTTCCCACAGAAACCTGCTTTCATATAAGTTATATTTTATTAAAGGTAAATAAAAAATAAGTTTTTACATAATGGCAAGTTCTTTATAGTAGTATGAAAAACAGCAAGGAAAGAAGGTTCCGGATGGTCTGTTGTTGGAATAGAAATACTCAAAGATATTAATTGTGAAATAAACAGAATAACTTATTTCAGTCTCTCTAAAAACAACTAAGTTTACATTAAAATTTATCCTCTCTTATACAACTGCATCTTCTAATCATATGCCTTTCATATTCTTCCCATTCAAAGAAAGCCTGTCATCATAATAATATATATTTTTATTGACTACATCTCCTTATACTGCACAGGAAAAATGGTTTATGACCAGTCAATCTCTTAAGAATCAGTTTGGCAGGGCACCCCGGATACCGCCAGACACATTCTGGGGGATCCATAGAATCCATAGCCAGCACTCGCACTCCCCTTCCGCTGCTCGCCCCTCTTCTGGTCTGAGGCCTGCTGGTGAGTGCACCCCAGTTACCGCCAGACACATTCTGGGGGCTCCACAGATCCCACAACCAGCTTTAGGTAGGAAAACATACATACTACCCTGAGCTCATAGCTGGGTGCCCTGAGTGCTCAGAATCCAGCAGATACACACACATCCCCGCCCCTGCCGGCTAGCACCCCCCTTCTGCCCATCTCCTGGGTCTGAGGCCTGGACCAGACCTCTGCCAGGTCTGCAATTGTGTGGACCCCAGATTACGCCTGAGACATACTGGAAGGTCCACTCAACCCAGAGCCACAGAGGAACAACTGAACTCAGAGTGTCAGACAACATATCCTGAGATATCCAAGAGGAGACACTGCACCCAGAACAGCAGACAACTAGCTGGACTGCTACCTTGGAGGCACCATATCCTGAGGCATCCTAGAGATACCACGTTAATCAGTGCAGCTGGAAAAAATCACAGAGACATTTGGACCCCTAGAAGACTAAACACAAGCGAGACAACTGGAAAGGCAGGCTTCAGTCACACACAGAAGTACAGGTAGCACTAGATTTAACCAGATGGCAAAAGGCAGGCGCAAGAACGTAAGCAACAGAAACCAAAGTTACATGGCATCATCAGAACCCAGTTCCCCCATCATAGCAAGCCCTGAACACCCCATCACACCAGAAAAGCAGGATTCAGAATTAAAATCACTTCTCATGATGATGATAGAGGACTTTAAGAAAGACATAAATAACACTCTCAAAGAACAGATAGAAACCCTTAAAGAGGAAACACAAAATTCCCTTAAGGAATTGCAAGAAAATGCAACCAAACGGGAGAAGGAATTAAACAAAACCATGCAGGATCTAAAAATGGAAGTAGAAACAATAAAGAAATCACAAAGGGAGAATACCCTGGAGATAGAAAACCTAAAAAAAAGATCAGGAGTCATAGACACAAGTATTACCAACAGAATACAAGAGATGGAAGAGAGAATCTCATGTGCAGAAGATACCATGGAAAACATTGACACAACTGTCAAAGAAAATGCAAAAAACAAAAAGCTACTAACCCAAAATATACAAGAAATCCAAGACACAATGAGAAGGCCAAACCTAAGGATAATAGGAATAGATGAGGGGGAAGACTCCCAACTTAAAGGACCAGTAAATATCCTCAACAAAATTATAGAGGAAAACTTCCCTAACCTAAAGAAAGAGATGTCCATGAATATACAAGAAGCCTACAGAACTCCAAATAGGTTAGACCAGAAAAGAAATACTTCCCACCACATAATAGTCAAAACATCAAATGTACAAAACAGAAAAAATACTAAAAGCAGTAAGGGAAAAAGGCAAAGTAACATAAAGGCAGACCTAGAAGAATTACACCAGACTTCTCACCAGAGACCATAAAAGCCAGAAGATCCTGGACCGATATCATACAGACCCTAAAGGAACATAAATGTCAGCCCAGACTACTATACCCAGCAAAACTGTCAGTCATTATTGATGGAGAAACCAAAATATTCCATGACAAATCCAAATTTACACAGTATCTCAACACAAACCCAGCACTTCAAAGGATAATTGGTGGAAAACTTCATCACAAGAAGGGAAACTACAACCTAGAAAAAGCAGGAAAGTAATCTTCCAAAAACCATAAAAGAAGGTAGCTACGCAAACATATCTCCACTGCCAATAACGAAAATAACAGGAAACAATACTCATTTTTCCTTAATATCTCTTAATATCAATGGACTCAATTCTCCAGTAAAAAGACATAGACTATCATACTGGATACGTAAACAGGACCCAACATTTTGCTGCATTCAGGAAACACACCTCTGTGGAAAGGACAGACACTACCTCAGAGTAAAAGGTTGGAAAACAATCTTCCAAGCAAATGGTCCCAAGAACCAAGCTGGAGTAGCGATCCTAATATCAAATAAAATCAGTTTTCAACCAGAAGTACTCAAAAAAGATAAAGAAGGACACTTCATATTCATCAAAGGAAAAATGTACCAAGAAGAACTCGCAATTCTCAACATCTATGCCCCAAATGTAAGGGCACCCACATACATAAAAGACACTTTACTAAAACTTAAAGCATACATTGCACCCTACACAATAATAGTGGGAGATTTCAACACCCCACTCTCAGCTATGGACAGATCATGGAAACAGAAACTAAATCGAGACACAATGAAACTAACAGAAGTTATGAAACAATTGGACTTAACTGACATCTATAGAACATTTCATCCTAAAAAAAAAAAAAAAAAGAATATGCCTTCTTCTCAGCACCTCATAGTACCTTCTCCAAAATAGACCATATAATTGGTCACAAAACAGGCCTCAACAGATACAAAAAGATTGAAATAATCCCTAGTACCTTATCAGACCACCATGGATTAAGACTTGTCTTTGACATGGACAAAAACAACAGAAAGCCCACATACACTTGGCAACTGGACAATGCTCTACTCAATGATAACTTGGTCAAGGAAGAAATTAAGAGAGAAATTAAAGACTTTTTAGATTTAAATGAAAATGAGGACACATCATATCAAAACATGTGGGACTCATTGAAAGCAGTACTAAGAGGAAAAACCATAGCTCTAACTGCTCACAAAAAGAAAGTGGAAAGAGCATACATTAACAACTTGACAGCAAACCTGAAAGCATTAGAACAAAAATAAGCTAATATACCCAAGAGGAGTAGACAGCAGGAAATAATCAAACTCAGGGCTGAAATCAACCATGTCGAAACAAAAAGAACTATGCAAAATATCAACAAAACCAGGAGCTGGTTCTTTGAGAAAATCAACAAGATAGACAAACCCTTAGCCAGACTAACCAAAGGGTGCAGAGACAGCATTCAAATTAATAAAATCAGAACTGAAAAGGGAGACATAACAACAGAAACAGAGGAAATTAAAAAATATTATTAGATCCTACTACAAAGGCCTATACTCAACAAAATTGGAAAATCTGGATGAAATGGACAATTTTCTAGATAGATACCAGGTACCAAAGTTAAACGAGGAGCAGATAAACCATCTAAACAGTCTCATAACGCCTAAAGAAATAGACAAAGTCATTAAAAATCTTCCCACCAAAAAAGTCCGGGGCCAGATGGTTTCAGTGCAGAATTCTTTCAGACCTTCAAGGAAGACCTAATACCAATCCTCTTCAAGCTATTCCATCGAATAGAAACAGAAGGAACACTACCCAATTCATTCTATGAAGCTACCATTACACTCATACCTAAACCACAGAAAGACCCAACAAGGAAAGAGAACTACAGACCAATCTCTCTTATGAATATTGATGCAAAAATACTCAATAAAATTCTCGCAAACCAAATCCAACAACACATCAAAACAATTATCCATCAAGATCAAGTAGGCTTTATCCCAGGAATGCAGGGATGGTTCAATATTCGGAAATCCATCAATGTAATCCACTACATAAATAAACTCAAAGAAAAAAACCACATGGTCATCTCACTAGATGCTGAGAAAGCATTTCACAAAATTCAACATCCCTTCATGTTAAAAGTCTTGGAAAGATCAGGAATTCAAGGCCCATATCTAAACATAGTAAAAGCAATATACAGCAAGCCAATAGCCAACATCAAACTAAATGGAGAGAAACTTGAAGCAATCCCACTAAGATCAGGGACTAAGCAAGGCTGCCCTCTCTCACCTTACCTATTCAATATAGTACTCGAAGTCTTAGCCAGAGCAATTAGACAACAAAAGGAAGTCAAAGGGAAACAGATAGGAAAGGAAGAAGTCAAAATTTCACTATTTGCAGATGATATGATAGTATACTTAAGTGAACCTAAAACTTCCACCAGAGAACTCCTAAACTTGATAAACAACTTTAGCAACGTGGCTGGATATAAAATCAACTCAAACAAATCAGTAGCCTTCCTCTATTCAAAGGATAAACAGGCAGAGAAAGAAATTAGGGAAATGACACCCTTCACAATAGCCACAAATAAAATAAATTATCTTGGAGTGAATCTAACCAAGCAAGTGAAAGATCTGTATGACAAGAACTTCAAGTCTCTGAAGAAAGAAATTGAAGAAGATCTCAGAAGATGGAAAGATCTCCCATGCTCCTGGATTGGCAGGATTAACTTAGTAAAAATGGCTATCCTGACAAAAGCAATCTACAGATTCAATGCAATACCCATCAAAATTCCAAATCAATTCTTCATAGAGGTAGAAAGAGCAATTTACAAATTCATTTGGAATAACCAAAAACCTAGGATAGTGAGAACTATTCTCAACAATAAAAGAACCTCTGGGGGAATCACCATTCCGGACCTCAAACTGTACTACAGAGCAGTAGTGATAAAAACTGCATGGTATTGGTACAGAGACAGACAGGATGATCAATGGAAGAGAATTGAAGACCCAGAAATGAACCCGCACACCTATGGTCACTTGATCTTTGACAAAGGAGCTAAATCCATCCAGTGGAAAAAGGACAGCATTTTCGACAAGTGGTGCTGGCTCAACTGGAAGTCAACATGCAAATTAATCCATTCTTATCCCCTTGCACAAAGCTCAACTCCAAGTGGATAAACGACCTTCACATAAAGCCAGATACACTGAAACTATTAGAAGAGAAGTTGGGGAAGACCCTCGAATACCTAGGCACAGGGGAAAAGTTCCTAAACAGAACACCAATGGCTTATGCTCTAAGATCAAGAATCGACAAATGGGACATCAAATTGCAAAGCTTCTGTAAGGAAAAGGACACTGTCAACAAGACAAAACGGCAACCAACAGATTGGGAAAAGATCATTACCAATCTTACATCCGATAGGGGGCTAATATCAAATATTTACAAAGAACTCAAGAAATTAGATGCCAAACAACACAATAACACCATTAAAAAATGGGGTACAGAGCTAAACAAAGAATTCTCAACTGAGGAAACTCAAATGGCCGAGAAGCACCTTAAGAAATGCTCAACATCCTTAGTCATCAGGGAAATGCAAATCAAAACAACACTGAGATACCACCTCACACCAGTCAGAATGGCTAAGATCAAAAACTCAGGTGATAGTAGATGCTGGCGAGGATGTGAAGAAATAGGAACACTCCTGCATTGTTGGTGGGGTTGCAAGCTGGTACAACCACTTTGGAAGTCAATCTGGCGGTTCCTCAGAAAATTGGACATAGCACTACGTGAGGATCCAGCTATACCACTCCTGGGCATATACCCAGAAAATGCCCCAACAAATAACAAAGACATATGCTCCACTATGTTCATAGCAGCCCTATTTATAATAGCCAGAAGCTGGAAAGAACCCAGATGCCCTTCAACAGAGGAATGGATACAAAAAATGTGGTACATTTACACAATGGAATATTACTCAGCTATTAAAAATAATGAATTCGAGAAATTCTTAGGTAAATGGATGGAACTAGAAAATATCATCCTGAGTGAGGTAAACCAATCACAAAAGAACACATATGGTATTTACTCACTGATAAGCGGAGATTAGCCCAAAAATTTGAAACAACTAAAATTCAACTACCAGATGACACGAAGCTCATGAAGAAGAAAGAACAAGTGAGGATGCCTAGGTCTTTCTTAGAAGGAGTAACTAAATACCCAAGGGAGCAAATATGGAGACAAAGTGTGGGACAGAATCTGAAGGGGGCATTGTAGGGAGACCATTCCATCTGGGTATTCATTCCATGGGCAATCACCAAAAATAGACGCTGATAGGGATGTCAGGATGGGAAAGCTGACAGCAGCCGGATAAGGCTGTCTCCTTAGAGGTCCCCCAGAGTCGGACATACCCAGAGACAGATACCCACAGCTATCCATTAATCTGATCAAAGGTTCCCAATGGAGGAGTTAGAGAGCAAATTGAAGGAACCTTAAGGGCTGGTGGCCCCGTGAGGAGAGCAACAATACCAACCAGCCAGAGCTCCCCAGGGTCTAAACCACCAGCCTAGGAGCACATATGGAGAGACACATGACTCCAGCTGTATATGTAGGGGAGGATGCCTTGTTGGGCATAGGTGGGAGACAAGGTCATTGGTACCCTGAAGGCTGAGCACTGAGGGGGGGGCGGAATCTGAGTGTGGGGTGGGGGTCTGGGGGTAGGTAGTTAAACATCTTCATAGAAGCAGGAGGAGGGGGGATGGGATAAGGGGTTCCTGGGTGGTGGGGGAAATATGGTAAGGGGATAAAATTTGAAATGTAAATATTATATCCCATAAAAGAAGGGAAAAAATAGAAAAGCGAGTAGAACCAACATTCTTAATAAAATGTCAGCCCTCTTAAAAAAAACTATCTTGATACTAAAATTTGTTTTGAGAATTGTATATTGCAAAATGATCAGCCTTGGAGTATCTACTCAACAAGCAAGCTGGGCAGACCTGCTCAAACCTCTGAGGTCCGGGAATTCCATCTGGAGGCAGCGAAGACACAGCATCAGGATTGTCAATTTGCTCTCTCCCCCCCCAACCAACTCCTCTTCTAATATCTCAACGCCCATAATCACCTTGACGAAGCTAATGATGAGTCAGTGCCCCTATTCCCTGGGCTTGGGGACTAAGATGGTAAATGTTGGGCTGTCTCTCTAGGGAAAAGTCGGAATAGAGAGGATTAGCTAGGGTTTATTGCATAGCCATAACCTATTAGTAGAAATCTGTATAATTAATATCAAGATGAAGATATAAATTCTTAAATGGCACCAATTTACTTTGTTTACAAATTTTAAGGTTTTCATTGGCATGAGCTTCTTAGTGATATAAGAGTGAGATGAATATTGTTACTCTCATAGGCATTGTACCAGTATAACACATTTAGGAATACAAAGCTTAGACCCAGTCCTTCTTTAACTTTTTTTAAAACTGATTTGAGATGGTCAGTCTGTGAGTTAAGGGACTATAGCAAATTCATGACTTGGAGTTTATTATAAGGGTGTTCTCTATGTTTTATGTAGAAATAGCTGAGTGGAGTTAACAGGCAACAGTCCAGATTACCTTACATGGATAGCTGGTTTTCAAAACATCAGAAATCCTTAGAATTGACATGACAAACATTTCAGTATTAATGTTCATTTTCATTAGAGACCTGTCTGCTCCAGACAGCTTCCTATATTGAATTCTAAGAAGAAATTGAGCATCCTTGGAGTTACTCCAGTTGTGGTGAGACAGCCACTAGGCAAGAATTGCCATTTTCCTTCTACAGACAAATTACTGTCCAGAAAAGGACACACTTGCAGAATAGTCGACTGATTATATCTGCCTAGACAGAGTAATCAGCCCTTAATAATTCTGCAGCACTAAGGTCTGTCAGAAGATCCTGGACCAGAAGGCAGAAGAACAGATGCTCAAACGTTTGGAAGTAGAGCGAGTGTCCAGGTGTTCAGAGGTCTCTATAAATTGGCTAAGTTTTAGAAACTATGATTTGTGCTTCCCACAATTATAGTCAACTCAGTCATTCTGGATTTCTGATGGGGTTGAAAACATATAGCTATTCACCGTAAGAGAAAAGATTTGAGTGGATGGTCGTCAGCTGACATTCATCCTAAAGCCAGGTTCAGAACTAAATGTTTTAGTTAGAATAGATGACAGAGGAGCTGGTTAGTCAACAAAAGGATGGACTGGGTATTAGGACTATCTTGTACCTCACTGGTACAAATTGGCATAATTTTATGTTCTCATTGTATTTTGAGCGAAAAGTTTCATTTTAACAGGAAGGGTGATGTGTAAGGGGAGCTAAGGTAGGAGGAGTACTGAGAGGAAGAGAAGGAGTAAGAAGAGGAGAAGAAGAAGGAGAGGAGAAGCTAGGTGATGAAAGAGAGAAAGAGGGGGGAGACAGGGAGGCAGATATTCATGTATCTCCACCAGTCAAAGATAGTTGTTATATCTAGGTTGGTCAGTGGGTTACACCTCTGATTGAACAATTCCAAACTTATAAAGCCTATGATTAACATTATTTAAAAAAAATGTATAAATGCAAAAAGGAAAAGGGGGCATGGGATAGGGGTTTCCTAAGGGGGGTGGGGGCAGGGAATGGGGATAGGGGATGCCATCTGAAGTGTAAATAAAATATCTAATAAAAAAAAGAAAAAAAAAAGAAAAAAAAAGAATCAGTTTGGCAATTATGATTGTGTCTTATTCAATTTAGTATCTGCTACAAATTGTACTGTATATTTCTCAGAAAAAATATATGCTACTTTTAAACCCCTTGCTTTAGAATATGATTTTCTTGGGAAACAAAATCCTTGTGCATGTAATCAAGCTAAAATGGGGTCATTGGAAAGTATATGTGAAAGAAAAATTAGACACAAAGGCCTGTACACAGAAGAACCACCTGTGGAAATAAGATTAGAGTGCCTTCTTCACAAGCCAAGCAGTAAGCAGCTGAGTCTGTGTTACTTGGTAATGGGACTCCTAGAAAATTAATACACAACAATTGTAAGAGTTTAGCAAGAACAGTGAATATTTGAAGAATAAATAAATGAAATGCCCTATAAATAAAATTGTCTCTTTTAAAAATAAAAACTCACTAATGAATATATTTGATCTCCATATGTGACAAGGATATAAATTTGGTTGCCTTAAAAGCTTACATTGTTCTACAACAAATTAAAAAAAAAATAGTGTGTCCCCGTTATATATCTCAAACCTTTAGTTTAGTATATCAGAGGATGTGTATGAATCCTTGGCCTTGTTGGAAGGGAAGAAATAGAAACCAAAGAGAAACGGACTATTCATAGATGATGTTACAAGTCAGACCACAAAGGGAATCAAGTATCTGATGCCATTTGAAAATTAAATAAAAATAAACTTAGTTTATAGCAAGGAATTGTTAGGTTGCCAATGGGACAAAATCCCTTCCCAGTCCAGCAACTTTTCCAAATATATGGATGGATATAAATGTAGCTATATATTGAGATGGAGTACTAGCTCATGAGTTAACTCTACCTTGACCATCTAACCAGTATCAAGTGCTTGGGGAAAGTTCAGTTTTTCAGCTGATATTGTCAACCTCAAAAGAAGAGGACAAATAATTTGTTTCTTCCTAGGATCAATCAGGAAAATCAAGATTAGTAATAAAATACAAGGCCATCATGCCCTCAGAAATCAATGGGATACAATATAGAAAGCATGAGCTTTAGAGGCAAACAGACCTGAAATTAAATCTAGCCTCTTTTTATAAATTACCAGTAGTGTGATTTTAGGCAAGTAATTAAACTTTCCTCTACCTCTGTTTTATCTTGAAAATATAGAAAATTTAGAAAATTTAGAAAAGTCTTATATACAGTTTCTTAGGGCTACCTGAAATACCTTTCTGGGAATGGAAGTCTTACGGTTTGGCTGTGAGTCTTGGCCTTTTATTGCTCCAGCCCAAAATACCTCTCTGAAGCTTTGTTTTACATTCATCAAACTAATGATTGTTAGCCCTTTTGAAAACAAAACCTTGAACTTTCATTACCATTATATAATCCTTATTTCTTATTTCTTTCATGGTTGGATGGGAGTGAGAGGGGTACCCAGTGTTGCCCTTTTACAAATAATACCTCTTAATACTTTGTGATGCTATCTTAAATATTGGTCTTGGAAATCTCAGTGAAAGGAAATGAAACCATGAATTATCATAAAATGAGTTTTATTACCAATTTTAGAATCAATGCATTGTAATTTTGTACACATTCCATTAGTCAGACCCAGTTATACAATTCCAAAGCAACTGCAACTGCTCATAATATTCTTGTATATAAAAGGGGAAATGTAACACATAGACATATAAACAATTTCTGTAACAACATTCTTCCATATGAGCGCATTAGGCAACTTTATGGAGGTTAGATCCTATCTGTGCCAGCATTACTTGGATTTCCACCAGTGTATATAGTTTCAGAAAGATATTTTTGGTGCATGTTTGTGCACATGTGTATGTGTATCTAAGACTACAACTGTGCATAGTTTTGTAGTACATGTGTTTATGCCATTATGTGTGCACATGCAAGTGGAAGTTAGAAGTAGACACTAGATATTTTCTACTATAGCTCTCTACCTTACCTTTTTCAGGCAGGGTCTCTCACTGAACCCAACAATTGTCAGCTGGTTTGATTGACTGGTCAGCATTTTCTGGGGATCTTCCTGTGTTTGCTCCCCTAGCAGAATGTTTATGGACATTCAATACATTCAGATTTTCCATGGACACTGGGGTTTCAAACTCTGACACCTCACCCATTGAGATGCCTCTCTAGTCCCCAACATTTTTACACATCTTAAATATCACTTAAGACAACTGTTTTATTATCTCTAGGAAGCTAAATTCAGAAAAGACTGGTCAAATATTCAATGACAAATTTAAATGGTTTTCATGGGCTAAGTATAGTGGTGTTGTTGACGCAATTGAACTTCTTATTTCTCCAGTCCAAGAAAGAGAGTCTTCATACCCAGAACTGTGCTGTCAATGAGTATATAGCATTCAGGAAGAATAGTATAACACTAATTAAAATAAAGGTTTTAAAATGCCTAGATAGGAAAGATCTTTAGAAATTGAAATGAAGCTTGTTACAGAAAATATCTAAGAATATTTCTTAGTAAGTGCTAATCTAGGCAGATTTCTTCATTTATCAATTTGCAGATTAATCAAGAAGGATATTGTGTTTTACACAAAATATCTAAAAGTATTTTTTCTTCATCTTAATGCAGCTTAAATCTAAAAATGTGATTAGCATATGACAAGATTCAGGATTATAGAATGCTCAGTTTTCAATAAGAAACATGAAGAGGTATAGGCTAACACAAACACCACATATGCCATTTCTAGCAGGTAGCAATGCAGGCACCTTACATTTTGCTAACAGTGTTGTAATCGGGTGACAGTTTCTTTAACAATCCAGAAAAAAAAAAACAATCCAGAAAAAAACATTCTACATATAAAGTGAACTTTGACAAAAGGCTCAAGTAAAACCTTAAACTTTCTGTATAATGTTCTATGGATTCTGAGAGAAAATTACTTCCCAAAGTAAACATGCACAGAACTAAATTCCATAAATATGTTTTCATAAATATATGACCAAAGAAAAGTTGAATGATTGAGATGCCATACACAGGAGAGACAAAAAGAACAAAAACAAGAAGAGTGAGATGATGAGATATAAGTAAGATTTAGTTCTTAGTGCTGAAAAATATTTTGTTTTTAATTTACACATCCTGGCTGTGGAACTTGAAAATTCCTTAAAATTTGCTCAGTGTACATATTAATGCAGTTCATATGGTAATGGCAATCCACATACCATTATCTCACCCAAGTTCTCCAAGATTTTAAAGCCTTGCTTTATCTTCAAGGTAAATTTTATTAGGTTAGATTAAAAGATATTTGAATAAACAAAGCCAGAAAACAAATCTTCCACACAACATCAGTCAAATCTTACTGACTCTCAAGAAAGACTGATTAACCTATTCTCACTATTTTCACTACAACCAAGAATGGAATTGTTCATCTATTATAAGGAAGCCTATTTTCAGGATATGGCCAGCTACATAACAAATAGATTACAATCTATTCAACAGGTTTAAGTACTGCATTTCCCAAATTGTGTATTAATGTACACTTAGACCAAGAGATCATACTTCTAGGGAAACAACATAGGCAAAATATGAAAAGCTCTGTTCAAGGATACTCAGGCAGCATTATTTATAAAAGCAATGATCAGTCAGACTAAAATCATCCACAAGGTATTGCTTGAATGAATTAAAACATTTATATAAATTGAAGTAATATGTGAATATCATATTAATATTTATCTACAAAAAAGGAAGCGTGTTATCGTAAAAGAAGTCATAGAAGTTGTTAAATGTGACTGAGGTTATAAGTAAACACTCAGGCACTAACTTAAAGAAGCTTCTTTTGACCAAAGATAGAAAAACTAGGAGATCTGTGAGAATAGGTTAAAATGCAAGAAATATGCTCAGACCCATGAGTTCACAGAGAAAGTTTAGAAACAATCACTGTTCATCATCAATAATTCTAGGAAAGTAGCATGACCTAAGATATGTATTTGAAGTAAAAGAAAAATCAAGAGATAAACATAAAACAAGGTCTAAGGTTTTCCGAGGACTATTCTTTAGCTTTGACAAAACATGATGACCAAGGCAAATTATAAAAGAAAACATTTAATTTAGGGGCTTGTGGTTCTAGTGGGTTAGAGTCCATAAGCATCAGGGCAGAGAGCATAGCAGAGGGTAAGCAGGCATGGTGCCAGAGAAGTAGATGAGAGCTAACATCTTGAGGCAACAACCACTTAACAGAGAAAGAACGCTATCTGGGCATGCAAAGGGCTTTTGAAACCTCAAAGCTACCCCTCCTCCCAGTTACACAACCCCTAATCCTTCCCAAACTGAAGACCAAACATTGAAATGCATGAGCCTATGGAGACCATTTTCATTCAAACCAGCAGAAAGGAAGAAAGTATTGAGATGGATGAAATACAAGTAAAACTGTATGTTAATATACCTTGACTTAAAGCTGTTACTCTGCATAATTTTAAAATGTTAAATCCAAGTAAGACAGCCCCTTACTTTTTGAAAGCTGAAAGTAAAATGAAGCATTCCCTTTGGCTTTTGTCATATTTAACTTTTTTAAAGTTTAGATTGACCTAGATAATCATACGTACGAATACAGAATATTGTGACATTTCAACACATACATAAAGTAATACTGACCAAAACCAAATAGTAATTATCATCTAGCTCCCTTAGTAATTACTATTTTTAGAGCTTCCAATCTCCTCTCTTCACTATGTATAAAACGAGTTATTATAGACTATAGGCATCGCACATGCTGATATTATCAATGGGGGTGTGTTAAAAACCCTCAGGCAGCTACTTAACATTTCAATTGCCCAAAGGTAGAAGAATTTGGGCCTCAATTAGAATGATTTAACTAATTTAAAATACATGAACTATGCTTTGAAATAATCTGTGGGTTTAAGGAGTGTTGTATGGAAATTTGGGACTTGGATAACAAAGGTTTGAACTAATCAGGTCCACTTACATGCTCATTTTTATGTTTGGTTTTTTTTCTTGGAAATCTGTGGTAATTTATAACAAAATTTCAATCAAACAATATAAGATACAAGTGTCTAAAAATTAAGAAAAATTGGGGTATATTGAGAAGCATAAAACTCGTATAGATTAATCATAGTCTTTTAAACATTCATTACCATAAAATGCATAGAAATACAGCAGAAAATTTGAACATCATTAAAATGCATGCACACAAACAAATATAAACCATATATGTTACCACACATAATTGGAAGAAATGAAAAATAAATCATACCTTTGTAAATTAACTGTAGTACATGACTGTGATGGGTTTTATATGTTTGGCTCAGGGAGTGACACTATTAGGAAGTGTGGTCTTTTTGGAGTAGGTGTGTCATTGTGAGCATGGGCTTTAATACCCTTGTAGTAGCTGCCTTAAAATCAGTTTTCTCCTAGAAGCCTTCAAATGAAGATGAACTGTCAGCTTCTCCTGCACCATGACTGCCTGGATGCTGCCATGTTTTTGCCTTGGTGACAACGAACTGAACCTCTGAACCTGTAAACAAGCACGGTTAAATGTTGCCTTGGTCATGCTGTCTGTTCACAGCAGTAAAAGCCCTAACTAAGACAATGACATAGTAATGTAATAATTTCCTACCCATGCCCATTTTCTATTGATATTTCATGGACTAAGGTGTTCTAGTTATCTGTTCAGAACTGCTTGTGTGACTCTTATGTCTGTTATCAGTTTATCTTTCTGAGTATTGCAGAAAAGAAGAGATATTGCAGTATTGCCACATATTTTTACCATAATAGAATTTTTTTTAAAAAAAAAAGTGTTAATTGCTCATTGTACTGGCAAGTCTTCTGGGAAACAGGAGGCTGGTTTTTGTATATTGATGTTATATTCAGAGATCAATCAGTAAAAGAAACAAAGGATGAACCCCAGAGTACTCTAAACACCCTCAGTGCTCATAGCTGAGCTAATTGTCACAAGCCCTGCCAAGTCATCCCGAGCACAACCTCAAACATCAAGTAGGACACCTGGCTTCCATGTTGTAGCATCATCAGTGTTGAAGATGCCAAGTTCAGTAACATGGAGAGCCACAAGCAGAGGCCTGAAAGACTTCAGCTTTGTAGCATCTGTTAACAGGGACATAATTAACACAAGAAAGATACTGGGGAAAATAAAGCAGTTCAATATAAGAAACAGACATACTTCCATCAATAGACATGAAAATAAGTAAGATAAAAGATGAAAATCCATAAGAAATGTTTTTCTTATAAGACAGGACAATGTAGTGTTAAGTGTACTTGCAGAAAAAAAATATATGAAGGTAGTAAATGTTCCAGACCCTGGTGGGTTTTCAATTCAAGACAGTAAAATTGCAACAAATAACAACCATTGTAAATTCTATCCAACCCCTAGCTGTCCTCCAGGCAATTATAAGCAGAATTACTAGAACAGTGAGAGTGAAAAAGAAATGGGACTGAAGAGGATACCAAAGGCCAGGCAACAGTTCTGAGCCTCTCACAGGTGAGGGTCCTTACTTTGCTTCATGCAGAGGTACTCTGGGTATCCCCCCAGAGTATCCCAGCCTTCTTGGGCAAGGAACACTGATAGAGGATATTGACATCTGGCATATAAAAGTATGAGGTAGATTAGAGAGACAGAGTATTCATTGATATTAAAGAACACTGTTCCTCAGGGGCCTTTCTGGCTCCTCATAGACAGATTAAAAAGGAAACAAATGAAAAATATGAGGAAAATGAAGAACATGAGACCCAAGCTTTGTAGCCACCTTGAACATTGGTACTACTGAAAGTTCAGTTAACAACATAGACATCTAGAAATCCCCAAACCATAAAATGGTCAAGGGACAAATGCAGCCAAACCAACAGTCACAAACGTACATAGCCTTCATACGGTGCGCATGGCAAAACTGAATAAGCAGTAACGATCATCCAGTCTCAACAAGAAAAAAAAGTTCACGGAACGTATGCCTATAGAGAAGAAAAAGATAGACACAAGGATTATACATATTTATAATATATCTGGAAAATAACATAACTATAGTAAAACTTGAATAAGGAACACATAATTAAATAATTAAGAATTTATAAAACATCATAAGAAGTAAATTCGTTCAACACTGAAGTAGTCCAAGAGTGATTCATTTATATGTCTGTGAAATTTCTTTGTAACCACTGCTGTGCTATGTAATAAGAAAACAAGAAACACAATCCCTGATATTTGGTGTACGAATAAAATAAAATAAAATAAAAAATTTATGAACAAATAAATAGCCCCCAATATATACTACTACTCACTGTGCAAACTTATGAATATACCAAACAATGGCAACTGAAGATGTTCATGTCTTTCACAACCCAGAAAGGTTGTTATTATCAGCAGACTTACCATTTTACAGAACAAGTATCTGAAACACATCTATGTTAAGCAACACTCAAGTAATTCATATGTCGATCAAGGAAGAATGAAATCCAAGCTACTGGACTACAGCTCATATGATAGGCTGTGATGGCTAGTGGAGATGCCAGCATTTCTACTAGAAAAGACATTCCTGAATGTACGCTTAGCAACATGAAATTAGAGTGCTAATTCTATTCACGTTTATAAATAACAAGTGACCTTTCAAAGAATAGATAAGGTTAGAAAGAATAGTAAAAGGGCAGGTTACCTAAGCAACAGACCAGATACCAAGTACATGATTGAAATTCATTTCCAAAGTCAGTCCAGAAATGCCCACTAATCAGTCTTTTGAGAGGATCGTGCCAATTGGCATGAATGTCAGAAAAGCTTGCCCATATCAATGCAATCAGTGTTTGACAAGAGACATCAGATTTTGCCAGTGCCTAAGCAAGCAAGCTGCAGAATTAATACATAACATCTTAAGAAAACACTAGCTGATTTTGAAAGTGATGACAATTTTTAAAATCTGGCTTGAAATCTCAGAGAATTTGCAGAGCATCAATGATGATCTGTTATTATTTTCATAAAAAAAATAGATTTTTAAAGTTACTTTGACCTTAGAGAAAAAGTGCCCTTTTCCTTTAAATCTCTTATCCAGAAGTAATATCTTCAAGTGTTTTTGAAGTACATTTTCCAAAGAATACAAATTCAGCCAGAGCTTTCTTCCTGATAAGACTGTAGACTAAACCTGAAGAACTAGAGCGATAAGAAAATATATTTGATTAACCTGAGAGCAAACCCTAAACTATCTCTGTAAATACAGAGGATACAACTTTAAAAGGGAAATTCATACATCTATAAAGGTAGGAAGAAAAGCTGCCAAAGGAGGCTTAACTGTGCATATTAAGAAGAGCTGAAAAAAACAACACCCACCTCCAACTCTCCCAAGAAACAGCAACCTGAATTTAGAGCAAGGGTGTGTGGGAACATACATTTAAATATGTAAGCATCCTCTTTTTAAAAAAAAAAAAAAAAAAAAAAAAAAAAAAAACATGCTTTCCTTTTTCTATCCTGCTGTTAAATGAATGAGTCTCAAAGAAATGATGAAATATCTAAAATTAGCATTATCTATTTTACAACCAGCCCCTAGCTAAAATATTTGTATATTTAAAATGCAGCATACGCTGAAATTTTGTGGCTTGCCTATTCTTGACCAGATGCTACCCATTGCTCATACCTGAAAGGGGCTTTAATGGCCTTTTCTTTTGGGATATTACTATTCTTAGCATAACTCCCCTGGCCTTGCTGGGGAAGGAAGAAAAAGGCTGAGACCTAGAGGCCAGTGATTTTTCATCAGGAATAGACTGCAGGTTTGGAGAGAACAGGGTAATTATCTTTAGCAATGAAATTCTGTTTTGATAAGGCCATGGGGGAGGGGGCAATGTGACAACATAAATAGGTCAATTCATTTATTTCAGTTTCCCTTATTCAGCAGCCTTTTGGCTCTTCTAACCAAGGAGAATAGAAGCCCTGACAACGCATGGGTCAGCAGAGCATATGCTGTTTAAATAAAACCTATCAATGCTTTGCAATATGGCTGGTCTTCAAAAAATTTGCCTTTCCTACAAAAATATCAACAGTTCAGTCCCCGTCCTTCAGTTGCTCTGAGTCTCAGTGTCTGCCTTTCACAAGCTAACCACTTCTAATTTCAGCGCTCCTCTATAGAACCTGTAATCCCTAATAAAATTGCACATTTCCCTGAGCCCCAAATATTTTCTCAATACCTGCTGAAGTTAGTGAATGAAGACTTTCAAAATTGCAAGATCCCCTTGAGCTGCAGCCAGTTGTTTGGATTACTACAAAGTCCGACAAACTCAGGAAGAGTCAAGCACCTTCCACAAGCTAATGTGCAGAATAGGGGATATCGGCATCTATTCCCTTCTCATTAATTGGCTTTTTACCTATAAATGTTTTCATCTTCAGGAAATTCTCAAGAAACCCCATTTCTAGTTACCAACCCCTGGTCTTGGATCAAGAAGTAAGACTGGATAATCTGAAACCTGAGATCTCTTATCAGGAAGATTTTCCCAGTATGTTCCCAAACTCCCCCTTTACATAGTTACTCATACCGTCTGAATGACCAAAGCCTGAGGTAAGAAAGCCACAAGTTCTATTGCATTCGTGATCTCCAACAGGGAAGAGCTACCCTTGTATTATTCATTCTCTTAAGGTATAAAGTAAGTTGTTAAGATGGCAAATGAGGAAAGGGATAGAAAAAAGTTAATGATTTTGTAAGGCACTGTGAGAAAGGAGACCATGCGTAAATTGTGTATCTGTTCATTTTGGGCTACTGTAACAAAATATTCTAGGCTATAATTTATGTGCTATAGAAACTCATTGCTAATAGTTCTGGACAGTCCAGATCAAAGTCCCAGCCCAATTGGTATTTGCACAGGGTTTGTTTCTCTTAGATATCATCGTTTCTCTGTCCTCATTGCAATGAGGTTTCTCAGAAAGGCACTAATCCCCTTCTACAAGGGTTCTACCAAAGTGATCTGATCATTTTCCAAAGTCTCTAACTGTGTTCCAGTTTGCTTTCTATTCCTATAACAAACATCTTGATCAAAAGAAACTTGAAGAGGAAAAGGTGTTATTTGACTTAGACATCCATGTCATAGGCCATCATTGAGGACTGTCAAGGCAGGAGCTCAGGCAGGAACTGGAGCATTAACTATGTATAAATGCTGCTTATTGGCTTGCTCCCAGACTCAAGTTCAGCTGCCTTTCTTATACACCACAGGTATTACCAGTCCACGGACAGCACCACTCACAATGGCCTGGTCTCCCCTACATTAATTAGCAATCATAAACATGCTCCCACAGATATCCCAAAGTCCAATCTGATTTAGGCAACCCTTCAATTGAGATTCCTCCAGATGACCCGGGCTTGTGGCAAGTTTATAGGTGAATCTAAGTAGAGCCCATCAATACCACCAAGTCACATGTTATGGTTCAACTTTTGAATTTGGGACGGATATAAACATTAAGCCACAGCCTCTCTCACATCCATGGTCTTCTCTCTTGAAAAAGATGTTATCCTACTTTAATATCATACATAGTCTTAACTCATTTCATCATAAATGCGAGTTAGGATTCCAAAGCCTCATCTAAATATCAACTAGAATATGGTTAAGACTCAGGCTATGATTTATTCATAATGATAAATTACTGTCATTTTTCTTATCATGACAAATTATCCAAGGGAAATCTTAAATAGAAGAATCTTACTTTCTCCTGGTTTTAGCTGTTTTATTCTATACTGCTATACTGACTTATGTGAGACAGTATATATATATATATATATATATATATATATATATATATGGTGGTAGGCAAGAGTAAGTGAGGAAGCTGACCACATAATAGTAGCTGGAAAGAGATAGTTGGGAGGGGGAGAGAGAGGTGGATCGGGAGGAGAGGGAAGAATGAGAGAAAGACAAACTATCACACCCAAGAACATGCCACAAGTGCCCTGCTTGCTCAAAGTGTCTCCTCCAAAATGTTTCCGTGTTCTACTAATAATGTTATCATATTATGAGTCCACTAGTGAGTCAATCTACTCATTAAGGTTAGACCACTCATGACCCAATGACCTCTTAATGATTATGCTCACCTAATGTGCCCAAGCATTGAACTTATGAACCTTTTGCTAACTATAGCAACTCTCCAGCTGCAAAACTTTGACATCAAACAAGCCATGTGCTTCCAAAATACATTGCTAGGGTAAAGATAAGGTGAGCATCAGTTGTTTGAGGTATTTCTTTAGGAGACTTGATACAAATGTCTATTCAGCCCAGAAAGGAACCAACAACAGATCAAAGTAAAGTTTATACCAAAGTTCAACTTAGAAAACCAATGAGTTGTATTGGGGTTACTTTGAGGAATATGAGTGAGAAGGTTACTTACAGGAGCAGAAATGAATAAAGGACAAGATGCATCAACAAAGCCCATCCCCATATGAGTAACAAGTCATTATAGTTGCAAACCTGGAGCTCTCAGAACTTGCCAGCAGCAACTTGACACATTGAAAAATCTCCTCTATGCAGGTCAGCTCACTGAAGTCTTTTTCCCTGGCAGTTCCTTCTTGCTTCTATGTCTTTTGGGAACCATGCACCATGGTAGTTTTAGGAATTGCTGAAGTTTTGAGGAGCCTCCTTCCAAGATGAAATGTTACAACTGGGATAAAATGGTTATATCACACTCTGCCTTTTTCTCCAGCTCTTACACTTTCTCTCTTCCACAGTGTCCCCTGTGTCATTGAGGGGGTTATATAGATGTCCATATGTGCCTATGCATTGGGCCATTGGGCCACAGGAATTGTCAATTGTTCTTAAGAGCTTAACCAGTGATTATGAGTCTCTTTGGTACATCATCCATTACAAACTGAAGTCTCTGTCTATCTCCATTTGTTGCTGTCAGCAACTGTGATCTAAATATAAATAAAAATGTAAATATAAATATTTAGAAAATAATTTGAGAGAGATCACATTTATTTATTTAACCAAACAATAGCAATGGTACCCCCAATATGGCCTATCCATCCTCAGTCACAATTTTTTTTTTTATCCTGGCTAGCTTACAGTACCTGACATGACTCCCTCCTGTGAAATGAGTCTTACATTCAATCAGAAAGTTATTATTTATATCTATGATAGCTGTACCAGTAAGCATTCTATCTATATTTTGATACTGGAATATGTAAGGCCAATAGGCAAGCTGGACTTGCTAACAGCTTTCCCCAGAAACCTGTAGAACACCATCTGGCACTATAAAAGCAAGCCAAAAATGAGTTATCCTTAGCAAAAGTCTTTTATTCTCTGGTTCAGAATGCAACCAACATCCATGGCAAAAGCCTTCATGGTTTGTGCAGCCTCATGGTATTCCCTGGCCTACAGCTTGCAGGGAAATGGTCCCTTCCTGGCACCGAGGTTTTAGTTCAAGTACATCTTGGGTTCTGAGAGCACCTGAAAATCCATGTACTTAAAATTTTTAGTTTATATTTTAACAACCTATTCTTTCAATTAATTCAGTTGTCAGAGAATCATGTTAAATGGAAGTACCATTATACTTGGTTGTCTTTAGCATAGTTCTATGCATCAATGTTTGTGAAATGACTACATATATCACTACATAACTCCATGGAACTCATGCATACCACTTATTTGAGTGAGACCCTTGATGGTGGCTTTACCTGCACGGGAATACTTTTAAAAGGTCTGTGGCAGTATCCACACAGGTGCAGGCATATTGGCATTCCTCCCTCAATGAGAAGCACAGTTCCTATATAGTCTACAAACAAGTTGATTTATATCTGTGTTCTGTCATAGCATCCATCCTCTAGTCTCTGACTACTATATCATTTCAAAGCAACGTATCTATGCTGTTTGTTGCAGTAGTTCCCCAATCCTTGGAATCATTAACCACCACTAGCAGTTCAAGTACTAATAACAAGGTACCTTAAGTTGTGTTATTTATAAGTGACATAAATGTATTGCTCATAATAGATTTAGAAGTTAGAAAACCCAAGAATAATGTGGCAGATTTGATGCCTCACATAATTTCACTGTGTGCTTCATTGAGGTCCCCACTATGTCATCTTTATATGACAGAAAAGCTAAAAGCACTGAGCTTATTCATGGGGTTCTACACTCCAAATGACTTTGTTTCTCAGTACCAACACCTATGAAGTTAAATTTTGGTATATAAATTTTGGAGGAGCATAAATACTTCTGTAAGACAAAATGGCTCTTGTGGCATTTTTAGTGGGAAAGAGGTCCTGTATCTAATGTAAACATGCAATCTGTGACACATAGAATCAGATATAGTCTGTGATCTTCTTTCAATAATAAAGGCAGTGTACGGCAGAATCACCTACCTTAAAAACAAAGTCATTTCAGCACCTTCATAATATAAAAGATGAAACACAAGTAACTTTATGTTACTGAGAAGTTTTAGCTCGGCCAGAGATATAATTGATATAGCTTCTGTAGTTGAGTACTTATCTGTAGGTAGAATGGCTGGGAATCGCAGGGAGTCCCTCCAGGCTGGAAGTTAGGCATGGCTGCTGAGCCTCCACAGTTCCTTATGGTGCGGCCCCAAACACGAGAAAGTCCTTGGGTTTCCAAAACAGGTTTATTGGCATGACGGACTGTGGATGGCTCTGGATGTACGCCCCCCCAAAACCCAGGGCAGTCCTGAGTTAAATAGCAGGGAGAGAGGTGAGAGGGGCTGGAGAAGTATGCTTCATTGACTCCACCCTCTGGCCTTCAGGTACCTCATTAGTATGTAAATCTCTCTAGGGCCTGGGGCCTGTTAATCACACCTTCTATCTGTGCAGGTTGCAGGGTGCAGGTTGAATGGAGATTAGACCTCATGTCAGGAGCCTGGGTTCTGGGGGCGTGGTCGAACACCCACAGCCCAAGAAGCAGAATACCCTTCCACGGCCTGACACTTATCTATCATGTTCTTAGCCCTATCTTCAATCCCCACTAATTCAAAAGAAAATCAGCATAAACCCTATAGAAATTTCTCTTATAACCTAAGGTCTGGCAGTTGCTAGTTGAATTGCCCAAATCAGAAATTCATTCTGCAGATTTGTTTAGTTTGCACATCAATGATCCCATTTCACAAGCTCTCACTCCATAATGAGCTATATACATCCAGATGAAATGGTCTGATACTATCCTAAATGGCTAACTAGGTAGAGTCCTGATTGAAATCTCAAATACTCCCCACAGGTTTATGTTCTGAATGCTCGGTTCTAAGATTAGAGCAGTATTCTGAAGGCTGTAGAGCCTTTAGGAGGTGTAAACTAGCTAGAAGTATATCAATAAGACCAGCCTTATTTTCTGTCCAGTTCTGTCTCTTCGTGTCTACCATGTGAATAATCCACTACAGCATGTTTTCACAGTAACAGAACTGTTTTGCTATGTCTACCCCACTACCATGGATTGGAATCCCTCCAAAATCATGAGTCAAAATGAGCCTTTCTTACCTTAAATTGCTCATTTTGTCACAGCATTGAGGAAAAACAACCAAT
The DNA here is from genome assembly GCF_011762505.2 of Arvicanthis niloticus. Lineage (NCBI taxonomy): Eukaryota > Metazoa > Chordata > Mammalia > Rodentia > Muridae > Arvicanthis > Arvicanthis niloticus. Next base: position 118,274,202 of record NC_047679.1, on the reverse strand, counting down.
ACAGGTAGGGTGGGGATGTGTAGTTGTGCAGAACATTCCCCCAAAGGCTTTCCTAAAGTACACTGGACTATTTTGCAATACCAAAAGCTTCATACATAATAAATAGAACATAAATTCAAAAGAAAGTATACTTCTGAATCCTTATGCTATCCGTAAATGAGGAATTCTGTCACCTGAGCTTACTAACATGATAACTATGCCCTTGTAAGTTTTAAGAGTTTGTCTCATAGAAACCCATTCATGTTGCCTAAGTGCATAGAGGCTGCAAAGGGATGGAAAGCAAGACCCACAAAAAACGAATGGGTTGCACAGCTATGTTTCAGCCTGCTTGCTAATCAATGTCAGTTCATGTGCTACAATGCGTTCTTAAGACTTGTTTTAATTAAAACACATTCAGGGTTATAGGGAGGAAACAGTGCTCTCCTGTGCCTTTAATTTTCAGAAGCTACTGATAACTACTCAAAACACCTGACGATGATCTGTCCAATCAATTAATTCAGATCAGGTTCATAGAAACATTTGTTTTTTCATCCACAGCATCTTTTACGCAAATCTTTGTATACAATGCCATTGTGGGTATCAAGACACAGAAGATATGGACCCTATCCTCCAGGAAATTGTGGTTTGCTATCATATGGGAGAAGGAACTATTATAACTGCGTTTTAATATTTTCAAAGGCTTGCTATTTTCAAATTGACTCTGCATTGGCTATTCACCTCTATTTATGAAGCAGTCGAAAGCCACATTCATATACAAGCGTTTTCAATCTCATTTTACAGCTGAAGAAACATGAAAATGAAAAGTTATAAACACAGCTTAACAAAAATCTGATATTTCCCTAAAGCCTTCAGGTATTTATAAGTAAAAAAAAAAAAAAAAAAAAAAAAGATTGATAGGCAAGTGGGAGGGCACAGGAAGGACTGCAAGCAGCATGCAGTAGTTGAAAGGCAGAACAGAGAAGTAATTCAAAGGGCAACATTCTTACCTCAAATCAAACTTGAAATGCCTACTCCATAACCAATCACAAACAACAACAGCAACAACAAAAACCTCATCCAAATGCATTGAGTCAATTCTCTCTAAAGGAAATCCACTCAAGTGCAGAGTGCAAGGTGTGAACAGTTGAGCTGCCACAATACATCAGTCTCCTGAGATCGTTACATGATCATACACATCTGGCTTTCTTGTGGCTCATACAGAAACAAGAAATGGAAGACTGGATAATCACATTTGTAATTATGTTCCTGAAATTGAATATTGTAATTCAAAATGGTTTTTAGCATATTCATGCATTTTAATCCAATCTGTTTAGTACAAAAAGACTACAGTGGTCTTCAGTAATGAAGTCATAGACACAAATACTAGAGGTTACAAAAAGGAAAAAGCAAATAAGAATGAGAGGTGGTTTTTATATTTTTTTTTCTGTTATACTATCTATGACATATATAGTGCACATTATCATTAAGGAGTATTCCTGCACCCTTTCTGTCACCATTTAAAATAAAGCAAGGAAGATATTGGTAGTCATGATTCAGGGACAGTGATGTTGTAATTCTGCAGATCAGTTGGAACTGTAAGGCAGGAGCAGTTGCCTGTTTCTGACATAGCCCTTCCTATCTTAATGAAAATCAAAACTAAGCAGCTCTGCCACAGTGGCCTGTATGCTCAGAAAAGTCTCATGATAATCTACTCAAACCTTCGCCATCTCAAAAAAGAAAGTTAATCCCCCAACTTACACACACAAAGACAGACAGACAGGCAGGCAGGCAGACAGACAGGTAGACAGACAGACAGACAGGCAGGCAGGCAGGCAGGCAGGCAGGCAGGCAGGCAGACAGACAGGCAGACAGACAGAGAGATTTTTCCATTTCTAAGTCATACTTTTCAGTTACATAATTTCTGGTGCATGTAGTAAACAATTTTACAGAGTACTGTCTGCAAGTCATGGTTTGTGGCTTGCAGAATAGTAGGACATCTTAAAAGCTTATTGGCTGTTCTCCAAGACAGTGATTTTCATAATATTCTAAGTTTTAAGAGTCCCCAGTATATAACTATTGCTATATCCTCTCCTTGACTCTGAGACTGAGGTCAGCAGTCTTCCCTCTATCCCTTCACAGTCTTACTCTCCTATGATCTACTATTTCTCATAAAGTCACTGGTTCCTATAAAAATATTTGGAAAATCCTAGAATGTGATATAAATATAATACAAAGAAACTACAGGCACATGATTTCATAAATGACAATGGATAGAATGTTCAATTATAGTAGTCATGGGTCATGAAGGGACCTGAAATTTGGAAGTCCCAGCAAATTGGGTCCAGCCATTTGAGCCAAATAGCAAAAGAAAATGTAATCGTGAAATGTAGGAAAGGAATTTGGGGACATATAGATGGTAAGGAAGAAAAGAGACACCAAAGCCCCTCCCCTGTGTTCAAGAATATCACCATGATCACCAAGCTATACAGGGAAGGAAGGCAAGAAGTATGTATGTCAAGTAACCTTGATTAACTGCTATGGTTTGGACATGATCACACAAAGTCTTATTAATTTTAAGCAAATAAGTCCTGGCGGTGGTGGCACACCTCTTTAATTCCAGCACTTGGGAGGCAGAGGCAGGTGGATTTCTGAGTTCGAGGCCAGCCTGGTCTACAGAGTGAGTTCCAGGGCTACACAGAGAAACCCTGTCTCGAGAAAAAAAAAAAAAAAAAAGCAAATAATTGGTGTCCTGGCTGGGAACCATTCCCATTTAGTTCTCATAATGTTTATCAGTCAGATCTGGATACTTGATATGAATGAAGATAGTGGTTCTCATGAGATCATTGTTCCTGCTTGAGGATGCATTCTCATCCTGGGGCAATCTGCATGTTTGGCTTTGCTATTCATGGTAGGCTGAAAGACTAATGATTTCTAGGTTTCACTCCAGGGGTCTGGAACAGAGTGTTGCAAAATCTAGCAATTGGTAATCTGTTGAATTTATCTTAGCTACCCTTTCCTTTCTGTGTTTAGCCTTGAAGGGGAGAGGTACCACCTTTAGATGAACAGGCTTTATTAGCACACCTGCATACAGAATTGAAAAGGAATACAACTATGTGCTGACAAAGGCGTCACAACCCAAATGACAGCAGAGACATCCAGCTTTAACCAGCATTCAGATAACCCTCTGGCATCTGTAAACCAAAGTAAAGAGTCAGTGATTTTTTTTTAAAAAACACAGCAATTAAACCTCCATTATACACTGATAGGTTCAAAACATTTTTAAAGATAACTGCCTACTGAAATTCTTCAAATAATGTAAAATTGAGGTGTCTAACATATAGCTTTTATTAACAGTGAATAGTAAGGGTAGAGTCAGGGGCAAGAGGATGGAACTGATACAAAAAGCACACTGACACCTTCTCACTTAAAGAATCACACAGACTGAAGGAGGCAGAGATGAAGCCATAAGACAAAGTCAGAAAATGTGAGAATCAAAAGTGAGGAGTCACATGTATTGAACTGGCAGCTTATTCAAGAAACGGATGGGAAATTCTAGTCTCAAACGATGAAACAAAAAGAAAACTAGAGAGATCTATCAGGAAGATAGTCTGCTAATATTTCTGTCATTGGGAGAAAAAGCCTCCATATGGGACTTCTGTATTCACTGGTTGGTGAATTGAATTAATATTTTTCATTGTGAGATTTTGTTTTACAGATAAGCAGCATGAAGTAGAATGAATACTGCCACATAATGAAGTTCTGGTTCCCACAGAGCAGAAATTTTCAGCCTTATTGCACACTCTAGTCAACTAAGAGGTTTTAAAGACAGATGTCTAAGACTCACCACTAGCTATTCTGATTCACTGAGTGGTGCCTACGCATTTCAGTATTTTTTTCATTAACTCTGAGTTTGAGCCTTAAGATGGTGAGCATGTCTATAATACGAGAAGCAGGATTATGCATTCCAGGACAGCCTGGGCTACATTACCATTCTCCAAGGGATTGTAATGATCATTCATTTGAATATTTTGATCCTAGAGTGATTTTGAAAGCGTGGCTCCTGTTCCTACAGTATCAGAACTACCAGGAAATTGGTTAGAAATGAAAATTATTCAATACCACTCCAGATTTCCTGATTTAAAAACTGGCAACCAGCACACTTTAATAATTCCTAGATGATTTTAATGCAAGTTAAAGCGAGCAAAAATTTGGATTCTGAGGTTTCAGGTTGCACAAGAATAACCTTGAGATCTTATTAACATGCAAATTTGATCTAGTAATTCTGAGTTGAAACAAATAGTAAATGCAGGTAAATTCTCTAGGCAACATTCACAGGGATGAAAAGGAAAAACAATCCTTGGGACTCAGCTACCACAACTGTACATTGCAAGAAGGTTTACAATTCCCATTTCAATGTGGAATGTCCTTGGAATATTAGTACAGAAACTTCCTTGAATTCCATTCTGCTATAACCTATGCTAAGAGCCCATCGTCTCCTTCAGAACAAACATCGCAGAAAGCTTAATCATCTTAATCAACAGATAGAAGAATCCCGTGGAAATGCATGAGCCCATGAGTGTGTGAGTGTGTGTGTGTGAGTGTGTGAGTGTGTGAGTGTATATGAGTGTGTGTGAATGTGTGTGTGTATTCCAGTTTTCTGTGCTAGTTTGTTCCTTTGTTTTTAATTAATTTTATTTATTTACATTCCAGTCATTGGCCCTCCTCCAGGTCCCCTGAAGGTTCTTCACCCCATTCCCCCTTCCCTTTGCCTCTGAGAGGGTATTCCCCCTCTTACCCGACACTGGGTCTTCAAAGATTAGGCACATCTTCTCCCACTGAAGCCAGACAAGGCTGTGCTAGTTTCTTTGTTAACATATACATAACAAGTAGTTTCAGAAACTCACACGGTGCACACCTTGAGGGCACAAACATTAATCTCAACACTGGAGTAGCAGACACAGTATGAACTCTGTGAGTTCAAAGCCAGCCTGGTCAAAAGGAGGGAGGGAGGATGGGAAGAAGGGAGGGAGGAAAGAGGGAGGGGGAAGAAAAGAAAGAGACTCAGCCATAATCACTATATTTTACTTCACAAACTAATGACTCAATATGGAGATTACTCAAAATGTGACAAATGTTTATAACAATATCTTCTTTATTCAGTGTCCTATTTCTCATTCAATAACAATGGGAATGTTTTTTTTTATTGGATATTATATTTATATTTCAGATTTTATCCCCTTACCCCATTCCCCCCACCACCCAGGAACCTCCTATCCCACCCCCCTCCTCATGCTTCTATGAGGATGTGACCCCACCTACCCCCCAATTCCCACCTCCCCACCCTCAAATCCCCCCCCCCACTCAGTGTTCAGCCTTCATGGGACCAAGGATCTCGACAAGTCCCGGCAAGGCCATCCTCCCCTACATGCACACATCAAATAGATAGAAGAATCTGGACATGGAGTCTTGGGTCCCTCCCTATTTGCTCCCAGGCTGGTGGTTTAGACCCTGGGGAACTCTAGTTGGTTGGTATTTTTGCTCTCCTCATTGGGCCACAAACCCTTTCAGCTCTTTCAGTCTTCTCTCTAACTTCTCCATTGGGAACCCCATGATCAGTTCAATGGTTAGCTGTGAGCATCTGCCTCTGAATGTGTCAGACTCTGACAGACCTCTAAGGAGACAGCTATATCAGGCTCTTGTCAGCATGCACTTCCTGACATCTACATCAGTGTCTGCCTTTGGTGACTGCACATGGGATGGATACCCAGGATCCAGCTATACCACTCCTAGGCATATATCCAAAAGATGCTCCAACATATAACAAGGACATATGCTCCACTATGTTCATAGCAGCCTTATTTATAATAGCCAGAAGCTGGAAAGAACCCAGATGTCCTTCAACAGAGGAATGGATACAAAAAATGTGGTACATTTATACAATGGAGTATTACTCAGCTATTAAAAATAATGAATTTGAGAAATTCTTAGGTAAATGGATGGAACTAGAAAATATCCTGAGTGAGGTAACCCAATCACAAAAGAACACACATGGTATTTATTCACTGATAAGTGGGTATTAGCCCAAAAGCTTGAAATAGCCAAGATTCAACCCACAAACCACATGAAGCTCATGAAGAAGGAAGAGCAAGTGTGGATGCCTCGGTCCTACTTAGAAGGAGTAACAAAATTCTCAAGGGACCAAATATGGAGACAAAGTGTGGGACAGAAACTGAAGGAGGGGCTGTCGGGAGTGTTGTCATTTGCCCATAATTTACATTAAATACTTAAGCAATACATAAGTGTGTGACTTTCCTTTAATTTATACCCTAAGGAAGAGTTAAAATATGGTTAGAACAAGATTAATTAGCCTAGGTCCATGATTATAATGGCAACACACTGAGATCCCAATATAATGAACAAATTTATCTAAAGTCATTAATACAATTACTAATGGAGCAAGACAAAAATTTTTTGTTCTCACACTCTTGGTACTTTCTGATATATTGCATAATGCCTGACAGTTTCCTTTTAGCAAATCACATAGGTACCTTGAGGCCTGAAGAAATTAGTAAACTTGCATAGCATCATTAATGTTACTAGCAGTCAATCTGAAGCTATGCCTTTGAACTTAGACACAACTGGCATTGGGAATCAGTTTTTAAGAGGAGGAACACAGTGGGTGTGGCTCAGTGGTAGAGCATTTTATCATGCACAAGGCTCCGGTTTCTATTCACACCACTGTGAGAATAGCAAGCAAAAAGAATGCTGGTATACATTCATGTTCAGAACTTTCACTCTCATGTAATCAAGTCCCACTATTCACGAATATAATTAACTCCCAGACATGTTAGTGATACTGCCAAAGAGTCATAGCGTAAATCTTGAAAATAATGTTTAAAAAAAAGAAATCGGTTACTAAGGAAGTTTATGTAGCTTAAGGATTACTCATATAAACTAGGCTGGTTTTCATGTTGATCATCTGAGAACTGACTTATAGGTCCAGACCAGCAGTGTTTGTGCAACTGGTCCAGCTCTGCTGCCTCACATCTGCTGCATTACCTAAATATAAGCCGTGTTTGCCCTGTTTTACTAAGGTACCTAATGTTTTTATGGGGCTGAAGCAATTTTTGCAGATATAAGGTCAGCACATTTAATCATATACTTCTCACAAAATGCAAATTAATATATTTTCTCATGCAATAATCCTCCCTCAGCTTCAACATGTATTTTGTTGTTGTTGTTGTTTTCTGCATTGTGGCAATAACCTAAATGGTGGTTTTCAAAGTGAATAGAATTCATTTAGGTCAAACATGCTTCATTCTCAGAAAGAAAATTCAAATTAATATCTGAGTAGTTATAAGCAGAAAATCACTCTTTCTCCACATCTTCTTTCTTCTTATTTTTTTTTTTGGGGGGAGGCATGGTTCCCACTCTTTCTCCTGTGGAAAAAAAATGAACCTGATTGTCAAGGAGCAGTGAGAACTCTCTTAAGAAAACTTGAACAGGATACAAAAATGACTTCGAACCCTGAAAATGTTCTAGAATGGTAAGCTACAACTGCAACTTACAAATCTAAGAACAATAGATTCCTCACAACTCACTCCTAGATTTCCCCCCTTTAAACCGTTATCCTGTGCACAAATACCTAGGGAAGCCTCACTAACTTGTACTCAAGGTGTTTATCTTTTTACTTTCAGCACGTGCTGTCAAATTTAGAGCTGCCTTACATAGTCTAGGAAGGTGCTCTACCACTTAGCTACACCACTAGCCAATTTGTTCTGACTTTACAATTTGAAATATAAACATCACTAAGTCACCAGCCCAGTCTATCCTTGAAATTGAAACTCCCCTATCCCAATCCTCCTGAGGAGATGTGGTTACAAGGCTGAGTTATCAAGGCCAGCTGAAATACCTACTTTAATACTTATAATAAAGCTGTTTTTTATTACAGGTCAAAAGTAATATCAGACCATGATCCATACAAGTAGCCAGTTGAGAAATTGTGTCTCTGAGGAAATGTAATATGTACCAAAGAGAAAACATAATCTAAGAAATGTTTGTATGAGGTACATAATGTTCTTTTCTCAAACACATGGCTACACTCTTTTCCCAAGGATATAGCTGCTTTTAAAAACCAAGAAAATATCAACATGTACACTTAGCCGAAACATTCATACAAGTGAGGCTGTTTCCCAAACATAAGAGAATAATTTGGCAAGGTAATAAACTTTGCTTTCTAAAATGTTTTAAACTTATAAAAATTGTCTATTTTTTCCAGAGGGAATTAGTAATAGATAAAATAACCATTCAGTTCCATTAGATTCATGCCACTGCCTACCTGCCTCTAATATACCACCTGCTACAGTTCCTTTTACAACAGTATATAGGAAAAAGATAATACAAGATTGAATTCAGAATAATCATTTGGAGTCCATGCATAGAGAATTATATGCATCTGCAACCAGATTCTGTCTCATAAAATTTTCTTCATGATAAAATGAAGATTGAAAGTAGAATCACTCAGAAGAATTCATCAGGACTATCTTATGTGCTTGTTCTAAATAAGAGAACCACTTGACTTCGGCTCTTTATGATAGATAATTATAACTCAGGAGTTCTCTAAAGTCTGAAGTTACCTGATACTCACTGTTAACTAAGGTATTCTGCTTAGTCGGTGTTAGGAGTGATGTCAAGCAGTAGGGTCACTGGGCAGCAGCAACAGTAAACTGGATGGTATGAAGCCTACAAGTCACCTCTAGAGAAATGATGGCTTCCATCTCTGACTCTCACTAATCTAGTGCACCTTGATGTCACCTTCTTGAGCTATCAAACTTGGTCTCTAGATATAAAGCTTCAGGGCAAGTATGACCTCAAATGAGATGATCTATGTATATAGAATCTTCATAAAATTCTTTTTAAGCTTTGAAGGGACAGGAATATATATTATCATAATAAATACTATACTTAATGCATTGATTATTTTTAAATTCTCTGGAATTGACATATAAATGTTAATTTAATGTCTTAGAAAGCCAGAATGACAAAATTTTAAATATTGGATTCATTGTAATATATATTACATAATTATATTTTTATATATTACATAATTACATAATACATCACATTATTTTATAATATATTATACATACAATAATATATATATAGTCACAAATTTTCACTCATTATTTTTTTATTTTAACTTATAAACATTACTCTTTAAGAATAACCTTTTAGGTTATGATAGAACTAATTTAACAGAGAGTCAGTACTAAAGACATTCTGTCACAAAAGGCTGAACAAGTCTCAAACAATGGACCCCACGTGCAGAGCATGTATAAGGCTAAGAAATCTGTGTATTTAATAACACATTTAAACTCCACTCAGATATTACTCACAGTATGTGCTTAGTAAATCTGAAGATTATCAGTCTCTCTCCTATCTTCCCTAGGATTTATCCCTAGTTTTGGTTTATCTCCTTCTCATGAATAGCTCAGAAGACCTGGCCTGATTCACAATGATGAAAAATGTCACACTCCTACTTAAATGAAAAATCACAGTTTATTTGAACAATTCAAGCATGAAAGGGGGTCAAGAGATGAGAACGTCTAAGTGCAGCAAGCTGGGAAATAGAACAGTTTATAAAAGAAGTTCAATTGCTTCCCACAGAGGAGGGGGAACTGCTGATGGGGCCTGTAACACTGAGGCAGTGAATGGCTAAATATAATTTGTGTTACAGGAGATGGAAGCATCTTACTGAAAGGTAAGGAAATACTCTGGTTGTTATTAAAAAGGAGTTTATGCTGTAGGTGCACTGCTCTCCAACAACTATTGGAAGCCATAAGAGACTTTAAAAAGCATTATAGGGAAATCTTTACAGAGCTGTGCTTTACAGAGAACTTCTCAAAAGTCCTCATCTACTTCTGTGTTTCTTCCTTTTACTAAACCTTTCCATACCTGGCAAGATCCCTGAGCTATCCTTAGACACATGATTAACAAGAGGTTTTCTAAGGTAGTCTCTATGCCATGCCTGGGATGCAGCCAAATCAGATCGGAAAAGTCACACCCTGCAGAAAAATTGGAAAGCATCCTTTGGCACTCACTATGGGGCTTATTCTTATCTCTAGAGATAGTACTGATTTCCAAAGAATTGGAGGTTGTAAATGGGTCATCTGATAACAACTGATAGACCAGCTACTGCCGAGCAAGAAATCATGGCACAACCTAGTATTTTAACCCTAAACATTCTTCATACTCTCTCTCTCTCTCTCTCTCTCTCTCTCTCTCTCTCTCTCTCTCTCTCTCTCTCTCTCTCTGTGTGTGTGTGTGTGTGTGTATGCTCACGCGCATGCGTGCGCACGCAAAACCAAAACAAAAAACAACAAAACAGCTCTAATCCAGTGGCTCTCAACATGTGGGTCAAAATCTCTTTGGAGGTCAAATGACCCTTTGACAGGTGTCACCTAAGATCATCAGAAACACAAACATTAATATAATGGTTCATAACAGTAGCAAAATTATAGTAATGAAATAGCAATGAAAATAATTTTATGGTTGGGGTTCATCACAACATGAGGCACTGTATTAAAGAGCCACAACAGTAGGAAGGTTGAGAACCACTACTCTAATCATTCATTTAAAAAGAAAGTTACTATGAACAAATGGGATTGAAAGGACTAGAAATAGGAGAAGAGCTTGAGAAACATCCAGTAAAAAACAAAGTGTCACCTGGCACTGCTCCCTTCAATCTTCTAACCCATAAAGCTTCTCCAGCCCCAAAGATGTGCACCCATGAAGGCCTTTGCAAACCCTAATTTAGGTTCAGCAAGTTTCTGTACACCCCATCACAATTACTTCACCAGCAGTAATGTACATTTGAATCTCCTATGGGAGCAGGGCAAAAATGCAGATTATAAATAAGGATTAGACCTGGTGTAGAACCTGCAGTTCTGTGTCTCTAGCTAGTTGTCAGGTGGTGCTAGCACTACTGACCAGTGGGATAAACTTTGAGATCACCTTAACTGCAATTTAATCTCACTATTCTCTGAAAACTCTCATTCTCATAAGGTCACTCAAGTGAACCACACACCCACTGATAACTTCGGTGACATTTTCAGATCATTTTCTGCATGAACTTGTCTTGTGGGAAAAATTCATCCAAATCTACTTCTCTCCAATATTTAGCTCTCTCAGTTCCCCCTTATTTTTATGACAATCATTTAATAAATTCTAATTTAAAACTTTGTTATCCCAAGTGAGGTGTGGTATGGAAATAGATGAGTTATTTTAAAGTAATTTCTAGAGAAATATAATAAACATGACTGCCAGGAGCATAGAATTATAACTTCCCAAGTCATGAGCAAAAGATAAGTATGAAAAGGTTTTGTTCTAATTTTCGCTGTACATAGGTGAGGCAAATACTCAAAAGTCTACCAACATTAAGTGCTGACACTGAGAGGAAACATTCTAACACAGGTAAAGGTAGCAAGTAAAATATGGCATTGTCTTGTGATTCTGAATGCCCATGTGGACTGTGATCTAGTAATTCAATATCTAAGTATACACTGTAGAAAACTCTTAAATTTGGCAACCAAGACCCATCAAGAAGAAAGCTCAAAATTTAAGGCAAACTGGAAATAAATCAAATGTTCATCAACCACAAAGTGAATGAATTATGTTATACAAAATAATTTCTACGGAGATGAAAATAGTACAGCTGAAACAATGTACATGCTTCCAAAGAGTATCTATTGGATTATATGAAAATACAGTTGTACATAGACTGTATATGTATATGATGCTATTTAAATGATCCTTACAAACAAAAGTGGCTATTTAAAGGTTATACACAGATATAGCATTACTATAAAACAGAAGAAAGGATGATAAAATGTCCAGAATACTAAAATGGAGAAGGGAAGTTGAGAGAGAAAAGAAATACTTTCTTCAGGTACTGATAGGATGATTAAAATGTTAGTAGTGTGGAAACCTTGGAATGCTGGAGGATCATAGGGTAATTACTTTATTTGGGGTAGTCCTGGACCTCCAGAATGGCCATCACTTTCCCACTCCTGTGTCAGAACTAACATCATGTGACTAGGCTAAAAGACTCTACTAAGAGGACTTGTAGCTTCCATCAATCCCAAAGGTGTGAATGTCATCAGGTAGCATTCTGAGCCTATAGAAAAAGTCCCCCCATTTCACTGTAGCTGCCTATCTGGTGTACCCACCAATATATTTTAAAACTTACACTGATTTATGACTTGTGTTGTTCTATAGAACTATAAGAAAGTTTTCATGGAACTGCTTCCACATTGTAACATAGAATTTAGGGTAACCTAAATCTGTGTTTCCAGGCCATAATCATTCAAAGTAGCTCCAGAGTAAATATTTAAGATGAGTGCTGTGGTTTTGCAGGAACTAGAGGTTATTTTTTTAGCTCCTTAATTGGCAACTAGATTCAGATGTATTCATTTTTATTTTAGTTTTCTATAATTAATGTGCAAGTTTCATACAATTTTACATATAATATATGAATTAAATTTGAACTAAAATATGTGCACTATTGTGTGAATTTTGGTCATGTCATTCCTTACATGAAACATTTTGTTCCTTTCCTGGTTTTTGTTCTGATAGTTATACCACTATGAGATATGTTTTCTCCATGTTAGGATGAAACAGAAGAACTCTGTAAGGCAGGAAAACTGTTGCTTCTGATGGAAAGTTGAATGCCTTCTTAAGTGAGACAGTACTGCTAGAAATGCATTTCTCTTTGACATCCAGCTTCAAGGAAATTTCAAATACAAATATTTTTAAATATTCTTCTCTCAACAAAATATATAAAAAAACACTGCCTCTGGAGAAAGAAAACTATGGAGAAATATCAAAGTGCACAAATGTAGGAGATGATAGAACATTATGTCTTTTGAGGCAAAATCTTCCCAGTGTTTGTATGTGTGTGTGTGTGTGTGTGTGTGTGTGTGTGTGTGTGTGTTTATGTGTATATGACAGTTATACTTTATAAGAAATATGTGATATTCTCATCTCTGCCTCTCAGATTAAAGATGTATGCACCCATTCCCATTTGAACAAATTTTAAAAGCATTTTTCAGTCTTTAAGGAAACATCACATTTCTCACTTAATGAAGACACTGGTAAACCCTGTGATGTTTGTGTCTGCTACACTGGCATTTATAAGCAGTCATTTCCCTCCACACTTAGCAAGCAAACAAGCAGTATGCCAGCTTCAGAAAAGCTTAATGAGCTCCATTCCATCCCCTGTTTTGGGTCAAGGGTGGGTGTGCTACTCCATAGGCAAGGTCATCTTTCATAATTACCATCCCTTCTGACTCATCTGTCAGAAGCATCACTCTTTACTCCCAAGGCAGCCCTGGCCTCAGCAGAAGTTTGCAACTTTTATATTTTGCTTGCTATTTTCTGTAATTAAGGACTATTATACTATTATTGTACATGACAAATCTAACCCAGCAGGTATCATGACACCACTCGGAGAAGAACATTTTGAAGGATTTATGTCATAAGAAAATGTGCTAATAAGTATAGCTGAACAGATGGATCCTGATCCCAGATTCAGAAAGGTTGAACATAGCAAGTAGTGAAGATTGATACCTACCTACAAAGCAACAATCTGGGCTTAGCAAACAGCAGGCCACTGCAGATAGCTGGCATATTTATTGAAGCATTAAAAGAGTTTTGCAGTCCTCATAATTATTACACCATATTCTGGTTACACAGACTAATCTACAATGGGTTTTCTGATTCATTTAACTCTTAAATACCATAAACTTTAAAGTAATACCTATGTTCATGTAGAGGCAATAAATTTGCTGCCATGCCATTAAACATTGTTTGCTCTTTAGAAATGTCACTGAGATTTGCAGTTCTCAACACAGTGCTTCATGCCATTTCAAAGGTGCAGTTGGTACAGCCAAAAATATTCATGTTTAAAAGCCTCTCTCGTGGAAATGGCTCAGGGTCAAAAGACAGGAACAAAATCTCTGTTTCATCTTTAGTCTCTTCAAATGCATCATTTAAAAGCAATGTCAGGAAGAAAATAAACCTATGAAAATTTGTCTGGCTTACAAAACAGAAGGACACTTTAGATTTAGTTCAATTCAAGTTTATAGTTTATAAAAAGCCTTTCTTTACTAACAAATTTAAACATAACAGAAAGAACTAAGCTCCTCTTGCTATACTTTTCTAAACACCAAATATAACCTTGATATTTTGACTGATAGCAAACAGGAAACTCATCTTTTTCCTTGTAAGTTAAAGATGTCACATACCAGGCATGTATAATGCATTCTTGCTTTCTGAGTCCTTGCCTTCCTTTTAAATTCCTTGAATGTTAAAACAAAACAAAATTTCAAAAGAACTATGCAAAAGTTAAAGCTATTCAGCTATCTCTAGAATCCAGTTCGGTTAGCAGGATCCAGGTTTGAAAGCTCATGGATTTAAGAGAGGTTAGCAAACTGGAGCGTAGCTTCTCATCAGTGCTTCTTGCACTTTGTAACCAGACAATTTAAAAACTCCTATCCATACATCAAATTTTGAGCAGATAGTGTCAAATGTAACATGAAGCCAAATTCCCAGGACCATAAGAATCCAGTCTACTAGCTAATAATAGTACTAAGAAAAATGATAAATGGAATGTAGAACAAAAGAGAAACCATGTATATATATATATAATATGTATGCATATGGAAATTTTGTCTGCCATGGCAAATCCATCAAGAAAGGATTTCTCAATTTCTCAATGAAGGGCCATTTAAAGGGAGAAGCCCAGTAAAGAAAACACAAGACTTGATGCCGATAATTGTGCAAGCTGTTATTATTCTATAGAATAAGCTCTCTTTAGAACTGCTCCATTTGTTAAATCAAGTCCTGAAGGTACCAGAAATTCATCTTTCCCAAGTAAGATACTGTGACAAGATTATGTATATGTATGTATGTGTATGTGTATATGCATGTATATGTATATCTGTATCTATATCTCTATACAAAGATAATATTTATGTATGTGTATATATATGTACATATGCATATGTGTATATATAAAGATCAAATTTATGTGTATATATACAAATATGCATGTGTGTATAAATAATCTCTAAGTCTTTTTCTTTCCCATATGCCTTCCTCCATGATAATCAAAGCAAAACCCAAAAATAAGCCCAAGAGGTAGTTCTCATATTAATACAGGAAAAGAAAGGAGTCAAAAACCTCAGTGGCTGAGGAGCTTGCTGAGTAGGCTGATAGTTTGTCTAACACAGAAAAGGTTATATGGGTTTAATGCCAGCACTGAATAAACTGATCATGATGCACTACACATGTAATCTTTGTGCTGTAGATATGAAGACATAATGATTAGGAGGGCTTCAAATCATTGTTGTATGCATAAAGTTTGAAGAAGACAGTGTGAGCTACTTGAGACCCTGTTGCAAAATACAAACACATAGACACATATACACACTCACACAAACAAACATACATATATATATACATATCATATACATATGTATATATATGATACACATGTATGTATGTGTGTATATATATGATATATATGTGTATATATATTTGTATTTTCCAAATACTTATAAACTCAAAAGATGGAAGTTCAAGCATAAGGATGCAAGTTACGGCGACACACTAAATCAATCCATTCTCCTTACTCTTACACAAACCAATGAATAAAAATTCAAACCTCACAAGAATTAAAGAAATACCTCAAAGAAGTGGAGATTAAAGAAATTTCAGCTCCAGATGGTTTTAGTGCAGAATTCTATCAGACCTTCAAAGAAGACCAAATGCCAATACTCTTCTAACTATTCCACAAAATAGAAACAGAAGGAATACTTCCCAATTCGTTCTATAAGGCCAAAATTATGCTCATACCTAAACCACACAAAGACCCAACAAAGAAAGAGAACTTCAGATCAATTTCTGATATAAATATCGATGCAAAATTACTCAATGAAATTCGCGAAAACCAAATTCAAGAATATATCAAAATGATAATCTATCATGATCAAGTAAGCTTCATCTCAGGGATGCAGGGATGGTTCAATGTATGGAAATCCATCAGCATAATCCACTATATAAACAAACTAAAAAAAACCCACATGATCATCTCATTAGATGCTGAGAAAGCATTTGACAAAAATCAACATCCCTTCATGTTAAAAGTCTTGGAAAGATCAGGAATTCAAGGTCCATACCTAAACATAGTAAAAGCAATATACAGCAAACCAGTAGCCAACATCCAACTAAATGGAGAGAAACTTGAAGCAATCCCACTAAAATCAGGGACTAGACAAGGCTGCCCACTCTCACTCTCACTATTCAATATAGTACTGGAAGTCCTAGCCAGAGCAATTAGACAACAAAGGGAAGTCAAAGGGATACAAATGGGAAAGGAAGAAGTCAAAATTTCACTATTTGCAGATGATATGATAGTATACTTAAGTGACCCCAAAAATTCTACCAGAGAATTACTAAACCTGATAAACAACTTTAGAAAGAGCAATTTGCAAATTCATTTCAAATAACAAAAATCCCAGGATAGCAAAAACTATTCTGTGAGGCAAAACTATTCTCATCTGGGAGAATCACGGTCCCTGCCTCAAGCTGTATTACAAAGCAAGTGTTAAAAACTGCATGGTATTGGTACAGAGACAGGCAGGAAGAACAATGGAATAGAATTGAAGACCCAGAAATGAACGCACACACCTATGGTCACTTGATCTTTGACAAAGAAGCTAAAACCATTCAGTGGGTAAAAGATAGCATTTTCAACAACTGGTGCTGGTTCAACTGGAGGTCAGTATGTAAAAGAATGAACATCAATCCATTCTTATCTCCCTGTACAAAGCACAAGTCCAAGTGGATCAAGGACCTCCACATAAAAAAAGCTACACTGAAACTAATAGAAGAAAAAGTGGGAAAGAGCCTTGAACACATGGGCACAGGGAAATTTTCCTGAACCGAACACCAATGGCTTATGCTCTAAGATCAACAATAAACAAATGGAACTGTATAAAATTGCAAAGCTTTTGTGAGGCAAAGGGCATTGTCAATGGGACAAAATGGCAACCAACAGATTGGGAAAAAATCTTTACCAATCCTACATCTGATAGAGGGCTAATATCCAAAATATACAAAGAACTCAAGAAATTAAAGCCTGAAAAAAAAATCAAATAACTCTATTTTTAAAAAATGGGGTTCAGAGCTAAACAAAAAATTTTCAATTGAGGAATAGCCAAGAAGCCCCTAAAGAAATGTTCAACATCCTTAGTCATCAGGGAAATGCAAATCAAAACAACCCTGAGATACCACCTCACACCAGTCAGAATGGCAAAGATCAAAAACCCAAGTGACAGGAGATGCTGGTAAAGACTTGGAGAAATAGGAACACTCCTCTATTGTTGGTGAGATTGTAAGCTGATACAACCACTGTGGAAATCAGTCTGGAGGTTCCTCAGAAAATTGGACATAGTATTACCTGAGCATCAATCTATACCACTCCTGGGCATATACCCAAAAGATGCCCCAACATACAACAAGGACACATGTTCCACTATGTTCATGGTAGAAGCTGGAAAGAACCCAGATGTCCTTCAACAGAAGAATAGATACATAAAATGCGGTACATTTACACAATGGAGTACTGCTTGTCTACAAAAATCAATGATATCATGAAATTCTTAGGCAAATAAATGGAACTAGAAAATATCATCATGAGTAAGGTTACCCAATCACAAAAGGTATGTACTCACTGATAAGTGGATATTAGTCCAAAAGGTCAGAATACCCAAGATACAACTCACAGACCACATGAAGCTCAAGAAGAAGTAAGAACAAAATGTGAATGCATAGGTCCTTCTTAGAAGGGGGAAAATACTCACCAGAGGAAATATGGAAAAAAAACTGTGGATCGAAGGCTGAATGAAAGGACCAGAGACTACCCCACCTGGGGTCCCATCCTATATACAGTCACCAAACCCAGACACTAATAATGAAGTACTTGCTGACAGGACCCTGGTATAGCTGTCTCCTGAGAGGCTCTGCCAGAGTCTGGCAAATACAGAGGCAGATGTTCAAATCCAACCATTGGACTGAGCACAGGATCCCCAATGGAAGAGTTAGAGAAAGGACTGAAGGAGCTGAAGAGGTTTGCAACCCTGTAGAAAGAACAACAATATCAACTAACCAGACGCCCCAAAGCTCTCAGGGACTTAACCACCAACCAAAGAGTATACATAAAGAAACTTATGGCCACGGCTGCATATGTAGCAGAGGGTGGCCTTATCTGGCATCAATGGGAGGAGAGGCCCTTGGTCCCGTGAAGGCTCGATGCCCCAGTGTAGAGGAATTCCAGGGCATGGAGGTGGGAATAGGTGGGTGGGTGGAGGGAACACCCTCATAGAAGCAGGGGGATGGGGCATGGGATAGGGTTATTCTGGGTAGGGGAAACTGGGAATGGGGATAACATTTGAAATGTAAATAAAGAAAATATCTAATTAAAAAAAAAAGAAAGATGGCAGAGCACGTTTTAGAGGGAAGTACCATCACAGTGAGTGTTACAGGGTACAAATGAAAGTGACAGGCAAATAAAGGATTCTTTTCCACAGCTTTAGGGTTTCCTTGGATTCCCAACTGAACTTAAGCTAACAGGGGTACTAGCAGTTCCTATGGCTTTTATGAAATGGCAAGCAACAACCCTCAGTGACAAAGACAACACTCTACCTACCTTCAACCTTCCAAACTCCCTTTCTGTAATAATGTAGTTTCATAGTGACCAGGCACCAAATTACACACTGTGACTCACGGGTATGATCATAGAAACAGCTTCATGCTGTCCAAACCCAGAGGAGTGTGCAGAGGCCCAGAAGCCTAGGAATCGGAGCTCTGATTTTAGGATGCAAACTGCCAACTTAATTGTTGTACATGGTTGTACAGATAGATTCTGTGTGTTCCACTGAAGAGGGCAGAGAAGATTATAATACCATGAAGGCTGAAATTCAGTATGTAACTTCTCTAATAAAAAATGAAAACACAAAAGAGAAAGAAACAGCTTGAAAAGAGCCACACAGAACCCCAGCAGATGGTACTACGTTATGTAAAGAATGGTAGCTCAGATGAGGAAGCAAATTCACTCAGGCCTTAGAGATTAGGCCAAGGAAATTAGTTACAATGCTGATGGATGGTGTGGTTTAAAAACCTTCATCTAATTCAATTAGATAATGAAGATGGAGGAATGACATAAGATTGTAACTTAGAAGAAACCAATCCCAGGTGAAAGATCAGAACCATTAGTTCTTTTTGCCATAGTGATCCCAAATGCCCAGTTTACACAGCTGCCCACAAATAGAATAATCTCCCTGGATTGCTGTTGCTTCTGTTTCTGCAACTTCCTCTTAAATCTCTGGCTGGGCAGTGTTCTTAGTTCACCTGTATAAACAGTCCTGCCTGGCCTAAAATGATATTTTATTTCCTTTGTTACTAAGTATCCTTAGAGTCTTAGGGATATTTGTAACAAAATATAGATCTAATTGAAGCAAATGTATCCCATGGTATCAATATCAGTATGTGGAGTTGAGATGTGTATGCAGATGGAAGCCAATATGCTTGAGAGGTTTGAGACAGTAAGGCAGTTAAACAACAATAAACAAATATTCTAATTTAAAATATTTCACTAACTTGTAATTTTTCATTAAATGATACAACATAGTTTTGTTTCAGGCACTGAGGGTGGAGGAGGTCTCAAGGAGAAATAGACAGATGGAGATATCTTCCCTTGTTTCTGATTTTAATATTTTAATATTTATTTATTTATTTAGTGTGGGGGTGTGGGTGAGTGGGTGGGTGGGTGGGTGAGTGTCACTGCACATACCAAGGTCAGAGAACAACTTGTGGGACTCCCTTTTCTCCTTTCAACATGTAGGTTCCAGGGATTAAACTCAGGTCATCAGGCTTGGCAGTAAGCACCTTTACCCACTAAGCCATCTTAGTTTCCAGATTTTAGTCCCCAGGGAAGACAAAGTTCACAACAGACAGGAAGCTTTTATTACAAATGTGCATGCCCAGAGTAAGTTCTCAGAATTTTGGACAGCATATCTTAATGGCAGACTAATGGATAGAAGAAGGGTTGATGGTTCATGGGCTGGATCAGAGAATTCTTGGACAGTGTTAAGTTTATTCCAATCAAGGGTACGCTCCTTTCTGTCCTTGGCTGGGATTTATAAGTATGTTATGACACTGAATACATAATGTATACAGACAAAATCCAATGGTAATTATATGAAAATGTCATTATAAAGAAGCACAGAACAATTAGCAATCTTCTGGTGTTGATTTTAACCAGGACAGTTTAGGCAATGTCATGGTTTTCACTCTTTAACATTAAGGCAACTCAGCTATGGCACTGGAGCTGATCATTCTTCCACATGTGACCTCTTTCACTATGCTATGTGGCCTGCCTCATTTTGATTACATTTCTTTTGGTAAGTACCTTAGCTACTTATCTATTGCTGTGAAGTGACACCATGACAAAGGTGACTTATATAAGAAAGAGTTTATTGGAGGATTGCTCACAGTTTCAAAAGGTTAGCCCATGACCATCATGATGGGGAGCATAGTAGGCAGACGTGGCACTGAGGCAGTAATTGAGCATTTACATCCTTATCCACAAGCACAAAGCTGAGAGAAAAAGCTAACTGAGAAAGATATGGGGTTTTGAAACCTCAAAGCCAACCCTCAGCAACACACCTCCTCCAACAAAACCATACCCTCTAATATTTCATAAACAGGTCCATCAGTTGAGGACCAATTATTCAAGTACATGAGCCTATGTGTGTTGAGGGATGGGAAGTTTCTCATTCATACCACTACAGTAAGTGTTCTGCAGTATTTAAAGCAACTTGGGGTTCTTTATATTTACATGTTTAAGTTGTTAAACTTATAAGTTGTTCAAGCAATTAATGAGCTTTTGCTAGCTGGCATCCAAGTTTGCCTGATCAGGTACTTGGAATGCTTAAAGTGAAAATCAAATAGAATTAAAAATGCACTTTGAAAGGCTGAAGAGAACTGAAGAATCTAAGTTTACAAATGGGAATTCACTTAATTAGACAAAATTCAGTCTGTTCAGCTTGATTGATCTAAAATAAATCAAAGGTTGCCTTACAAGGGATTGACAGAATATAGTAGATTTATGTAATAGACTTAAATTTTTAAATTGAACTTAAACACCAGAAGAAACTACTTTTAACTTGTAATTAAACCAGGTAAATGTGATTAGCCTCTCCTACATACAAATGGGGATCCCTAGTTATTATATAAGTGGGTGTTCTGAAGGACTGTGCCTGTCACAATCTCATGGAGCATAACATATCTCATGTTTCCAAGAACTAGATCAAAAGTGACAGAAACTGAAGGCTTACCACTCAACGTGCTGTTCTCAATTCTGTCTCCACTGCATGCCCCTTAATGCGAATAGTAAATATTCTGAAACATAACTATCTCTGCTTTACTGACAACTGGGGACCTGGAACTCTGTTTTGGCCAGAGAAACCTAAATGGAAGTTGTTGAGGTCTGACTGCTTTCTTTATGAAAGAACCATACACAAGAGAGCTATCGATGTTAGTTCTAGCCCCCTTGTTTTCACCTTAGGAAGTATATATTGTGTATAGCAAGCACTTTTGATCAATAGTTATGAAACATAAAGCCAGGCCATTGAATTGTATCAACCATGAGACCATTCCTATCTGGATTTTCCTGTTACTAAACAATAAAATCCTTGTATTTTTAAGGCACCGTTAATTTGATTTTTGTTGTTTTTCAGGTAAAAGTCCCTACAACTGAATTCATCTGAGAGGAACTGGAATAGCAGAATCAAAACAGATAAGAAGCAAGAGTCCTTTGAGGCTCCTCTAAAACTATGTAAGAGCTCCGAGAGAAGTCTCACCAGTGTTAGAAACCATGTTCAGAAGGTTTAAACAAACTGCAAGGAGATAGAAGAGACTGGAAAATAATGACTTGTGAATGTGAATGGATTGTTAATGTATTCTTGCGAATTATGTCACAGCCTTCCTTGCTCGATTCTAATGAGCTTATTTTTCTCTCTCCCTCTTTTATGCCATCTTGGCTCACAATTTAATGCATTGTGCCACCCACTTTCAGGACCAGCCCTTGTAGTTAATCGTGTCTGGAAACTCCACCATAAGTGTGTTTCTCAGATCTCAGGGGAGCTTGTCACTTCAATCACACTGACAGTCAAGATCAGTCATTCAGTTCCTGCTGATAGGTAAACAAAGTATTGATTTCTCTGGCCTAAAGATATATAAATCAACTAATCAGAACATGAATTTTAACTAGAGGGAGCCCCATTTTCCAAGACTATCAAAAATCTGAAAATGCTCCCCCCAAACAAAATTCATCATGTTCTAAAAATGAAGATCACATCACTAAAATTGTGAAGGTTTTACCTTTATATGAATCAGTCTTTGCTATGATTATCAGATCACCCCCAAAAGTTAAGCATGGCCTTTGTTTATGATCAACCTGATCCCACTTAAATTTCCTGCATATAATCAGTAGTACATGCTTGAGGCAAAGGAAAAGCATAAAGGGATAGGAAATATATTTCAGATGGGGTGGAATGCACAAAGAATCAACTCAACTAAGCCCAATTTGTCAAAATGGAGAAGAAGCTGGATGTCTACAAACTGAGCCCAGAGATGCTGAATTGTTTTTAAATTTTGATAAAGGCAACGATCCTGGCTTAATCATCCTTACTGATGCCACCAACAGAGAAAGTGTATTGATTTTGTTTTGGCTTTAGATGTACATGATACAGTTCTTTTATCTAAAACTGATGAGTAAGCAAAGTGGAATGAGATGGAAACTGTTTTTTACATTTGGACTCCCTTCATTCATTGAGTTTGATGAAAGCACATTGTATTTTGGATTAAGCTAGAAAGTCACTGAAAAATGAGTTGATAATAAAACAGGTAGAGTAATGAATATCATTAAACAAATGCAGAAATGGTTATTTCCAATTGCTGTCAAGTCCTTTGCATAATTGAGAAGTGTTATGTCACATATTAATCACCATTTTAACTCCAACTAAATATGGCTGTACGCAGACACCACTTCTGCCTTCTGCTGTCCATCCTGTGCAGAGCTTCACACTATTCCACCTATTCTGGTCTTCTCAAGTAATAGATGATGCGCTTTCTCATTAAAGGAAAGAGGAGTGCCTTGCTGTTAACTGCTTAGCCTTATAAGCATGCCATGCTAATTTTCAGCTATATAAACAATCTTTAAGGTGACTGCCAGTATCTGTATGCTCTCAGAAGGGAGATATGCCCTCTGGGAAAAGAGAAAAGCTTTATCATAAACAGTGACTTTCAACAGTCTTATAATAATTTTTTTCACACTGTCTTTATCTTCTAAATCAGTCTTTATCCTTTTAAGTATATATAAAAACACAGCACAATCTTATCTTTCACTTAACTGCAGGGAATTTAAAGCATAAATTTAAAGTGGATAAGTGTGTTGATGTTAAGTACTAATTTTGTATGCTGATAGACAGAAGTACACACATATGTATCATATATATTGTCAACCCCAACAAAGATACTGAATTATCAACTAAGATTATATTTACACTACTGGATGTCTTATATCTCTCTTACCTATAACTCATTCATTCATTTAGTCAAAATGTTTGTTAGTACCTACGGTATCCTTGGCACTGCTATTGTTAATGAATCAAATAAGTTACCAACAAAACAATAAAATCCATTTGGTGGCATCTAGCAAGGAAATTTTTAATTTAAAATTTGTCCTAACTGACTAAGACTGCAGTATACTGATATAATCTAAAATAATCCATTTTACTGTGAACACTGTCCTAGTTGATGCAAATAGATTATGGTCCCTCAATAAATAACTAAACAATGATGGTTTTAACACCAAAGAGTGCTGTGGGAAATAAAGAAAAGGAAACATCAGAGTAAGGAATTCCCAGATGTGGAGAAGGATGGTTGTCACATAATGTAGAACAGTCCACCAAAAGCTTTATTGAAAAGGTTGGATGTGGACCAAGACTTGAAGCAAATGTGGGAGTTAGCTACATAGTTCTCTACAAGATGACTGTTACTGACAGAGAGCAGAGCAAACAAAATTATCAGAGGTAAGGTCTTGTCAAATTTACCAAGGAAATTGGTGCGGTGGGATAAGAAGGAATAAGCATGACAGGGAGACTTGTAGGCAACATGAAAGAAGACTTTACCTTTAACTGCAAGTGGAAGATTTAGAGCAGAGTAGTAGTAAGTTCCACTGTGAACTGACTTATTTCTATCACCATAGCTTTGCCACTCATATTGGAATTCTGAGGCTGCATAGCAAGGGCAGGAAATGGAAAACAGGATGGTACTGCAATAATTCCAGAAAAATGATGGTTGCACCAGTTGGGTAGGAGTGGGGTTAGTAAGAAACAGCTACAATCAGCATCTATTTGATACAGGCAATATTTTAATTGGATATTGACAATGCTAATTGACAATTCACAGAAAGGATAGTAAAACCCCCTACCTTATAAATTAAGAAACTAGAATTCCTAGAGGATGTGGCTTGCCTGAGTTTATACAACTAACTTAGTAGGATAAATAAGACAGGCTTTAGCATCGCATTGGCCTAGAACTTTCTCCATGCTACACAATCCATTTTCAATATACCAGCCTATACAATAAATATGAGTTTACCATACTATATTCTGAAAAGTCTTTTCTGTAAAACAAAGGTAAACATAAGCTTAGCATTGTGTTGAGGAAATACACTCAGAATTATCTCCACTCACAAATGTAACAGTTTTGAGGCCCGGTGAGATGGCTTAGAAGGTAAAATTTCTTTGTATAGGACTGAGTACTGAAAGTTGCCCTCTGACAACTGTAAGTGCTTCTGGCACTCCCCTGTACTTGGCACAGTCTGACTCCTACTCTATCTGATGAATGACAACTCCTTTTTCACAGCTCAGCTCAAATAATCACTTTCCTGTGAAGCCACACCTATTACCAGACTAGGTCCAACTCTCTCTTGTATAAGCTCTAAGAGCAGTGTACTTTTCCATCATAGCTCTTACCACACTCTGAAATTATTTATTTATCAGGGTGATTAATTATTTAAGCTCTATCTCCTCCACTGGAATACAAGCTTTCTGAGTTAACTGGTGTTTATACATATAACACCAACACAGGGTAAGTACTTAATAAATATTTACTAAATGGATACAAGAAAAATGTATGCAAGTTCAGGAGGCTCAAAACACAAACTATCTGCAGGTATATGAGAACCAAAAAAAAAAAAAACCAAGTTTGGAAAAAAAGGATCTGTTTTCAGGAGGAAAAACAATGGTGAATATATGGGATATGTTGCTCAATTGGAAATGACTTGCTGACTACAAGGCATAGGTATTCCAGTCATGTGAACAAGTTATTTCAAAATATTGTCCAATGGACACAACCCAATTTCCTCTGAAATTATTTTTTCCATTGATCCTTTTTCTCCTTGAAAGAATTTACCAAGAGGGCTTGCCCTCTCTTTGTCACTTCTTATAAACAAGTATGTGGTTCATTGACTCCAACTCTGAAAACTGTTCCAATTTTATCCTGAAGCTTCAGAGTAAATACAACAACCTACTGGATAGGTCTGCCCACAGCACAATAAACTCTTATCCTTAAGTGATGGGTCTTCTGCATCATACCCTCTACCCTTCAGTACAAAATGACATGAAGAACTACATAGTTCACTTGACATTTATGTGTGCAATTGACATTTGTAAGTAAACTTGACATTTACAATTAGGTTTTAGACCCTCATAGTAAATTGACTTAAGAATTAGAAAAATAGTGGAGAAAAGCATTTTTTTCTAAATAAAGAAAAAAATTACCACAATTAAAATTGATAGTCTAATGATTCCCTTCTTTAATAGCAAGAGAACAGAACCTGTTACTTATTGCTCTCTACTTCTAGCAGTAATGAAGTCAACTTATCCATCTTTTCTTGGCTAGGTAAATTATGGTTCTTTATTAGAGATTTTAGAAAGCATTGAATTATTCATACTGATGTATATAAGTCAATTTGTGCAAAATCATCCTATCTCAATCAAGGTTTCCAGGACCCTAGTCTGTGACAGACTGATTTTATTCCTGCTTCATATGAATTTCTATGGCATGGTAGCACAATGGAAAATAGCAATGAAACAAAAGTCCTTCAGACCACAAGGACTGTTCAAAATGCAGAGGAGAAAATGACCTGGGTATCTGAGTTAACAGACTGGATGACCTGACCTTCTTAATGCTCTAATTTTTGATCAGTTGCTATCAAAATTGAGCAGGTCATCTGAAAATGTTTCTTGCCTCTAGATGAGGAGTTAACACACTTGCCCACAGGCCAGATCTGGGCCTCCAGCTGCTTTTGTCAATTAAAGTTATTGGAAAACAGCCAAATGTCTATAGCAGCTTTTGTGGTAAATAGCAGTGCTGAGTATTATACCATGGAGACTATCCAACAAAGTCCGAGGTATATACTATCTTGCCCTTTACACAATAAAGGGTGCATCCTCCTCCCTTAGAGCATGGCAACTGAAAAACATGAACACATTAAATTTATAATGTGTATCAATAAAAGTGATGCAGTAATTTTTGTGCTAATATTTCAACAAAAAACCATTGAACTTTGAGCAAAAAGATGTTTGTTTTAAAAGATGTTTTGTTGATTTAAAAATACTTTTTATTTTAAAATTACATACATTTATACAATATATTTTGTTTATATCCATCCATTTCTACCTAGCTCCAACTCCCCTAATACCTGCATCACATCTCTCTCCAAGATGCCTGTCTTCTTTTTATTTTAGTTTTTGATAGGAATAACTCCCTAAGTGCAATTGGTGCTGCCCATGTGCATATGGGTGTGTGGCCATCCACAGGAGCATGAGTATATTATCAGCAGCCACATGCTAAAAAGAGAGTGACTCTCCCTCTGTCCATAGACACTAAATGTTAACTGTGACCCTGATCAGTGTGAGGCCTCAGGAACACACCTGGGAGTCTCACTCTCATTGTGGACTTAGACCTCAAATTGATGATTTTCTTGCCTCAGACACCCAAGGGCTGAGATTACAGGAGTAGTATTATGTCAAAATTAAAAACTGGTTTCCCTTTTACCTTAGATATTAATACAATTTTACAAGATTACTCTCATTCCAATCTAAATGTATTCCATATTATGCAGAAATCACTAAGCATAGTTTAATGATATGGTGAAACAGAATAAGCCTAGGCTTTGGAGTCCAATCAGACTTAACAGTTTTGTTAACTACATTAACAAATGACCCAGTGGACATTTAGATAAGGACTTATAAGCTCCAAAGACTTGCTGGTTATTTCTTTTCACTTTCTTCTCTTTTGAACAATTGCTGTGTTCCCAAGAACTTTACCGCCCTAAGTCCTCCCTGTTAACAGAAAAATTGAGGTCACATTCTCCATTTGGTGGCAATTTGCTCACCTAACCCGTTGACCTTTCTCTGTTTTCGCCAAGCTTACTAGCACTGTTTTAATCTAGCTCAAACTTCCAAAGTCCTAATAAAAGCCAATCAACATAGGAACTAGAAGTATTGCCCCTGCCCTGCGCTATAGGAAGCCAGAAACAGAAGTTACAGAGGACATTAAAAAAAACTAAATAGTCATTATATACTGACAGCAGAATTTTTATCAATTTACTTAACCATCGCTGGTAATGACTCTCTTTACAACCACATACCATCTAGAGTATGGCTGCTTGCTGTAGGAATCAGAAGGGTTGAGAGACAGAGCTTTGCCTCACTGAGCTTCTGCAAACAATGATAAATGAGATTTTTTCACTTCAGCCACAGAAAAGGATCTTTTATTTCTACATTTCCCTAGTTAGTTTGAACTAATGGCAGACTTGTAAAGCTTTGAATTTTTCTCTTCTGCTTAGCTTTTTCAGCTTAGTTTGGGATCAAAGCAAACAGAGTAGGTTTTGGTAAGTGCACAGCTCTGATGGTTTGGATGTTTGGATGTTTGCTGTTTATGCTTTTCTCTTGAAAATCAATGAAATTTAGGGCATGCCAAGTTTCCTGTCTTTCTCTTAAGAAAAAAATGAAGAAAAAATATTTCTCTGCATACCAATATAGACCATCTGGTTCCATAGCTTATATTTAACTCCCAAACTAGAGAATCACCTGCCTCAGAGCCTGGCAGAGGAGCTGTTTGTAAACAGTCCCAGCATTCTTCCCAGAATCAGAATGCTACTTCCCTGCTTAGGTCAATGGAATACCAAAGAGTTATGTATGTCAAATAGGCAATGTTGTTTGATTTTTGAAATCCTACAAGAAACCACCCTGCCATGACTTTGAAACATGGAATAAAAACCTAATAATGTAACAAGTCTGCTAAGGATGAAGATATTCTAAAGGGGCACTGGTGCTCGTGGGGTTTGCTCTTAGACTGTTGACAAAATAACCCCCAAGTAATTATAATTCTCTGAAAAATCTTATTCTGAGAGAAACAAAAGTCTAAAGCCTGAGACAGCCAGTTCCAGTTTGCTTTCTGTTGCTGTGATAAACACCATGACCAAAAGCAACTTGGAGAGGAGAGGATTTGTTTAGTTTACAAGTTCTGACAGCAGTTCCTTATGAAGACAAGTCAGCCCATGAACTCATGAACTCAAGGCGAGGACCTGGAGGCAGAAACTTAAGCAAAGGCCAGGGAGGAAGAAAGCAAGCTGCTTACTGGCTCATTTACACCGCTCACTCTGATTTTTATACCATCGAGAACAACCTGCCCTGGGATGGCACTGTCCACAGTAGGCTGGCTTCTCCCACATCAATAGTTAATCAAGAAAATGTCTCCACAGACTTGTTTCTAAGCCAATATGATAAAAGTCAGTTTCCAAACTGAGGTACCTTCTCCTGAAATGATTTTAGTTTGTTATCAAGTTGAAAAAAACAAAGCAGTCAGTAGAGGGCCAGAAGAGAAATTTTTCTCCTTGAAAGAGATTTACAACCTGTCAGATATCTTTTCAGGAGAGTCAGTGATGATCAATGAAGGGCAGGGTCTCACCTTGACCTGGACTGGTTAGATATGCATAACTCTCACTTAAACCTTAATCTCACATCAGAACCCTGATGAGGGCCTTGCAGAGGAAGGTCATTGAGTCTCTTTGTCCCTCTTTCCAATGTGACTTATCTCCTTTTTCTGCTTTTCACTATTATTATGACTCCTTTAATTGGCCTACTGTGGATAGGCAAACAACCTTGGCTTGCTATGATAAGCTTTGACTTCAAATCTGGGAACAATTCTGCCATCATACTCCATACACTGACTCCCATAGCTTACTGGTTACTGCTCACATCCTGTGTGCTAGATGATTTGTTTGTACAGAGGCCATCATGGTACAGTCTAAAAGGTAAAACTGAAAAGAAGATTGACTATACACTTTCTCTTCTTGACAGCTTGCCTAATGGCTTTCTTTGACAATTAGTTTCTAGTACAACACATTCTAATTACATGACTTAAGAAGGAATAGTCACCATGCCATCTCTATGGACACTGCCCCTATGGAAGGTAGCTATGCACAGTTTGTACAGCTATACTCTGGCAAGCAAAATAATAACCTCCAAAATGTTAACATTCTCATCTTTGTAAATGAGAATACTATATAGGCATGTGGGAAAGTGGCTATTGATACACTTGCCTTGAGATGGATAAATTATTTTTAAGTAACCATTATGTTAATTGTATAGATGTCAACCTTGACCATAATGTTAAGATATCAGGACACAATAACTTTTTGTATGTTTCAGTAAGCACATTTTTTTCCAATGAGATTAACATTTAAATAATGGACCAAGCAAAGCAGGTTGCCCTCCATAATATGAGTAGACCTCATCCAACCAGTTAAATGCCTCAATTTTACACGGCCTGACTTCTTTCAAGGAAGAAGGAATTCTCTAGCAAGCAGCCTGTCAGTTTGAACTCCAAGTCTCTACCTTGCATGTGTACCCTTCCAAGTTTTTATTTAACTGCTTCCATAAATTCATGTGAGTTGTCTTAGTTAGAGTTTTACTGCTGTGAACAGACACTGTGACTAAGGCAACTCTTATAAGAACAACATTTAATTGTGACTGGCTTACAGGTTCAGAGGTTCAGTCCATTATCATCAAGACAGGAACATGGCAGTATTCAGGATGGCATGGTGCAGGAGGAGCTGAGAATTCTACATCTTCATCTTAAGGCTGCTAGCACAATACTGATTTTAAGGCAGCTAGGACTAGGGTATTATTTTTAAAGCCCATGCTCACAATGACACACCTACTCCAACAGGGCTACACTTCCTAATAGTGTCACTCCATGAGACAAACATATAAAAACCATAATCACATTCCATTCCCTGGCCCCCATAGGCTTGATCAAATATATGAATCTATGGGGGCCATACCTGAACATAGCATAATGGGAAATACATTTAGTCCAGCTTTCAAAGTCTGCATAGTCTATAGCAGTCTCAACGATGTTAAAAGTCCAAAGTTCAAAGTCTCTTCTGAGATTCATCCAATCACTTAACTGTAATCCTCAAAGCAAGACAGAAAATCAGCTGGGCAAACTCCAAACTCTGCATCTTCCATGGCTGATGACAAAGTGGTCTTCAGATCTCCAACTCCTTTTTCATCTTCGTTGACTGAACAAACTTCTTTCTCCTGGGCTGACTCTACTCTCTGCTAGCAACTTTCCTTGGCAGATAGTGAACCTCTCTAGCATCTCAAACATTTTGGGGTCTCCAAGGCTACTTCAATGTTATAGCTTCTTATTCAAATGTCTGGAATCCACACATGATCTTCTGGGCTCCTCATAAGGGCTGGCATCACTTCTCCAGCTCTGCCCTCTGTAGCACTCTAAGCCCAGGTTGATCCACACCACTGTTGTTATTCCTGAAGATCATGCTATGGTACTGACATCGCCAATATGCTGGGGTCTTCTGCTGCAACTAAGCTTCACCAATAGCCTCTCATAGGCTCTCTTCTTGGTGTCAAGCCTCAGCCTTTTTGAATGATCCCTTCAGTCCTGGGCTGTCAACTGCAATTGAGGCTGCACCTTCACCAATGACCTTTCATGGCCTCTCACAGTGCCAAACCACAGCTGTTCTTCATGATGTTTTCATGTCTTCAAAAACAGTACTACCTGGGTGACTCTTACACATTACCAAGTATAGCTTCAGCACAAGGTACAACCTTGGCTATCTCTGGAACACAGCTTCTTTGTGTTCTCAGCAAACACTTCCCAGAAGATTTCACCTCAGTGATGCTGGTCTCTTCTTAATCACTACTAATTTCTTAGCTCCAGCTAACCAGCACCAATTGTTCTAGTAGTCTCTTCTATTCTGGACTCTAAAGGCAGAGCCAAATGGCACAAAATGCTGAGTTTTGCTGCCTTCGGGAGCTGGAACATGCCCCCCTTGTTCTATTACATTATCGATAGCTTCCTCTTTTCCAATACCTTCACTGACTAAACTCTGCTGTCTTTGATTTTGTTCTGTTGATTGACCTTGAACTCAGAGATCTAAATAGCTGAAGGGGTATGTAGCCCAGTGGATGGCCCACAGGGACTGGACCACCAAACAAAGAGTACACATGGCCCCAGCCGCATATGTGGCAGAGAATGTCCTTGTTGGACATCGGTGGGGGGAACAGCTCTTGTTCCTGTGGGGATTCGATGCCCCAGTGTAGGGCAGGAAGGCAGAAGTGGGTGGGTGGGTGGGTAGAGGAGCACCCTCATAGAGACAGGAAAAAGGGAAATGAGATAGGGGGTTTCCTGATATGAGACCTGGAAAGGGGATAACATTTGAAATGTAAATAAAGAAAATATCCAATAAGTGGGGGGGGGGAGTGTACCACCATGCCTGGATCTAAATTTAGCTGGGTAGGATCTTTCCCCAAAGTCCCACTCCCTTAATTTCCTATATCCTTGAACACAGGATTTAGCTTCATTTCACTTCCTGATACCTCTTTAATATTTGAAACACATATTTTATATTTTTCCTTTCTCAGCTTGCTATGATTGTTTAAAATGCTCTTCATGAGACTTAACCAGAAAATAAAGTCCATGATAGGTATTCCTGAGACTTCTTTTGTCAATTCAATTAATCTGAGTCTCTTCACCTAAACCTCAGTCAGACTCTTCAAACAAGGGCAAAAAGTAGCCACATTCTTCACCAAAATACCACAAAAAGAGTCTTTATGTTACATACTGAAATTCTTCTCCACTGAAACCTCTTGGACCATGTCTGATCAGTTCAAATCACTCACAGCAACAAAGTCTTTAATATTCCTACTAGGGTGGCCCATTAAACCCCATTTAAAGCATTCCACTGCTTTCTAAATCCAAAGACCCAAAAATCTACATTCGTCCAAAGAGAAGCATGGTCAGGCCTATCACAGCAATGCACCAGTCCCTAGCACCAAATTCTTATTTAAGGTTTTACTTCTGTAAACAGACATCATGACCAAGACAACTCTTATTAGAACAACATTCAATTGGGGCTAGCTTACAGGTTCAGAGATTCAGTTCATTATCATCAAGGCAGGATCATGGCAGTATCCAGGCAGGCATGGTGCAGGAGGAGCTGAGAGTTCTACATGTTCATCTGAAACCTGCTAGGAGAGGACTGACTTCTAGACAGCTAGGATGAGGGTCTTAAACCCACCCACCTACTCCAAGGCTACATACACTTCCTAATAGTGCCACTCCCTGGGCCAAACATAGAAATCATCACATGAGTCTATTCCATAAATCTTCCTGTCTTTCTACCCTTTTCCCCCTCTATCATTCTTCCCTGTCTCAGCAGCATGGCATTTGTATACATATATTTTTCTAGAAATAATCTTATGAAAAATAATACTGCAAAAAGCAGTCCTTCTTTGAGTCTGAAACACCCAGATCTCTCTCGTATTTACCACCCACCATACGTCTGCAATCATCTAAAATTATAAATACATAGAGGCTTTGAAACTTATTTGGCAGGAAAACCTGACTTGACTTGACCAAATATTAGAGTATTTATAGTATTTGTTTATCTCACTAAAAATGAATATTCATAAACTGCAGGCCATAAATATTAATATATTTACATATAAACTCCTGCCACCAACCTTATTTCCGCTTATATTCCATAATATATGATATATTTATCTTATTTTATTCTGAAACTCATAAATCTGAATTTTAAACCATACCTACACCAAATGGTTTCAGTGCAGAAAAAAATTTAGATGATGTCCATCGTAATTTGCCTCACGTCTGTGTGTTTCTTCATGTATTTGTATAAGGTATTTAACAACTATAATAAAGGTTAGCTATAAACTGTATTTCTCTTTTCCATCATTCTTTGCTTTCCTTTTGCCTATATTATGTCCTATGTAGAATTGATTCATTGTACAAATATTTGACTGCCAACTATGTACTAAGGACCTGGGTCCCTTTCTTCTCTAAGGCCTGTACTAAAACTAGGTTCTCAAAATTAACTATAAAATTTGTGGCCCATCGTATCTGCAAAACATGTTCCCTAAAACCAGAAGACAAACAGAATTGAGGTAAAAGAATCAGACTAAGGAAGTGGAAATTTCTTGCTGAGAAGAGGCAAGCAAAAGTGATGTATTAAAAGTCCTGTGCATACATAGTGTGCAGCTGAGAAGGAAGAATCACAAATACATTGCCTTTGCAATCACAACACCCTTAAACTATAAAAGAGAAAAGAAACTCTTCAAAATATCAATCATCTCAAATTCTTCAAAAAGCATTTGTTAGTCACCTCATAGGTATCAGGACCTTCATATATATCACTTCAGTTAATCCCCATATCAGTCTAGAATATCATTTATTACACCAGTGTCTAATTGATGTGACTCTGAGATATAGAAAGGATTAGAGATTTGAGGAGAGATTTGAACCCTTGTATATCCATCATGGTGCCTGTGTTCTTTACATTGCTTGTAATGTACCACGGCTTAGTGGTTTTAAAATAGCACTTCTTCAGGTTGAAATTCATCTATAAAGAAACAAAGAATTCACAGGAGAAACTGGAGAAAATTCAAAACACTTTTAAATTCTTTTTCTTTTCTTTAGTTTTTTTTCTCCTACAGTATTCGATCTTGCTAAACTTACAGATTCTTTCTTTCAAACTTAAAAATAAAATGTTTATCTTTCAATTTCTACAAAAACACTGACTATCCAAAATGCAGTTTCAGAAGTCTTTATTTTTTTTAACCTTGAGCACAACTGTAAAACCTTTCCCTTTCTTTGAGGAATTTTCCCCCTCTTTACACATGCAGATCACACTCCTTTGAGATGCTGATCTTTTCCCATGATGCACTCTGCTGACAGAAAGACAATCTTACAGCACAAAAATGCCAGCTCAGTTGACAAGCAATTTCCATCAGCATGCAATGTTTACACAGTACAGTTTAGCAAAGGCAGCTCACACAGTCTGCTGTCCTACATCAGAATTCTAATTAAGCCTTGAGGCTTCTGAGCTCAGATTAATTCTTATCCTAAAGTCCTAGACTCCTTATTGTAGAAATCTGAAGCTTTATTTGTCTGGAAAGAAAATAGAATACATTCTGATGCCAGCACAGCCTGCACTGATATACACATCCTGATGTGCTGTTTGCAGGACGAAGGTAATTCTACTTAGTACATTTAAAGTTTTTTTTTTTTCATGATGAATACTAGATATTCATCACTAAAGAATGTTGAATTGTATTTCTTTGGAGTTGTCTATCCTCCAATGGACACACCAAATAAGTGAGCTTTCTGAATCAAAGCTGCCATTCTGAATTTCAAAGAAAAATGAGTAAAATCTGAATTTCTGGGTAACTACTGCTTACATGTACAGAAGCCAACACTTTTGGTGGGCTTCATCACCAGATAGAACTACCTGACATCCTTATTTTGTTTGGTTTTGTTTTTCTCAGTTCTGCACATTAGGCAATGTAACATATGTAAATATAATGTAAACATATCTTAAACTATAAGATTTGTGTATCCATTAGGCTTCTCTCAAGGAACAGAACTGATAGGATGAATCAATATTTAAAAAGAATTTATTTGATTGGTTTACAGGATGCAGATTAGGTAGGGCAAGAATGGCTGTGTCACACTGGAGATGGCGAGCACTCAGTAGTTGCTTAGACTGGATGTCTCAGGAGTCCCGAATGTGGCAGTGAAGGCCTAGAAGATGCCTGGAGAGTTGCTGGTCTTTAGGTTCCCTTGAAATGCTGAAGATGTTAGCTGTAACACTGGTGAAAGAATATCTCAATAACAGGGAGAATGGACTTGCACAAGAAAGTTGTGACAAGCAGGAAAAGCAGTGTTTCCTTCTCACAGGCCCTTTCATCTGGGCTGTCTTCAAAAGGTACTGCTAACTCTGGGAATGGGTCTTAGTGCTTCAAATGATCTGATCTAGGAATGCCTTTGCTTTAGTTTCAGGTTATCCCACATGCAGTCAAATTGAAAAGCAAGCCATCTCAGCTTGATTGAACAAATACAATGTTTGTGTGAAGAATTAGAAGTTACAATTGATTGCTACCTTTTAGCTTGAAGAAAACAATATGCACAAAAAGTCTGGATGATGGAGGTCCAGTAGGCATGAGATTACTCTCTGAACCATTGCACTCTCTCTACAAAAGCACTTTGTGTCACTGACTTCCCTAAGATGCTGATTTTTGTGGGAGAGAACACGAATTTTCCATGTCTTGTCAGCATGCTGGCACTTGAATAAACCTGATTTCATTCGCACCAAATTTTGTCTCCTGAGTAATTTGGCTTCTGAATACTGAACAGATTGACTCTAGTACAATAATATCCATTGAGCTCAGATTACACGTATCTTTGTACCAGACAGATTTTTAAAAAAAAAAGTGAAAAGAAAAAAACTATTAGTCAATTTAGAGCAAATAGTATGTAAATTCAAATATACTTTCTACCTATTAAAACTCCTGAAGAGACAAAATTAAAGCCAAGTGCCAAGCCCATTACTGTGGAGTTTTTATCTCTTCAATCAATTTCACTGATTCAGTCACAAAGGCACAAATGAACTTTATAAAGCACCAATTACTATAAAGTGCCCCCTTTAGAGTCAAAGTTTTCTTCTCCCTCAGTGTAGACTACATATAATCAGCACTCTCACCTTGGATGCATCCTCCCACATTTAAAAGTGATTGCTAAGATTTCTTTATATAATTTTCTGCTTTAAGCAGTTTTTCTCCTTTAGCAGACCCCTTTCAAGTTTCCGCACATTTGTTCTCCTTCAGCTCCATATGGATACACAATGCAAAGTTAGAATCTAATACCCTCATATGAGAGAAAACATATGGCATTTGTGCTTTACTATGGGGCATAACTCAGAATTTTTTCAAGTTCCATCAATTTACCTGAAAATTTCATAATCTTATTTTTCCTTACAGTTGAATTACATATATATATGTATATATATATACATATATATATATGTGTGTGTGTGTGTATACATATATATATGTATGAATATATATATATATATATGTATGAATATATATATATATATATATATATATATTCATTCTCCATTCATCACTGATGGACACTAAGTTGATTTTATCTTCTGGCTGTAGTGCATAGAGCAGCAGTAACCATGGATAAGCAAATAGCTCAGCAGTTGGATATAGAATGAGGGATATTCCCAGGAGTGTTATAGCTGGATCATGTGGAAGACTTATTTTTAGCTTATTGAGAAACCGCCATACTGATTTTCCCAGTGGCCATCCCATTTTTTACCACCACCAGCAGTGAACAAGTGTTTCTTTCCACATACACTGTAACATTTACAGTCATTTGTTTTATGATGATAGCCATTCTGATAGGTGTGAGAAGAAAACTCAAAGAAGTTTCATTTTACATTTTCCTGATGTTCTCCAAAAAAGATAAGGGTTCTTAATATGTTA
The DNA here is from genome assembly GCF_011762505.2 of Arvicanthis niloticus. Lineage (NCBI taxonomy): Eukaryota > Metazoa > Chordata > Mammalia > Rodentia > Muridae > Arvicanthis > Arvicanthis niloticus. Next base: position 118,237,144 of record NC_047679.1, on the reverse strand, counting down.
GTTGATGGTTTATATTTCCTCTTTTGAGAATTATTTATTCAGCTCATCTGATCATTTATTTTAAAATATCTTTTGAGATTCTATCATTTAGCCTTTCCATTCCTTGTCACCAAACCCTCTCAGGTACCCTCTTGCTATTTTTTAGTTCACAACCTCATTTTGTTCGTTATTACATAAACGTATTCCTAAGCACATAAATGAAACCTGCTCAGTCCATTTAATGTTTCTTATAGGTATACGCTTATTGGGTTTTTAGTTTCTAAGTGGCTACTTTTTTTCAAACCTCTTTGTATATTTGAGATAGTAATCCTTTATTTGGCATAAAGCCTGCAAAGATTTTTCTCTCATCCTATAGGTGTCTGGCTCTTCATGTCACGAGCAGTCTCTATTGCTGTGCAGAAGCCCTTTAATTCTTAAGGTCCCATTTGTTAGTAATTAGCCTGATTTCCTGAATACCTTAAGTCATACTTCCTTATTCATGCCTACAGCTTGAGTGTTTTCCCTACTTCTTCCCCTAGCACCCTCAGAGCGTCAGGTCTTTCATTGCACTGTTGATGCATTCACAGTTGATTTTTATGCAAGGTGAGAGGCAAAGACCTAATTCAATTTTGCTACTTACTAAGGAGTCTCCCTCAACCTGCCACCCCCAGTGAGCTCACATGTATATATTTTTATGTGTTGAACTATCCCTGAATCTCTGAAATTAAGCCTATATGATTGTTGTAGGTTTTTTGATGTTTTTTTTTCTGAATTTGGCTGATAGAGTTTTAATGAGAAAATCAAAGTGATATAGCTGGGATAAAATTCAGTAGACAGCTCTGTAAAGCATGAGTCAGATCAGGAAGAAAGGAGAGAGAGTGGACTATCAACAAATAGAATGATACACAACAGGAAGTAAGAATTAAAAATGAAACAATATGCCTATTTTATCAATATCCAGAAAAATACAAACTGAAGTAACTATTACCTCATTTTCCCTTTCAAACTGGCAATGATTAAATGTCTGATGGTTAAGAGCACTTGTTCTTGTAGAGGAACTGGGTTTGATTCCCAGCACCTACATGGTGGCACACCATCAGTAACCCCAGTTCCCAAGGATTCAACAGGCATGCACGAGGTGCATATACATGAATGCAGAGGAAGCATTCAAATGCATAGAGTAATATGACTAGTTCTAAAAAAATATGTTTAAGTCTAGTAATATTTAGTGTTAGAAAGGATTTCTGGAAAACAATTTAAAATTGTCTCTTATGTTCAAAATGGAACATAACATTTTGCACAGAAATTTCACCTATATAAATAATATCAATTGTGAACAAAGAAGGTGACTACTGAATAGCTTCATTAGCATAATTAAAATAAGAAAACATTGACAAGCAATCTAAAAATTCAAGCAATTTAAATGTCAACCAGTATAAGACAAACAACTTATAAAATTAAAAATACTTATTTGTTGAGATGAATATTTTTTTTATTTTTTTAAATTTATTTTTATTGGATATTATATTTACATTTCAGATTTTGTCCTGTTACCCCCGCTTACACCCACCACCCAGGAACCTCCTATCTAAACCCCCTCCTCATGTTTCTATGAGGATATGCCCCCACCTACCCCTCCACTCCCACCTCCCCACTCTTGAATTCCCCCCCACTAGGTGTTCAGCCTTCATGAGACCAAGAATCTCTCCCACCTATGCCCAAAAAGGCCATCCTCCCCTTCATGTACAGATGGAGCCATGGGTCCCTCCCTATATGCTCCCAGGCTGGTGGTTTACACCCTGGGGAGCTCTGGTTGGTTGGTATTATTGCTCTCCTTATGGGGCCACAAACCCTTTCAGCTCCTTCAGTCTTCTCTCTAACTTCTCCATTGGGAACCCTTGATCAGATCAGTGGTTAGCTGTGAGTATCTGCCTCTGAATATGTCAGACTCTGGCAGACCTCTAAGGAGACAGCTTTTTTTCAGGAGAAGTGATTTTAATTCTGAATCCTGCTTTTCTGGTGTGATGGGGTGTTCAGGGCTTGCTATGATGGGAGAACTGGGTTCTGATGATGCCATGTAACTTTGGTTTCTGTTGCTTATATTCTTGTGCTTGCCTTTTACCATCTCGTTAACTCTACTGCTACCTGCACTCACTGGTTCTGACTGGAGACTGTCTTTCCAGTTATCTTGCTTGTGTCTGAACTCCTCAGGGTCCAGATGTCTCTGTGATCCTGTGATCCTGAGCTCCAGCTGCTCTGAGTGTAGTGGCTCCTCTAGGATGTCTCAGGATATGGTGTCTCCATGGGAGCAGACCAGCTAGGTGTCCACTGCTCTGGGTGCAGTGTCTGCTCTAGGATGTCTCAGGATATGGTGTCTCCATGGGAGCAGACCAGCTAGGTGTCTGCTGCTCTGAGTGCAGTGGGCCCTCTAGGATGTCTCAGGATATGGGTGCTCACTGTTCTGAGTTCAGTGGCTCCTCTGGGATGTCTCAGGATACAGTGTCCACACAGGAGCAGACCAGGCGGGTATCTGCTCCAGGCAGCAGGCCCAGGGGAAGGCAAGATGAATATTTTTACAACATGTTAATAATAAAAAAACAATGTGACTGGGTTTTATATTTTATCTTTATCCTATTATTCATGTTAAAGGCACATATAAACATGTACAGAAAATGATCTGTAACTGAAACTACTTGTGTGTTTTTTCTCCTAAGCTGTAGCTATATTCATGAAATATGGTTTTATAAAAACAGCATGCCATAATAAACTATTGACAGTATCAGCCAGTGTTTGTGTTAAAAAAAATCTATGTGTGTACATTGCTCTATTTACAATTAAATTAAAAGTGATCTGTGAGGTCTAAGGTGGTATAGCAAATCTTTAATCCCAGCACCTGGAAGCAAATGCCTGAGTTTGAGATGAGACCACCCTGGTCTACATTGTGATTCTAGGACAGCCAGAGCTATGTAGAGAGAACCTGTCTTTAATAAAAAGACATACGACAGAAATAGATACTAGTGATTAGTTCTGTGAAAGATATAAATATGGGTTTCATGGGACTTGCTAACAGGACATTTTATATTAATTGTTTTGTTACTTTGTTAATGAATACATACAAGTTTGTAAAACTCTGCTTATTTTGAAATACATGAAGCAAAAAGAATGGTCAGCATTCTGGCCTCAACCTATGGACATTCCCCAGAAGTCATCTCCAATCTAAACAGCTGGCACTATTGCATTAACAAGAGGTTATTTAACCTTCCTCAGGGTAGAGGCCATCAAGGCGACCGCAGTCTCTCAGATATGCACATCCAAGCAAAGGTTCAGTTGGATTCAGTGATATTTACTAATCATACATCCTCTTCTCACCCTTAAAAACATGTGCTGCAATGATTTGCTTGGAGCTCTGGAAATTGGTGTGAGAAATCACCATGGCATAAGCTAGCTGACTTAGCCACAAACATTCTGGATGACTAGATGAACTGCAAATCTATGTGTTCTCATTTAAGCACATCCCTAGGCAATGGCTTGCTACCTTTCATACTGTAGATCAAATTGAACATTGCTTACACAGATAGCTAAGGTACAAACTTGGGTTTCCTTCCAGCAACTGTTATTTACACCTCTTTTCCCTAAATAAAGAACCTGCACATTTTCTATAGGCACACAATTTTTTCAAACTGGGCATACTTCTTTTGGAGCTGTCCCTATTTGGGGCACTCAATGTCTCCTAGGGACAACTGTAAGTCAGTGCTATCTACTGTGTGAGGATGGCTTTTCAGCAGCATTGTTGGCTCTGGTTGTTTTATGCTTGGCACATTTTCAAATACAGTTCTAGAAAATTGATATAAACAAAGTAAAACTATAATAAATAGAGTCTTGCTGTTTTACAAAGGACAGATAAGTAGTTTCCATTAGAATCCTTTCTAAAATTTTGTTTTGTAGTCTGCTTAAATTATCTTAAGTCACAAAATTCAGCTACTTGTTCTCCTTTGATCACAAGATACTTGCTCATTGATTCATTTAGTGAGTTTTTTTATTCACTTAACTTTTATTTCCTGAGCATCACTCACTTAATATAGTTCAATCCTTGGAGCTGCACCAGATACAGTGTGGGGAGCCAACAGAAGGCAGCTATCATCCTTGCAGCCATCTTGAGCCATATACCCTGACAAGAGACTTGATTACATTAGCCTACAACAGCTGAGCACACTCTGATAAAATCTTGGTTTAGATACCCAGGATCTTTCCTTGGGTGTGTGAGATTAAAGGTGTGTGACTTAAGGGCATGGCTTAGAGATCAGATTTAGAGACAAGACCTAAGGGCGTGATTTAAAGGTGTGAGCTAAAGGTGTGGTTTAGAAGTGAGACATATAAAAGGCGAGAGGCAGACAGAAGAGTGGAGTACAACTTGGGAGTACAACTTGGAACTAGGAATTAGGTTAGAGAGTACAACTTAGAGTACAACTTGGAGTAGTAGGAATTAGGCATTGAGGAAGAACAGGTATTAGGCACTTGGCACTTGGAGGAAGAACTTGGAATTAGACATTAGGCACTTAGCACTCGGAAGAAGTAACTTGGAACTTGGAGGCACTAGGGACTAGGAACTAGGGACTAGGAACTCAAGACATGGGACTTGAAGAGAAGAAGAGAGACTGAAAAATAAACGGGATTGAATCACACTCTGTCTGGTCTCCATTCTTCGAGTCCGTCCTCACTCTCTCTCTTGCTGAACCCCGACCCGCAGACTGAAGCTGCTTGGGGCAGTGCGGGCTCTAACAGTTTAGCCCCCAAGGCTTTTGGCAGTGCGGGTTCCAACACTGATAGAGCGGTCCCCGACATTTTGGCCCCCAAGTGTGAGGCAGCTCAGGCCGCAAAAATACAGAAATGCAGTCTTCCCTGTGGCTGACATTTCTGGTGGCAAATGTTGTGAGGGTGAATAAAAACCTTGTGTATCTTTGCTGCCACCAGAGATATTGGCATCTGACCAGCTTTGGTGGATTAACTTCTTTACCTTCCCTGTCATACAAGCATACAAGAAATATATGCCGAGATTCGGGCACTGGGTTAAATATTCAGAATGCAATTGTGACAAAAATCAAAGCCTGAAGCTGGAGGGTAGTCTACTGTCAGGCCATGGAAGGACGTCTTGGTTCTTGGGTGGGTATGGGCCTGGAACTCCAAGACTCCAAGGGAGAAATGGCAGGCATTTGGCCACGCCCCCAGAAACCAGGCTCCTAAGTGTGATCCACGTGTCTCATTAAACCTGCTCCTTGCAGACACTTTTGGCTCAGTAGCTCCTCCAGAGAAGTTTTGAGTCAGCACCCACAGCTACAGGGAGAGGGCGTGACTAACAGGCCTCTGCCTTGAGATTTCCATATTCCTGAGTTACCTAAAGAGGGGTGCATAGCTAAATTAAGTTATTCCTTCCCAATCCCTCCTCTTTTCCCCCTCCCTATTTAAGCCAGCTACCCTCTGGCTTGAATGGGGGGCGCGCACATCCAGACCCAACTATCACAACATGAACAATAAACTTTTAAACCCATGGACTCCACGTGTCTTCTGGGGCCTGCTGCCGCCAAAGTTTCCAGCCTTTGGAACCTTGGACCTTCTCGTGTATGTGGGACACCCTGCCCCTGGGCTCTGCCGCTGCAGAGTTTGTTCCCAATGTCTACTGGAGAGTACATTGGAATTAGGCAATCACACAAGTAGTACAAAGTTGTAAGACCAGCCATGTTCCAACCACCTCATTTTCAAGTAGCGTAAATGGAACAACTGATACTTCAGTATCTTTTCTGTGTTAAATTTCTGGAGATTTGTTTAGGGTGGGAATAAGATTTGACCTATAAAAGTTGGAGGAAAAGCTACCCACATTGCATTTACTTTTGTGTTATTAAGTTAGTTATGAATATTCATTCTAATGAAGCTTTACAACTCATGTCTCCAATCTAAGATGTGTTTTCTGAAAAGTTATTTCTTAATCTACCTGACAGGTCCTTATTTCCCTTGGATCTCAAATTCCCACATTTTATAACATAAGTCTTTCCTCTGGGTTTTCATCACAATGAATTCTCTTTGAATCACAAATGAATTCTCATCAGTTAAAGAAAATATCATGAAGAAACAATTTATCTTGTTGGCTCTGTTTCCTACACAAAGATATTGTTTCTCATGCAGTTCATTCTTAATGATGGAAATAAAACTGATTTAAGAAACAGTAAACACTAAGAACCGAGTACCCCAACTGGAGCAAACCAGCTTGGGATGTTGTATACAAGTGTCCTTCACTTTTACCTAGCAGGCTGTTTTTAGGATCTAGTACTATTATACTTGTTCCTGTTCCTTTTACAAGTACCAAGTGTAATTCCTTACACTACTATACTACAGCACATTCTATAAGGCACTTTACATGCATTGGTTACCTGAACAGCTCAGTAACATTTATGTTGTATTTGGGAATGGTACCAACCACATGGCCAGTGCTTTACCACTAGCATATGCTTTACTTTTGTGTTTTTGTGACACCTGTTTTCTAGTGGTAGTACCTAGGTTTGTAACCTTCTGAATTACGAGGAAACAAACTAATTTTTGGTAAGTTTAAGAATGAGCTGTTGCATCTAGGTTTTGACTACTTAGGTATGGATTGTAATTAGTCCAACTCTATATTTTGGCCAAACATGCTACCTTCACTACTGGTAGTACATCTGTATTTCCATGATACTACTAAGAGATAGTAATCCTTTGTGCTTTTTATTATTTTATTGTCTCTAAGAAGACTGCCAAAGTTTACTAAAGAAAGCAATAATGGACTGAATGGTAACTTCCTACTGCCCCCAAATAGATTGCGCTTACTGGAGCCCAATGTTGGACACCAAACTGTTGCAGCCCGTACTGCCCGTTCCGGTCCGAGGGTCAGGGTCTAGCGAGAGAGAGTGGGGATAAAGGGGAAGAGACTCGAAGAATGGAGACAAGACAGGGTGTCTGATCAAGTCTCGTTTATTGAAGGGAATTTGGAGCTATTTATAGGCTTTTGCCACGTGCCTTGTAGGCGCTTGGATACCACGTGCCTTGCAGGTGTTGATATGACGTAAGCCTTACAGGCGTCTATAGCGTGAACAGCACGTGCACCGCAATGCCTTGCAGGCTTGGATAGCACGTGTACCTTATGAGCATGTATGGTGTAGATAGCACATGGACAGCACGTGAACTGCAATGCCTTGCAGGCATGACTACCACGTGCACCTTGCAGCTGGGGCCAGTAAACAGCAACACAAAATATGTGGGATATCAGAGTGTGCTTTAGCTGTTGTAGGCTATTGAAAACCAAATCTTTCATCAGGGTATATGGTTCCAGATGGCTGCAAAGTTGATCTAGCTGCTTTCTGCTAAAGTCGGCTCCCAACAATAGATGTGTTCATATCCAAATATATGTTATTTGGAAAAGAAGAATATGTGAAGATGTAATTAAATTAAGGATGTTAGCAGATCCACAATCCATATAGTAACAAAAGAGGAAAAAACCAGAAATATCCAAGAAGGTAAAGATATTGCAGAGACCAAAGGAAAAAAAACAGTGTTACCAAAGTACTCACAACTACAAAGGACTAGTAAAGGCCAACAATAAACTATTCTCCTGAGCTTTCAGAACAAGTATGGGCCTTCAGGCTCTTTCATTTTGTCACTGTGATATCCAGACTCAAGAGACAATTGAATTCTGCTGTTTGAAGCCAATTGCTTTGTGGTTATTTGTGACAAGAGCCTCTGCAAACTAACATAGTAATAATTTTTAGATGAGTTTGTTTTTATTTTTCTGTTGTTGGGTTGTTTGTTTGTTTGTTTGTTTGAGACAGGGTTTCTCTGTGTAGCTTTGGCTGTCCTAGAACTTGTTCTATATAACAGGCTGGCCTCAAACTGTAAGATCCATCTGACTTTACCTCGTGAGTGCTGGAGCTAAATGTGTTTGTCACCATGCACAGCTAACACAGCAACCAAATGAAGCTTTCTTTTCAAGTGCTTACTAATTGTCATGATTCTCATTAATGTCTGGACATCCACCTGTTGTTCTCCATTCTGATTCTTTAAAGACTAAGCTCTGTTTTTATCACTACTGAGAAAGGTACAAGTTTTACCCTTCTCAAGTTTTGAATTTTTACTTCAGAAACTTTAGAAAAACTGATCAATATTTTAAATTAAAGAAAAAAAGAACAAACTTCTCCACTATTAAATCACCACAAAAAAATTGCCTTCAATCAAAAATGCTCAAGCCTTGGTATAAGTGGCTTATGGCTACAGAAAATATAAATCCTAGAAACATCTAGAAAAGAATAGGATTAAATATGCCATTAAATCTTGATGCATTATGATTTGTATATGCTTCATGCATTATCTATTCTGACTAGCTTTTTAATGCTCTGCTTTGGGCAGCTAATTAATATTTCATATGTAGATAGTGTGTGTGTGTGTGAGTGTGTGTGTGTGTGTGTGTGTGTGTGCATGAGTGCAGATACCTATGAAGGTCTGCGGCATTGGATCTTCTGGAACAGGAATTAGTGATACTTGTTAGCTTGGTGCTGAGAATCAAACTCAGGTCCTCTGGAAGAGCAGCAAATTCTCTTAATCTCTGAGCCATCTCTTCCACCTTAAAAACATTAGACTCCTCACCCAAGAATATAAATATAAAACAACCTGTGTTACTTACTTCAACCACTAAGACTTCCACATATTTTGATCCCATTCATCCTTTGGTGGAAGGACAATCACATTCCCTATGATGTTATTCTCTTGAAAACATACTGTAATTCCCTGGGAAACTAAGGCTGCCTGCAGAGAACCTGAAATGATTGCTTTAGGTTTGGTGTGAATACTAAGTGCAGACCAGCATCCCCATCTAGTGACTCAATGTACATTCAATCAACTTTACAGCACTGCCAAAATGTTTTCCATCTACAGTAGCAGATTTCACCCCTGTCAATCTGCATCTCTTGCCAGTTGAGGGAGAACTGACAAGAACAAAACTGGAAATATAATGCTAACTGATTGCAAGATATCATCCAAAGCTACAGTATGCCAAATGATATACTGCCATAGCAACAGATATACAGAGCAATGAAAGAGCAGACACCCCCCAAAATACATCTACGTACTTATGTTTAAATGATCTTGGTATGCAACAAGCATACTTAGGAACACACAGCTGAAAAAGAGTAATGATCTCTTTGATAACACGGATCTGTAAAACAGGATGTGTACATGCAAAACTATGGATTTAGACTTAGATTTCATACCCTACACAAAAATCATGTTATTTAACACGTGAAGGTAAGACATGAAACTGTATTATTTGCAAGAGTCATGTGGAAAAATAGGAGGAAAGCTTCATGCATATTCTCTAACTCAGTTTATCTCTTCCTGGGTAAATTGCCCCTCAAACAGAAGTGCTAGATGTTTTATAGAACATATTAACCAATGTTCCCCAAGAAGCTCATAGCCAATAGACTTTTTCTGAAAACATCAATGTAAATTATTATTAGTAGTAGTAGTAGTATTTTATTATTATTCCAAGAACTGTTTACACAAATTCATATAATAGTAACAATTGCACTATTTTAAGTCTAGATATACTGATGAGAAAAGTAAGGCAGAGAGAGGTTATGTAAACTACCTACAATTACACAGCAAATAGGTAACTAAGGAATCGATCCAGGACGATTCAAACAACATTGCACTATGGTAGAGTAACTACCAACTTTTATCCCAGGGTGAGCCATATACCTATGGGAAGTCAAGCCAGTTTTCTTATTAAGTATTATTATATAAACATCTTCTTCAATGAAAACTGAGTGGAAAAAGAATTTCTGCTTATGTGACAACTGACACAAGTGGTTTGGAAGGGAACACACTATAAAGCTGAGATCAAATACATGTAAGACAACTATTATTTGCGGTAATCATTACAATTTGGGATTCTGTATCATGATTGCCTTGGAAATGCATTAATTTAGTTTTCTGTTTCAATTTAATAAAACTGACATGACAAATCATAAGACAACACTGCAGATATGATTATGAAAGAAAAGAGTGAAACTTCATTCAACAAATAAAAAGCAACTCTTAGCCCTTTGGTAGAAGATAAGCAAGCCTGGCATGATGCTCCACACCTTTAATTCCAACACTCAGGAGGCAGAGGCAGGGGCAGGGTTGATGAGCTTGAGAACAGCCTGGTCTATATAGTGAGTATAGTGAATTCAAGGCCATACATAACAAAATCCTTTCTCAAAAGGAACTAACAACAACAAAAAACTTAAAATTCAATCAACTGGGTATTGATTTGACATAAGCCCCAAGTTACAGTACTGAGTGGAAGAATGTAAACAGGTTGGGAAGATGGCTCAGTCAGTGAAACACCTGCTTTGCAAGTATAAGGATTCCTGGCACTAATTAAAAGCTGAACATGGTGGTACATACAGGTAATCCCAGGGTTGAGTGATTTAGTGAAGTGTGGACATGAGTCCAATTCTTTGGGTTCAGTTGACAGCCAGACTAGCCAATGAGACCCACTTTCTCAATTAAAAGGAGGACAGCTTTTGAACAATGGCACCCGAGGCGGACCTGTTGTCTGTACATGCACACACATGTGCACTAGCACAGAGATGTTTGCCCTCACATGCATAAATGCTCATAAACACATGCATGTATGTACACACACATAGGAAGAAGCTAAACATATACTTAAAATATAATATGAGCTCATTAATTTCAAAACAAAAACAAGCAAAAATAGTAATATAAAGCTATGTAAACACAAAAAAAAGACTTCTAAAAGAATCTCAAAGAAACTGCTAAAAATGATTGTTTATGGAATGCCCGACAGTGTAGTTAAAATTTAAAGAGATGAAGGAGGTATGCACAAGAGGTTTTCTAGCAAAAAGTTTCATAGCATTAAAAAGAAAAGAAGAAAATCCATAGTAATCAGCTTGGCTCAGTGTGCTTCGAGAATTCTAAGGCTAGAAGCAAAACCAAGCAAAGCCTTAGATCAGGGGTGTCAAACTCTGAGCAAGCAGACACTTCTTCCTGTCAAGCATATGAATCAGGACATTTTCAGCACTGAGCTTGGACAAACCTTTATATGCCTTCTCAAGTCCACGCTCCAGGCAGCCACCAATGATAAACAAAAATTGACCAAAGAAATGGAAGTTGTTCAGCTTTGAGAACTGGAATCACAAACTAGCATGAGAAGAGTCTATAAGAAAAAGTGTGTCTGAAATATCATTATTGAGCCACAAGGGAGAATTGCTGGGGGTATGAATTAATGGTGGATTCAAATAAAAGATTCCTAAATAGAAGAGAGTAGCTGCCCTGGACTGAAAGATTAGCCTCCAAGTATCTTTGGGTCTGTTATTCTAAAGCAACTAATATAGTTTCAGCCTCAGTCTTTCCTATCTAAAATTAAAATCTCCACAGGAAGAGCCATTATAAATGAACATATTCACTTAGCAAACCTGGCTTTTCTGCAACACTCTTATGAAGCTCACCCTTTCCCATCAATCATGACAGGTATTTTGATTTGGCTTTGCCCTCACCACCCCAAGAGCCAGATTATGCAGTTATTGTTAGGCCCGATTGTGTCATTAAACAGTTCTGGTTGCTAAGCAATTTATTTGTTTTTCCTAGGATCACATAACAGACCAGGGTAAAACTGGACAATGATCTAGGGCTCCCAATACTCAACTTCAGTCTCTTTTCTTGAATGTTAATTCAAGTGCACGCAGACTGACTGGTAAGTGAATCTGCTCAGGCAGGGAGTGACAAGCACACAGCTTATTTCAGTGCTTATAGCCTCTTTTGTGGACAGGGACTGATGGGATGTGGGATGCATTGGACGCATTTGTGTTTGAACTCCAACTATGAGTCACATAATACTGAATAGTTTGCCTTTAAAGCACTGGTTCTCAACCTTCTTAATGCTGTGACCCTTTAATACTGTTCCTCACAGTGTACTGACCTCCAAACATAAAATAATTTCTGTTGTTCCTTCCTAACTGTAATTTTGCTACTTTTATGAACTGTAATGTAAATACCTGTTTTCTCAAGGCCATGAAACATAGGTCGAGAACTATTGCTTTTCAGTCTCACTGCAGCTTTCTACTACTAAAGCAAAACACAGTGGCATCCCTTAGAGCATCCTTTTCTCACACACATGTCTACTATGCACAGAATCTTGTCAGTTCTGCCTTAAGAACACATCAGGGTAAGCCTATGTTTTACTGTTTCAACACTATTTCTCACCAATATGACTGCAATCCCTTCCACACCACTTCCTTCTACTGTGCTATATAGCCTCAGGGTACCTGTGATACAGAGGCCAAAATGACCCATTTAAAATTGTAAATTCAGTGTGCCACGTACTACCTGAACCTCTCTTGTTGTTTTATTTGAAGCAAAAGCCAAAGACTTTCTAGTAACCCCCCTGCACCCCTCACTGTGGCTGCCTCCTTCCACCCAGTCAGTGAATCCATTTGACTCCCTTTCTGGGATGCTCTCCAACAATAGTCTACAAGCTCCTTCTGCTCCTCCTTCAGGTATCTCTCTCTGGCTCAGTACTACCTCATCAGAGATGGTTTTTCTCATCACCCTCTTTAAATGGGATTCTATCCTCTTGACTATGGCTTCCAGAGCCTTCATGCTGTCTGTGTTTTTATAACATTGACCCCCATGAGAGACAGTCTTTTCTCTATATTGTATTTATCTGTGTTAATCCTTACAAGGATGTAACTCAATAAGGAAACTTCTAATTTTAACATCCTCTACACCAAGGACAGTTCTTTCTGCTTTTGTTTTCTGTTCTTTTGTAAAAACGTGTGTGTGTGTGTGTGTGTGTGTGTGTGTGTGTGTGTGTGTGTGTGTGCTCATGAGCCATGGCACACATGTGCATAAAATCAAAGACAACATGGAGGAGTAAGTTCTTTCTGTCTAACACATGGGTCCTAGGGAAGAAAATCAGGTCATCAGGCTTGGTGGAAGGCACAATTACCTGATCACACCCTTTGTTCTTTTCTGTCTGTCAGTCTGTTGTTGTGGTGCTGGTGGTGGTGATAATACTGAGAATTGAACCCAAAACCTCATAAACTCTAGGAGTTTGTACTACCTCCAAAATACATCCTCAGCCCTCTAAGTAGGTTCTTGTATCAGGTGCAGTTGTCAATAAATGAGTTTTCTGGAATGAGTATCAGAGTTATTCCTAATTTACAGATAAAAACTGTAAACTTTAAGAATTGCTTGGAGTTGTATACTAGTAAGAAGGAAGTCACAATTTGAATGCATGCCTACCTGCCTCAGTACATATAGTTCTCTTTCCTTAATTTTGTGTGTGTGTGTGTGTATATATATATATATATATATATATATATATCCCCCTCCTCATCTTCATTTCCCTCTCTTTTGCAGCCAAATACATGTACACATATACATACATATGTAGTCTTTACTATTCCATATTTTTCTTAATGCCATATCATCAATTTTCTTTAAAAACTATTAAAGGAATAATTAAAATAAGCTCTGTTAAAGTTGTTTTTTAAAGTTCAGACAAAAACAATGATGCTAGAGAGAAAAATTCTGATGCAATGAAAAAGAACTCAAGAGATCTGATAGAAAGAAACAATGTTTCATATACTTGTGATATACATCTTGATATATTATTAAGTTGTGTTTCTACTATACAAGGTAATCAGAAAGCTTCTGGCTTTCTCAGGTGCCAACCATACATCATGTGTTCAGGCATGCAGGCAGGCAAAACACTTATACTTGTACACCATTTGAGGTAATTAGAGTTGGTTTTATAAGTCACAAAGATTAGCACCTCCAATCACAATTGTGTCAGTATAAAAATTCTCAAAGTGGGTTTTTGGTGGTATAGACAATCAAATCCAGTGCTTTAAGTATACTAGGTAAACCTTCTACCACTGGCCCCGAAATGCTAAAATATCAAATTTATATATATTTTCAAACATAACATGATGTTTTTAATTGAAAATAAAGTTTCTGAATGTGTACATTAAATGATACAGAAAGTATATTTGTTAAAATGTGAGTCACAATAATCTTGAAATCAAGCTACCAAAATCATATTTCTATTTACCATATTTATAAAGCTATGACACCAAAATACTATTTTTTGTTTTCTAGGATTGTGTTGTAATTTACAATTAGAATGCTGATTACAATTAGAATTATGCTGTAATTTACATGGCACTATTATAACAAAATATTATAAGGCACGAAAACACTTTAGTAAGATAAGAAGCTTTAATTTTGGAGTTCCAGTATCACTTTTTAAACTAACAAAACTGTATCATTTTACCCTGGACTTAGGGAAATTTATGTGGTCCTGTGTCAGGGCAATTCAACGCTCCTAACTCTTATACTACCATTCTGTCATGAAGAAGGAGGGAGAGAGAAAGGGAGGAAAGAAGGGAGGGAGGAAGGAAGGAAGAAAAGGAGAATGAGTACAAATGAGACTTCACCAACTGTTCACCTGATTCAGGTTGACATTCTAGTTTGTAATAAACACATTTTCCATCTCTACGTGTGTTTTAATAGGAATCTACTCTGATATTGCTCAAGGAATTTGTTTCATTCGTATCTAGTACAGCATGTGACATAAAAATGTGGGTATCCGGTCAGCCCGCCCCCCCCCCCCCCCCTGTCTGTATCCGCTGTATCCGGTCTCTAGCCAGTATCCTCGCTGGGTCTCAGGCAGCCACTTCACCTTGCGAAGCCACTGAGAAGCCACCGAGAAGCCGTTTCTCCCAGTCAGTAAGAAACCGTTAGGCCGATATGGCCACAAACTCACCCCCAGAGAAGGTGCTGAAGGCAGGTAGAGACACTGACCGGTCCCGAGGTAAAGCTCCCGCTGCTGCTTCGGTTCTCCCAGGCCACAGTGGCACCTCAGCGGCCGGCCGGGCGCCTCGGGGCCTCAGAGTTGAAACGATGGCAGCAGCCGAGGCCATCTCCATGACTGGTGGACAGCTGGGGCTGTTTTCTGTGCGTAGGAATCAGCATTTCGACCCTGAGGGTAGCCGTGGCCCAAACATTGAACTTGGACGTCTCAGGCCCAAGGTGAGAAGCCAGAGAGAGGTAGGCCAAACCCAAGAAGGCGGGAAAGGCAGCGAAGGCCGTGAAGGCCACGAAGGCCGCGAAGGCGGCGGCCACAGGCCTCCGGCTCAAACAAAGAGCAGTAGAAAGAGGAAGCAGCCCAACCAAAACCCAACTACCGAATGTGCAGGTGGGCTTCAGCTTCCGGAAGCTCTAGAGTTGCCGGGGACGCCTCGGCCACCATCTTCTCTGAGCTCTCAGCCTGGCAGCAGCCACCATTTTGAATTTTCAGCGGGGAACCTAGAATCCCTAGGGCCTACCCTCAGGAGCAGCACCGTGCCACGCTATGTGTCTACTCCTGAGGCCCCGAGCCAAGCCGGTCCGACTGTTTCTGGTCCTCACAGCCGCGCACCCAAGGCCAGATGTGATGGGCGTGACCACTCCACCCCTGTTGGCCAGGAACTCGGTCAACAGGCCCTTCTGCCAGTTCCTGATGATGGACTTTGTCACAGCGGTCCTGACCCCAAAGGCAGTGTGACCCCCGAAGGCAGGGTTCTCCGCTCACGAGTTGTAACATCTGGTGGTCATAGCAGTACATCTGTGGTCAGCCCCGAAGTTTGCAGTGAAGCCATCCCCGAAGCCCAGAACATCCGCTGGAATTTACGCCCTCGGGCCACTCCACGAGTTCCTGCTCCTCAAAGCTACACCCCAGGGTCCAGTTCTGATAGAGGCAGCCGTGAAACACAGCGCAGAAGCAGCCGCATTGCATCCAGGCTCAGCCCTGACAACCAAGGAAGCCTTACAATAAAGATGGATCTGAACCCGGAGCCGGGGCCCGAATCTGAATCAGAATCGGAGCCAGAGCCCGAATCAGAATCAGAGCCACAGCCAGAATCAGAGCTGGAATTGGAGCTGGAATCAGAACCGGAATCAGAATCAGAGCCAGAATCACAGCCAGAATCAGAGCTGGAGGGAGAGGAAGAGCCAGAACCTGGCCCTAGCAGCCGGCCACAAGCAAGCCTTTCCACCTTTAGGCATGCAGTTCCAAGGAGATCCTTGCTAGCAACCAGAGGCTCTCCTCCAAGGCGCCCAGTCCGTATGCGGGCTTCTTCCCCTTCTCCTCCTGGTAGGCACTACCCTTTCCCTGGGCAGTATAATGAAGGTGCCAGTTCTTCCTCCTCATCCTCCAACGAGGATGTCTCCCATGTTTCAGATCCCCCTTCTTTACCTAATAAGTCACCAGAACGGGGCTCCTCATCTTCATTAGATGACTTAAGCTCTGACTCTGGTCCTAGTCCTGGTGCACTTTGGCGTGCCTTGATACCTGACCTGGATAACCTTGATTCTTCCTCTTCTGGAGAGTCAGAGGAAGAAATAGAGATTGCCCCTCACCCTCCTGCATAGGAAGAAGTGTAGGCGATGCCCCTTACTCTCACACTCCACCCTTGCTGTAATTCATGGTGAGAGTTCTCCCAGACTCACAAAAGGAATAGGCACTTATCCACTGTTGGCTGTGATTATCTGTGAGGTTTCTAGGGTTTCTACTTACCAGTAGTCTAAGCAGTTTTGAAGTCCCCTGTTCCCCTCACCCCTACTATCTAGCACTTATAAGGACTTTGGTTCCATTCAGTACCCCCTTTATCTTTAAAACAGCCTGTATTGTTTGTTATTATGTTTGGGTGGGGTTTTTGTTATTATTCTTTTTTGCCTCTGAGTTTTGTTTTCCAAGTTGTTTTTCTGTAATTAAGTATTTTAATAAAAGTGTTGTTTTATTAAAAAAAAAAAAAAGAAAAGAAATGTGGTAGATGTCAGCTAAGCCTGTGCCTAGTAGAAGATTTTGAACTTTCTACCTTGTCACAAGTGGTGCTAGTTTTAATAAGTGGTACCTTTCTTTGACAGTAACTCTCAAATGATGACATATAAGCCTAGTTGGAATTATTACTGTTTATGAGGAAAAAGGCTGCATTTCCTTCATTTCCCACAATGAGCATATGGGCTATATGAAGATTTCTGTTCTACTCTGGCCCAAAAGTGGAAATCTAGCCTGGGCATTCCTATAAAGATGTGAGCTTAGGAAACATAGCTTGGGTTCCTAGCCAAAGAACACCAAAGACACCATAAAATAAGATTTTTTAAACAAAAAGCACAGAGACATTTCTGAGTTGCAAATTGAAGAGTCCCAGAGCACCTCCCAGGTGACAAGAGTGACTCAAATATCAGCTCCTGACTTCCTTTTCCTCCATGTGTTATCTTCCCAGCTAGGGTCTCTCATTCTACTTCTTACTATAACTGACATTCCAAACTTTGACTAAAACCAGCCTATGTTTTCACCAGAATCTATTTTGTAGAGCTAGGCAGGGTGACATTTACCCAAGACTTTTATTAAATGCCGTGAGAATATAAAATTTAAATTGACATAAAATACACATTGAAAAACAAATAGGAAAATATAAGCTGTCTAAAGTACAGATTTCCAATTCTAGGAATGTCAATAAATGAATCAGTTGACACAGTCTCAAATCAACTGATAAAAATGTATCATCCACAATGAACCTCTTTCTTTCCCAGCACCACTGACCTTTCCATTTTATACATGAATTTCTCACTCCAAGACCATCATTCCAAACTCCCATCATCAAAAATTTTCCAGTAACTAGGAAGGTATTCAATCCTTTCTAGTGATAGGGAGAGGCTTGATTATTGACTTGGATACAAAACACTACTTCTGCTTTACAAATCACCAATGTACTGGATGTTAGTCCTAAGTTTAAAATTCATCTTTTCCTACATGAAAACAATTGATTTTGCTACAGCCCAGTAGCTTTTTGCCGAATTTCATAGCAGTGTTTTCAGCATGAAATAGACAAAGTATCAATATTCAATTAACACAAAGACAGAATGGCATAGATAAGGATGGCCAGTGTAAAGTGATTTGGACTGTGATACATAGGAAACACCAAAGTAATATGAAATAAATTCCTACTGTGAGTCACTTCTGATGCCTATGGACTCAGATTTGGGATGTTAAATTCCATGATTCATGCTTTGGCGCATCTTTCATAGATCCCAGCATTTAATAGGTTTTCTCTACCATTAGAGCACTCAGTAATAGTCTACCAAGTGATTGACGGATTGGCTGTCCTTCAACAGGCATCACAATTTTTCTAATGAGTGCTGTATTTAAGAGTCAAGCCAGGCAAGTTAGATTATTTTTTGAAATATTTTGGAAGAAATAATTTGAAGGATATTCTTGATTACATGTTAATAAATTATGAACTTTACTATTTTAAAATTTTATCTTTTTGCACTTTTACATATACTTTATTTACACTGTAAATAAGTATTATACTATGAAGGAAGCATTTTTAGACTTACAAGTAGAGTTAAAAGGAATATCTAGAAAGAAAGAATAGACCAACAAGAGATCTTCCTTTCAAGCTTGAAAAATAGCTTTTTAACAAAAGCTTATAAACTGAAATTGTTTTGTGAATGAGACATTTTATGTCACATTCCAGCCAGTAGCTGACAATACTTTCAATGTGATATCAGTGATTTGAAAAATATTGGAATAATTTTACAAATTATTACTGTAGCCAAGAAACACGTAACCCAGTAACCATTCTCCTTTGGAAACTTCCTTTTCCATCTCATTTCTTTAGAACTTTATATGGAAATATGATATGCTGCTTCTGTTAAGCAAACCACTTCATGAGGCAATAAATGGATGTATTAAGTAATTAGCATGCAGATAGAAGAAAACTACATTCCTTGCAGAAGACCTAAACTTGTTAGTGGGAGCACAGCAATGCTCATATTTTTAAACTGTATCAGAAATTGCAGATGCCAAGCATATTCACAATAGTGGTACAATTTCATCATGGATTAGATATGGACATGGTTTTAGCATTTTAGTGTGAGATTAATTTTGGCAGTATAAATGTGAGCTAACCTGTGAGGATTTTAAAAGGCCAGGTAAGGCATAAAATACATCCTCACTGCAGCAGGGTAACAAAATCGTTTTAGGAAAAGGATATAGAGGGTAGATAATTCATGACCTAAGAGAAGACAAAGGAACACATTGAAGACACTTCCTAATAAAAATGAAGATGATGATACATACACTTATTCAATGCCCAGAGGGTAGCAAGTGTGATAGCAGATCCATAAAAAGGCCAAGTGCTTCTCTTTCATAAAGAAAAAGAAATATCACAATGTCCCTAAAGATGCTTAAAACACAAGGCAGTGGGTTGTGTTTTAATAAAAGATATGGTTGACAGCAGAAATTAATGACAAAATAAGTTAGTGACCAAATTGCCTTCCACACTATTCCCATAGATAAGCTCTATCTTTGTCAGAGAAAATAGGCAAAAGCTCAAGCAAGCAAATAGGAAATAGTAGGGAGTTGGGTATAACAACCAAACTATTTTTTGCTTATGCATTCTTTCAGAAAATCAAAGGCAGATACAGTATTAAGATGATTTTAGAAATGAAAGGAAGTGATCCTAAGATATAACTCAGCACTTCATAAAAGACAACTGTGACTGGAATTCAACCTGTGACTTCCAAAGCACTTGCCAGTTCCTCTTGCCCTTAGAGCTGAGTGTCCTCAGGCATCTGCACTCCCTTCTGCTGTTCAAAATGCTACTCACTCTCATAGTCTAAGAATGTATGTAATGTTTATGCTCAGGCAACTCAATAAGGAAGGCAGAACTGGGAGATAAGCTCAGATGTTCTCATTTTTGCTGGACATATAAGTGTTAAAATTTCATGTAGTTCTTGGTTAATCTACCTGTGTTTTCATGTAGGAGATCTCTCAGTGATCAGTGGAGAAGCCACCCTGTGTTTCTGTTCTACCCATAGTACATTCCCTGGCTTCTGGAGTCATTTTCTTATCTTCATCTCATCAAGAGTTCTTCCTCATTTTACTAATATTTGGACTATATTCCAAATAGGCAAAATCCTTTTCACCTTTTTGTCTCAGAAAACAATTACTTAATAACAAATAATTAAATTTCTGACTTGAAAACCCAGCACTGTTTCAGCCAGTGGAGCAAAAAGAAACTAGTTAATTTATCAGAAAATGTGGAGCTTCCAGTGTTTCTTCTACTGAAGATTCATGGTTGCTCAAGGTAGAAACTAATGCAAATTTTGAAATGCCTCAGACAAACAGTAACAAAAAATACTTGATGTTATTAAGCACATGTCATGTTAAGTAGAACTATGGTTTTAATAACTACTAAAGTTTGGGTGCTTTGGTCCTTCTTAGAAGAAGCATCAAAATACTCAACCAGACCTCCCAGGGTCTAAACCTCCAGCCTGGGAACACATGGCTCCGCCTGTATGGGTAGTTAGATGGCCTTGTCAGGCACCAGTGGAAGAGGAGGGCCTTGGTCTCTGAAAGTTTGGATGCCCTAGTGTTAGGAAATTCGAGAGCAGACAGACAGGAATGGGTGGATGGTTAGGGGCATACCCTCATAGAAGTAGGAGGAGGGGGATGGGATACGGGGTTTTGGGGGGAATGGGAGAAGGGATAACATTGAAAGGTAAATAAATAAAATATCCAATGAGAAAAAACATGATGGAGCTGGCAATTGTAATCAAGGAGGCAAGACTTTTTGTCAACAATTTATATAATCCTCAAGAACAAGGTATTGTGGAAGAATCCCATGGAACTTTAAAAAGACTGGTGAGACATGCTGTTGCTGAGACAAAGAATGATGGCAACCTGTGAGCTTGCTGAGTGCTCTGACTAGGGTGACTGGGGAGCTGTATTGCACATAGGTTCCTGACCCACCTTTGCTTGACTACATCCCAGATGGGACAAGCTTCTTTGCCTCAAGTTTTTAGACCTTGTGGGACAGAGAATCAAAAAGAGAAATTATAATGTCTCTTGTATTTTTCTTAAAGGTGACTAGCTATTAGGACTCAATCATGTACTGGTCTAGAAATCAATCCAATATGGGAAATAACAGTCTACTTTTGGAATGCTAGATCTGGATATTTTCAGAGACATATTTGGAAGTTAGCTGTAGTTCAATACGATGTTATGATAGCAAGAGATAAAGTTGGGACAGGATCTAGATTTAAAACTAGGGTTAGTACATGTCTTAAGGCTCTTTTAATTGTCAAGCTAAGATTTGTTTTGTCTCTTCTACAGTATGTATTGTACATTGCATAGACTGTATAATTTTCAATTATCTTAGTGTGTTGAAACCTGGCATATCTGTTTCAGGGCTCTATCAACCAGCTTTTATCTCACTGCCCTGGGTATTAGGAAACCTTGATTCCCTGAAAAAAGCTTGAAAGTGCTGGAAGAAGTGAGTTAGGCTTTAAGCAGAAGCAAGAGAGTAGCAGGCTTGATTACTGCTGGTATAACAGCTTTAATTTCATTAATTGCTAGCACCACCGCTTCTGCAATAGCATTGACACAAGAAGTTAAGACAACTATTTTGGTTAACCATCTAGCAAAAATGTTACTAATATACTGAGTATACAAAAGGATTTATATAGGTATCTGGAACAGCAGATGATGCTCTATAACTTATTCAAATTATCTGAAGGAGGTTCAGGGTTCAAGAGTTAGGAGCCATCCCAAGTGTCATGACAAATATCATTGGAGTAGTGTTACTTCTAAAATTTACAATGAAGGTCATTATAACTAGAAAAAAGTTTAAAGACACCTGTAGGGTATTTGGCATAATCCTACCACCTCTCTGTGTGTGTTAACTTTGCATAGTGAGATTATGAATTTTAAAAATGCTGCTCTGTTGAGCTTTGATGCTGCAGATAATGCCAATAAAATTATCCATGGCATGATGTCAATATTTCCACTTTGGTCAAACCTCAGGAATGGCATATATAGCTTGATCAGGCTAGCCCTTCTTGTCCTGGGAATACTTTTATTTCTGCCCATCGTGTTAAAGTTTGTCTCTAACTACATCAACAGGCTGGCAGCCAAAGTACATGACTTGAAACTGATAATTGACCCTCAGACAGAGTTATTAATTTAACAGGCTAGTAAGCCAAGGATGGGTAAGATTCTGCACAGAGCCTTACCAACCTAACAAAGAAATGCATTTCTTATGATAATGCATATTCCATGATGGATAAGGAAGGCTTTCTTGTCAGAATGACCTAAGACAAGCTCAGTCTGGTTTATTCAATAAAAAGGGGGAGATGTGGAAAGTTTTGGGGGCTACCTGGCAGGAATCTATCATTGGCCAAGGACAAGGAAATGGGCTGCTTATAAGAAACCTGGCATAGGCCACTGACAAGGAAATGGACTGCAGGCAGGAATCTGACATTGGGCTGGAACAAAGATGTAATTTCAGGCAGAAATCTAAATCCTAGGCTAGAACCAAGATCATTTCTTTGGTAACTTACATGCATCTAATTCTCCAATTTAAATTTTCCTATGGTTTAATTTTCCACAGTCCACATTTCCATTTCCAACTTAGTATGAAACTTTTGCTATATGCAAATAGGAAAAGAAGTAAATTATTATTTCAAGGTTTTTTGATAGGCTCTTAAACTTTGAAAATTGATGATTATCACAACAATATTCCCCCTAGTAACTGAAGGAAGTATCTGTTTCGCCTTACTGAAAAATAGCAGCTATCAAAATTTTAAGATTTTTCCATAGACTGGTCACTATGTTTAAAAAAAACATGGCCATGATCATAACAAACAGACTGAGAGGAACAATTCTTTCTCTTATGCTGCTGAATGACAAGCTGAATTGCAAGATCATAATTATGATTTGCTAAAACAATGTTAATTTTATTTCTGAATTTGGGATTCTATTCCTCTGTGTTGTTCA
Organism: Arvicanthis niloticus; assembly: GCF_011762505.2. NCBI lineage: Eukaryota > Metazoa > Chordata > Mammalia > Rodentia > Muridae > Arvicanthis > Arvicanthis niloticus. The sequence continues at coordinate 118,214,253 of NC_047679.1, read as the reverse complement.
TATGAAATAACTCCGTGAAAGATGACATAAAGCCAAGTATGGTGGCATGCAGTATTAATCACAGAACACAGGAGGAAGAGGGTGAAGGATCTTTGTGAGTACATGGCTAACCTGGTCTATAAGAATCTGTCCTATGGACAAGTAAATAACTTAGTCATCTAAGCAAAACAAAACTGGATGCCATGAGGTACTAGACTGAATCTTTAGTAGCCTATTGTGTTAAAATGCATTGTCATATAATGATTCCAAATTAGCATTCATCTTTAGAGATAAAAGAATAAGTCCATATTTAATTGTTTACTATCTAGTATATTCCTGGCACTGTTCAGGCATATGCAGTCATGAGCAAAGCAGATACACACATGTACTTCAAGAGCATGTGTGCCGACAGATAAGCAGAATCAAGATATACTATGTCATTGATCAATCTTCCTGAGAAACTAGAGTAGAAAAAGGAAAACTAAAAGAGCTGAGAGGAAGATAAAAAGTATTAGGATCAAGAAGAAAGGATTCACACAAAAAACCTAAACCACTTTAAAGGAATAAGACTGTGTGATTTGTCTATCTAGAGCACTGGCTATCATCTTGTGGGTCACAACATATAATGACTCATAACTAGCAAAATTACAGTTATGAAGTAGAAGCAAAATAATGCTATGGCTGTTGGTTACCGCAACATGAGGAACTATATTGAAATCTCCCAGTATTAGGAAAGTTAACACACTGCTGTAGAAGAATAAGACCCACACAGAGGGATTGAGTCTGAAAGAAAGTCTAAGACAGCAGCTGCCTGGTGTGGGGGAGAAGTAGCAGAATGATCAAGAGGGAGAGCATGTCAACCATAACAGATATAAGATGAGTAGCTATTCTTATGTATGAGGAGAAAATGAAAGGAAGAAATGGCATTATAGGAGGATGTAAGAAACGTCAGGACATTGAAATGTATTGAAGCATTTTTCTAGATCGAGGAGAGTGACAAATGTTAAGCCCAAATGTAATTTCTATATCCAGTAAACAAAAAGGTTGTCCTTATTTCTTCAAACAAAATCCATGAGTATCCAACTTCTAGTCAGTGCAACATGGAAGAAAGATTGTGCTCAAGAACCATATTATAAAGTTAACTAAAAAACATAATACATCTCATTCAAACTGTCTTCAACCGTATGTAGCTGCATGTGGTCCACACCACAGGTTGGACACACCTAAGCCCTATTTGGCAAAAAAACACATCTTGAAGCAAGCTAACATTTTCTCCAGGCTGTAAAACCTGAAAAAAATCCTAGTAGATAACCACATATAAATACAGATACCAGAGTGTCTCCATTGTTATCACAACACTATAGCAGAAATTTATCTGATTTCTGTCAATTCCTTTCAAATTAACAAACAGTTTTGAATTAGGTTTGGTATAGGAGTGACTCAAATCTTCCAAATGTAAAGTCTTATTTTCTATAAAATGGTTCCTATTTTAGAGGTATAATTTAACTGTATTGTAGCTGAGAACACTGAAACTGGAACAAAGGAGCAGTACAGTCAACACAAGGCCATCCTGACTCATCCACTTATTGAATGTCACCAGATTTCCTCCCCAACCTCTCTTGTAATAGCAGAACCTTTAATTTCCCATGAACTGATGGTTCCCAGTAGATAATAGGAATAGAGACGAGCCTGTTCCGGCCTGTATGGAACTGGACTAAAATATAAACTATAAGAAAGTTATTCATAGCTCGACTTCAACAAAACCCAACTCTTATAGCAGACCCACTACACCAATGGTCAAGGTGAGGTCATTTTGCACAATGCAAGGTCATATTACACAGAGACAGCCTTCTGACCAAAATACAGACAGACTACACTTTATATAAAAGTAGAGTTACTAGTGACATAAAAAGACATAAAATTGAAAGGATAGGCAGAAGAATGGAGAAAAAGAACAAGAGAAGAGGGCTGGTGAGATTTTCTAAATATATTACAATCATGGCTTCATGAGTCAAGGTTTCAAATCCCAGCACTATTTTCATTTCCTCACTTACTTTTCTACCCAAAGTATATAGAATTATAATCTAAAATGATTATTAATTTCTTATATTCTTGTTCTCCTAATTGTTCTGATCAAAGAGAACCACCTGAGATTTAGTTGAACACAAATATATAGTTTTCTTACATGTAAATAAGAGTCTGAGTATTGTTTCTTTATACATTCATTATCTCCATATACTGCAGTTCAAATGTCATAAAATCTAAGTGCCTAAAACTGTACTCTTGCTCATTTCTCAGCCATTCATATCTCAGTGAATGATACTTATCATCTTCCTAGTATGCTCAGTATACTAAGCATACTAGGCATGCTTTATATTGTCTATTCTCTAGGGATTGTATATAATTCATTGAAAACTTTCTTAAGCCAACATCAAAATTTATCTTCATGTCCATGAAGCACTCCTGATCCTTTCTGCTGAGGATAATTCAAGTTACCATCATCTCCCAGCAACTTCCTAAGTGGCATTTTGGCTTTTACTCAGAATTTAGATTCCTTTGGATTCAGGAATCTAATCTCCAAAGTGTGGTTAATTCCAAACATGAACCCAATCACATCATTCTTTTGCTTAAATGCATTCACCAGCTTTTTACCACATTGAGTAGAACACCAAGTCTCCTTGTGACCTGGCTCCTGCTAATTTTTTCAATACCATCTTAAGTCCCTTTCCTTTTCATCTCAACCACACTGATCTCTTTTTGTTTCTCTCTGATATGACACTCTATCTCTCTCAGTCTCTGTCTCTCTGTCTCTGTCTCTGTCTCTCTCTCTCTCTCTCTCTCTCTCTCTCTCTCTCTCTCACACACACACACACACACACACACACACACACACACACACACACACACAGACACTCCTCAGGATCCTTATTGATTTCCCTGGAGTGTTCTTTTCTCATTTAGCTGTTTTTATTTTTAGCTGATCACTCAAATCGCAGGAAAGATTTCAGATCTTCATTTAGGTCCTTTCCAAAGCATTCCTTTTCTGTCCCATGCAATACTCTTAACACATCTTGTCAATATATTTTATACTACAGAATTCATAATTATGAAAGTCTGTTTCTTATTTTGTATTGTCTTATTATTTATGTAGACTACAGGCTTTCCATGGGCATAAATTCAGTCTTTTATACTGTATCATAAAATGTATTTTAAATTTTCTAGTGACCCATGAGGAATATGTCACCACAAAGGCAGCTCATCTGGAGAAACAAGAACAACCTTCTTAGAAGGTAGCTAAAGTCATAGCCAAGTGGTTTACAGCATCCCAGGTGCATTGCACCCTCTTTCTTTTTAATTCTAAAATAAGTCTAACAATGAAAGTAACAAAATAAGCTTTGTTGCTATGCATACAGAAATAATAGCCTCTTTAATTCTATTAAACAAACATGTATTCAATGGTCATCTTCTCTAAGCCTTGTTCTCAAGACTGATAATAGATAATGAGATAGGAAAATTGTCCTTTGATAGCACATAACCTAATATGGATAAACTCAGTAGAAATGATAAAACATGGTTTCAAATCAGTAAAAGTGCTATCATAAAAATACAAAAGGCATTCATAGCACAAAAGAGGCAGAATTTGTAAAAGTTTTTGTTAAAAAAGACACTTGGTCTATGATATGAAATCACTGGAGCAAAGACATCAGTCACACACAAACTAACCCAGAGGGCATTTAGTGATTTCCTGAATGGAACTGGAACACACTAACTGGGGAATTTTCTATGCCTGTTAGAAAGAAAAAGTCCAACCCTGGGGTCCCTAGAATCTGTTTGAAAGCTTCATGCATCAGAAACACTTCTCTGCCCCTGAACTTTCTGTGCAGTCAGAACCATAGGGTGGCAGGGCACAGAAATAACTTAGTAGAAATGATTTATCTGCTCAGCTATTAAAGAGTTGGGTACTCTCAGTGTCATGTTTAAAGGGGCAAAATGTCAGTGAAGTACAAGTCCCAGGCATGCAGTTGATTACATAAAAGCAAGCCCACAGTTTTCCTAAAACTCACATTGAAACCATTGCACACAATTAGGACAAAATATAAAACTACCATATAAAATAGACTGGTCACAGCATTTTGGAAGAGGTCTACCCATGCTTTCTTGACATGAATCAATATCTGTGTTGTTTTAAATATGCTTGCCCCATAGGTAATGGCACTCTTAGGAGGTGTCGAATTATTGAAGGAAATGTAGCCTTGTTTCACTTTGAGGGTAGGCTTTGAGGTTCCTATACTCAGGTTCTGCCCCACTAGCTGCCTTTGGATCAACATGTAGAACTCTTGTTACTATAGCACCAAATCTACCTGAAGGATGCCATGCTTCCCACTCTGATGATAATAGACTGGACCTTTGAAACTGTAAGTCAACCCTAATTAAATATTCACCATGATAAGAATTGTCTTCATCATAATATGTCTTTACAGCAATAAAACTCAAAATAAGACATCTCTAACTAAAAATTAAGTAAGTATGCATATGACCAATTTCCTATATATAAAGAAGTTAATAACACCAACATCTCTAAGATATTCTTGGCAGTAAATTGGGTAATGGACCATCTACAGTATCAACTAATTGATGTAGAATTTCAGCATCTCTTCCTTAGCACATGAATTGCTCAAAACTTTGGCAGTGTTCTCCCTTCAATTTCGGGGATAGGCTTTACAGTCAACTTCTGCTTTCCTAGAGGACATCTATGGATTTACCATTCTCTCATCACCAGAGATACAAATCCCTTCAAGCAATGTCAGAGTAAACTTTAAATAACCAATCTCATCACTCAGTAAGTAAATTCTTGAAACATTATCAATGTATCATTGAAAACTTATTCCAGGGACTCAGTTAAAAGTCAAAAATGTTTGCTTAAAGGTTAAACATATGCATTAGAAAATAAGAAATGAAACTATATTCATTTGGAGATATCATGATTTTATACATAGAAAATTCAACAAATATAAAATCTCTAGAACTCACATGTAAAGTTAGCAAAATTGTGGGACTTAAGCATGTAGAAGGAAAACATGCAAATCCCAAAAATATCATCATATTTTCATCTTAATGTTAATATTGAAATTATCATAATATCAGTTGCAATGGCCCCAATATGTGAAACATCTGGATATTGGGTATTGTACTACTTTTTTGTTGGTGAAATAAAATACTCTGAATAAAGCAAATTAGAGAAGAAAGGTGCTCTAAAGTTGAACCATAGGTAGAATCCATCATGGACAAGAAGGCATAGCATCAGTCTTTGAAACCATAACAGCAGGAAAAGGCATGTGGATGAACACACTGCCTTCCTTATAGAGCAGTGGTTCTCAACCTTTGTAATGCTGCAAAACCTTAAAACAGTTCCTCATAATACAGTTGTGACCCCAAATCATAAAAGTATTTTTGGTGCTACTTCATAACTATAATTTTGCTACTGTTATGAATTCTAATGTAAATATTTGATATGTGATCCGCAAAGGGGTTACAACTCTTAGGTTGACAACCACTGATATAGACAAAGCAGAGAAAAACAACTAGAAGAAAGTAAAGCTATAAAACCTCAAAATCCGTCAGGATCTGCCTCCCTAAAATGTGATACCAACTGGTGACCAAATATTCAAAATATATAAGCCTATAACAAGGAATATTTTCCCAATCAAACCACTGGTGGAACATGCCTTTAATCCCAGCACTGGAGAAGTAGAAGCAGGCATAACTCTGACAGTTCAAGGCCAGCCTGATCTATTCAAAATGGTATCACAAAACAAACAAACAAACAAACAAAAAACTTAAATGCAATAGTTTTATGAAAAGAGTCTATAAAACACTGGTGAAGAAAATTTTAAAAGAATTTATGGAAATACAGAGATATTTGTGTTCCTGGATCAATGTAGTCAATGTTAGTAAGCAATTATTGCTTCCATGATTCAACTGTAGATTCCAAGGCGAAGACCTACTAAACATTTTATAGCTAATATAAGCTGACAATAAAATACATATGAAAATACAAAACATTAATCTTGCCAAAACAACCTTTAAAAGGAAAGGCTTGCACTGCCACCAGAAATGGAGGAGTGTTCCCCTTTGCTCTACATTCTTGCCAGCATGAGCTGTCACTTTTAATTTGGACCTTAGCCATTCTGACAGGTATAAGATAGAATCACAGTCATTTCAATTTGCATTTCCCTGACAATTAACAATGGTGAACATTTCTTTAAGTGCTTCTCAGCCATTTGAAATTCCTCTGCTGAGACTTCTCTGTTTAGATCTGTACCCCATTTTTAACTGGATTATTTGGTTTGTTGATGTTTAGTTTTTTGACTTCTTTATACATTTTAGATACTACCCTCTGTCAGATGTGAGGCTGGTAAAGATCTTTTCCCAATCTGTAGGTTGCAGTTTTTCCTTTGGACAGTGTCTTCTGCCTTACAGAAGCTTTTCACTTACATCAGGTCCCATTTATTAATTGTTAATCTTGGTGCCTGAACTGTTGCTGTTCTGTTTAGAAAGTTGTCTTCTATGCCAATGAGTTCAAGGCCATGCCCCACATTTTCTTCTATTAGATTTGATGTATATGTTTTTATGATGAGATCTTTGATCCACTTGGACTTGAGTTTTGTGCAGGGTTATAGATATGGATCTATTTGCATTCTTCTGTATGCAGACATTCAGTGAGACCAGCACCATTTGTTGAAGATGTTTTCTTTTTTCCCATTTGTACAGCCACTTTGGAAATCATTATGAAGGTTTCTCAGAAAATTGGGAATCGGTCTACCTCAATACCTAGCCAAACCACTACTGGGCATATATTCCCAAAGGATGTTCCATAATACCACAAGGACACTTCTGAAACTATGTTCATAGCAGTTTTATTTGTAATAACCAGAAATTGGCAACAACCTAGATGTACCTCTTTTGAATAATGGAAAAAGAAAAAATGTGGTACATTTACACAATGGAGTATTACTCAACTGTTAAACTAGGTTGTTTAACATGAAACTTGCAGGCAAATGGATAGAACTATAAAGTAGAAATTTCTGGTTTCTTTGGAGACTCAGTTGTGTCATGTGATGTTTTTCTGGAAACTGTCTTATAAGAGGATGTATATGAGAGAATATTTATACTGAACCAGATATATGGGAGGATATTTTGCTGAGAACAGACAGACATGTAGTGTTTTTCTGGAAGCTGCCTGGAAGAGGGGCATGTGATGTTTTACTGGAGCAGATACTTGAGAGGACACATGATATATGGAAAGGGTGTAAGTATAACCCAACAGAGAGTGGATGGTGCTGTGCCATTGGTTTTTCTTGCTACTCTTTCCTGGTCTTTGTTGATGGTCTTCGCTGCTGACACTGTGCCATTGGTTTACTTTGCCCTCTTCATTGATCATCATTTGTCATGGCTTCATAGAGAGAAATACACCAGAGACCTTCTTCTGATATTCCTGTGGTGTTTTACCACTTCTGAGGACACGGGCTAATTGGAAGAAACTTTAAGTTTTCTTCTAGATTGAACTGCCATTGATGATTAACGAATGGTGTTTGCAAGTGGACCAAGCTACTACTGCTCTGTGAATTGAGCTGCTAATATCCTGACAATGAAAATTGGAATCACCCCAAAGAACTATTTCTATACAGGTCCACATCCTCTTTTGTCCTATTAACCTTTCTTATCCACTGTCTCTGGTGGGTGGTGGGCTAAAAGAGAGGTTAAAGTGTCCAAGATCCCTTATTAAAATAGGTTTTGAAAACTATAACCTAAAGAACTAGGAAAATCATTCTGAGTTACATAATCCAAACCCCAAAAGACAAACATGGTATGTGCTCACTTATAAGTGGATATGAGCTTTCAAGTAAAGGATAACCATGCTACAATCCAAAAACCTAGATAAGCTAAGAAATAAGGAAGGCTCAAGGGAGGACACATGAATCTCACTGAGAAGGCAAAGTAGAATAGACATCACTGGTAGACAGTGGTGGGGTAAGGGGAATAGGAACAGGAGAGATAAGGTTGTGAGAGGATGGAGGGAGAGAGTACTGGGAAAGATGACTGTACCTGGGGATAGGCATCTTGGGGATAAGCTAGCAACCCAGTACAATGGAAAATTCCAGGAATCTATGAGGGTGGCCCTAACTAAGACTGCAAGCAATGAGAAATATGGAGCCTGAACTGGTTATATCTTCTAGCTAGGCAAGACATCCAATGGAGGGGTTAAGACACCAACCCAGCCACAAAACATTTGACCTACAATTTGTTCTGACTATAAAATATGCTGGGGTTAAAAGTGGCACAGAAATTATGAGAGTGGACAATCAGTGACTAATCCAGCTTGAGACTCATGCCACAAGACGGGACTCAGTCCTTACACTACCTGGAGAGCCATAACCTAGAGGCTGAATAGCCCAGAGATCTAGGATAGAATCAAACAGAACAGGTGAAAAAAATTAAGCAATGAAATGATGTCTAATGATAATCTGCTATAGTCAAAAATTGGTGCCTAGCCAAATTGTCATCAGAGAGGCTTCATTCAGCAACTGATGGAAACAGGTGCAGAGACCCACAGCCAAATATTAGGCAGAGCTCAGGAAATCATGCAGAAGATGGGGAGGAAGGATTATAGGAGTTAGAAGGGTCAATGACACCACAGGAAAACCCACAGACTCAATTAACCTGGGCTCATAACTGCTTACAGAGACTAAACCAACAACTATGAAACTTTCATGGGTCTGGCCTCTGCATGTATGGTACAGTTGTGTATCTCAGTCTTCTTATGAGACTACTAAGAGTGGGAACAGGGGCTGCTCTCTGATTCTGTTGCCTGCTTTTCGGATTCTTTCCTTATCCTCAGTTGCCTCATCCAGCCTTAAATATGAGAGGAGGTGCCTAGTCTTACAGCAACTTGAATGTCTTGTTTGGTTGATATCCATGGGAGGCCTGCCCTTTTCTAAAGAAAAAGTGAGGAAGAGTCAATAATTGGGGCAGAGGGTAGGTAGAAATGGGCCTGGCAGGAGAGGAGGAAGAGGAAACTGTGGTAGGGTGTAAAACAGGAGAGAAGAATTAATTTTTAAAAATTAAAAAGAATAAAGTTGTAACGTACTATCAGATAACAAGATTTATTAAAATGGTATATGAAGCAATATAGGATGATATTAGCACATAGCTATCCAAATAGATACTTAAATAAAATATATGGCTTAGAAATAAATATGCATGTATGGACAATTTCTGATACTTAACAACGAAAAGATACAATGCTATTAGGATGATCTTTTCAAAAAAAAATTTATAGTACCAAGAGCAAGTACATAGGCAAAAACACACAAAAAAACAAAGATAAAAATATCATATTCTATACACAAATTAATTAAAAATCAATGACAAGCCAAAATACAGCCCTTAGTACCATGAAACAAAGTACAGAAGCAAATATTTGTGAGCTTAAATTGGATAACAATTTAGTGGGTGTGGTACTAATCCCAAATTGATTTCTAAAAGTAATTGATGGATTAGACTTTGGCAAATGCACTAAATCTCTTTAAAAGATTTGGTGAAGAGAAACCAAAAGATAAGGACAGAGTCTGATGGAAAACATTTGAAAAACACATACTGAGGCAAGAGTTTGTTTACATGCATTCTATCTGAAACTCTATAAGAGTTTTCAGAACTCATAAAAAAGAAAATAAAAAATAAAAGTGCAATATGTACATTACCAATAGTTACACAAAGAAATGCTCAACATAGTCATTTGGAAATTCATACCAAAGCCCCAGTGATGGCTACACATACTAAAAGACTAATGGAAAAGTGAACAAGCATTTAAAGTACAAGACAACAAATACTATGATCTTTAAGATCTTCCTCTCTGACTACTGTTCTGGTTCAGGTCTTATGAGCTCTGGTCTTTACTAGTAATGCAGTTCTCTGGCAGGCCTCTTTATTTTTATTCCTGACATCTCAGTGCTCTCACTACATTAACAGCCTTTCTTAAGGAATAACAATCATATTTGTTATTACTCTCCCATTGTTTTCATGATGAAAGCTCTGCTCAGTATGCTTTGTCTAGACATTGTCTTGAGACACTCTCTTTACTCATGTACTTTATTCACACCATCTTCTCTGTTCACTTTTAAAATAGTTTCCATTTCTGCTTATATATCTTACACCACTCACCAGGGAAAACAAATCTCATTATATCTTCAGAACACATTATTTCATTTCAAGGCTCTGGTGCCCTTTACAAAAATTCTCTGTCTCATCCTTTTTTCCCCTGACCAACATTAAACCATATAAAAACATTTGCCATAGTTCAGAAAACACAACATTGCTTCCATGCCTCAGTCTCCCAGCTATGACCTCTCCTGTGTCCAGATAACATTTTGCATTTAATCACATTGCAAAAATGTTCTGTTGGCATGTTATAAGTACCAATGACATGTTTTCCTCCTTTACTGTGCCGTGAGCCCTTGAATTGTGACTTTGTATATTTGATACCTACCATAATACTCTATTCTTTGTAGGAACTCAATAAATGCTTGACAAAAATAAAATATTCTTTAACATAATTTGACACATGCCCTTAAGCATTCTTTTTTTTTTATCATGTCTACTTTCTATAGTGTGGAAATGATAAATGTAGCATAAGCCTACAATAAAGGCTTATTATTTTTATGGTCTAAAAATAGGGGAGAACCATCAAGTATCATATGGAGGCTTGCACATTCCCTGTATCTTGACACTGAGCAAGATCACCCTTTCGAAAAATGGCTAATTAGATGGAACAAAAAGAGGTATCTTTCAGATCTGGAGCAAAGCATAACTTCAGATTCTTTCTGCAAGAGATAATATTCATTAATTGCTTCAAGAGAAAGACATAATAAGCTGAGCCTGGGGACACACACCTGTTATCCTGGATAGTCAGGAAGCTGAGGTAGGAGGGTTACATATTGGTGACAGCCTAAGCTACAAGAGTATGAGGACAACCTTTCCAACCTAGTGACCTTGAGACCCTCTCAGAATTTAAGCAGATGGCTGGAGATATTGTTCAGTTGTAGAGCACAAGCCTACCCTACCCTAGGTTCAATCCCTGGTACCAAAAACTATTTTATATATAATATTGATAATATTAAATATATATTAATATATTAAAATATATATATTTCATCTGTGATGGTTAATCTTAACCATCTTGACAATCTCTAAAATCATCTAGGAGACAAATCTTTGTGGATGCATGTGTAAGTTTCCATGTACGGCACCACTACATGCTCTGAGATCATCAGCTACCTAGAAATAAGAAAGCAAGCTGCTGAACACCAGCATTAACCTCTCTCTGTTTCCTGACTGTGATATAACATAACCAGCTTCCAAAAAGTTCAGCCTGCCCCAATGACTTTCCCACCATGATGAAGACTTAAATGTGAGCCACTTAACACAAGCCCTTACTCCTTATCATACATTTGATCACAGCAATGAGAAAAGCAACTATTACGTGTTCATTTTCTTTTAATAAACACTGTTTCGTGCTCGTGTAAATTCATCACATGTAGATTTACATGAGTTTAAAAAAACAGAGGCTGAAGCTTTTTTCTGTTTCAGGAAGTTTCATATAGTTATAGCCTTTACTCAAATGCCTCAACTATTTACAAAATGTCTGAACACTTATAGTGAGGAAGTGACATCAGACGGGGAGGCTGGGTGCTGGGAAATCAAGCCATTTTTTTCGACACAGCACACAATGTTATGAAGTATTTATAGCTTCACTGTAGCCCTGAACTGATGATTGCTTTCTCCAAAAGACTTCTGGGGTTTTGTCATAGTCATTTATTACCTTCAAATAACTACTTTAATAGTCCTCCAAGGAGATCCACCTCACTCTCACAACCATGTTTGCAGTGATGTTTACAGCTGTGTGATTAGTTTTGTTAACATGAATCTGGCACCTGAAGCATTGTGATTTAAATTTTCTTGCATGATGGATGGTGATCCCTGAAGTTCACATTATTAACTTAATTGCTCCATATGCTCTTCCCAGCTTCACTGGGGAGTCATAGGCAATAGGTATGTGGCCCATGCCAACACTTGCTGTTGCTTGCATGTCATTCTGGGCCTCTTAAGATTTTCCTTTAAAAGAGACATGAGAGATGAACTTAAGATACGTCAAGAGCTCCACAAATAGAAGGGTCAGTTTGTTCCCAGCTGTCCTGATATGGGTAGAAAAACTGGCAGTGCAGGGCAGAATTAAAAGTGACTTTGATTCAATGCCAGTGTAGGCTCTCTAATACACTGAACTAAGGTCTCATATACTTAAGAATAAAGATAACTACGTAATTTTCATCTAGGGGTATTTTAAGGGTTGCATTCTAATCTGAAGTGGGTGGCTGGGTGACTGGGATGAAAAGTTATATTTAAATGTATGTTGGTATCTCATTTGCATGTATAATCAGAAGTGGCATTGCTAAGTCAGAACTGGTTTTATACCAAAAAGTTAAAAGAGAATTATTACAGCTTTCCATAATATCTGCATTGACCTCAATAACATCTTTAAAGTGTCTTCTGTACACATGGTAGTGTAACAATGGCAGTAATTTTCTATTGCCTTCAAAGGCTTGTACATAGTTCTCATCATCACCTAACTGAGTTAGGTGATAACGCTGAATTTTACCCATACACTTACTGGGAACCAAACCCGACATCATTATCTCTGAATTTAATGCACATTTATGTGTTTATTTCTAAAATACAAAGAATATATTTAAACATAGTCTAAGCCATTGTCACTCTTCAAAATCATTGATTAATATAAAGTGTTTGCTATTATATATTTCTCACTATATTTCTTTTTAGTTTTCTCATATTATGATGTTAATCAACATTTACTGTTGGTGAGTAATTATATTAAATCTCTTTAAATCTATAGATTTCTCTGAATTTTTAATAAATGGAGTAATTTTATAAATAAAATATAACAATAATTATAATAAAATCATTAAAATATAATAAATACTCCAACTATTTATTTTTTACTATAATGTTTTTCTTTGAACTAATTATATATTCCCATGAAGCTATAAAAAATAATGGAGACATCATGTATCATTGGCCTCATTTTTCTAATAGTAAGTAGCACATTGTAAAACTATGGTAATATACACAGAAAAGCTTGTCTCAACCAAAGAGTTCCAAGCCATTTTCCTCCTGCTATGAAATTTCCTTAATCATTATCAACTATTAAACTATTCCCCATTTCATAATGACATCATTTTAAGAATGCTACATGAATGGCATAATATAGTATTTAACTAGTGAAAACTGACTGCTTCAACTCAGCAAAGCTCTCTCTGACTAACTTGCTGTACATATTGATATGTCATTCATTTGTGCTGCTAAAAAATGTTCTATTATATGGATATACCAGAGTTGATTTAGCCAACAGGAGTTGAAAAGCACCTAGACTGTTTCTTATTTGGGGCTCCTGGGATAAATATATCATAAATATCATTGTACAAGTTTCAATTAACACAAACGTTCCATTTCTCTGGGATAATTGCCCAAGAATACAATTTCTAAGGTAAGTGATTAGTATGAATTAAATTTTCTTTTAAGAAACTAATTGTACCATTGTGACACCTATTTGCATAAGGTGCTGGAGTGCCTCTTAATGTTCTTTTCATAGGGACTTCTGCTTTGTCTGTATACATTTTGATTTCCAAGTTGCTGACTTCTTGTGCTCGAACTGTGGGGTATAAAGTATTCTGTGTCCCATGGGTTCCTAAGCCAGTCTGCTTTGTTAAATCTTTCAGAATTTTCTTAATTTTATTTTAAATATGATACCTAAGCAATTTACCTGCTTTTACAAAAAGTAATGGAGTAACTGTATCTCAGTTCACATTTGCAGAAGCAGAAATCTTTGAGCTTAATTATGATGATTATATCTATAAAGTCTGTTTCTCAGTACTTTCCAGATCAGTACCTTTTATTGATTTCTTCTCCAGTTAACTATTTTCACTCTCTGCAATCCATACTCTGCCATCCAGCACAACTTGCATGATTTTTGTGTCAGTTATCATATTTTTCAATTGTTTCCCCATTTCCTTTCTTTTTCATGGCTTTTGCCTCTTTCCAGAAATCTTCTAATTTTTATTTATAAAGAGTATGGACTGCTTTCATAAACCAATTTCATGAGGACTGCTTTAAATTTTCTTCATCTTAATATTAAAATTTGCAGTTTGTCTTTCATAAATGTGAGAAGTTATTATTAACACTATGCTTTTACTACTACTACTACTACTATTATTATTATTATTATTATTATTATTATTATTATTATTATTAATTTCCTTATAATGAAAGGGATTTCTTGTATCCCAGATACTTTGACACTGTTATATAAGTGCTATATCTTATTTCACCTTCTTTTTAGCAAGGAATCCATTTGTGGAAGTATATGTGAAGAGCCCAGTGAATGCATCAGAAAGAAGATACTGATTTTATTACACAATTTTATTACAGACAGGTATAATCCTTCATTGAGTACGATCTTTCTGGTAGATATGAAAAACTGACTCTCCATGTTTCATCATTTCCATTTCTACTTAACATCATGGCCATCAGAATTGGTAAAACAAGTGGATAGCTCACATTGTCTTGTCATCACACTGTAGATTAGAAGTTCATTTCATTATCAGAAATTAAACTAGGCAAAAAAGAGATAACATGGGGATAGAGTGGTGTGACTTGTTCTGCTTCAAGTTCATTGCTAAGGATTAATCATGGAGAATGTGGTTCACATTACAGTGCCAAGAAAAGCAGAGCATCCCCTATCCCTGTCAGATGGAAGATGAAAGGTCACCTCTCTGCTTAATGCTACCCTATGGAAGAAATAGTATTTCTAACTTATGTCAGAGAAAATAGAAGACTGCATGCACTCTAAATCTTGCCAAATGCTGCCATGATTACCCTAGCAGCAGCAACTTCACTTTGGTTGCAAATGCACATTCAATCCCCTAATCATCAGTGATAAAACTGAAAGTAATATAGTGTGGGTGAATTTGTGGTCTGTTGTTTGGCTAGCATGGACAGGTATTACAAGATTTTCTGCCATCAGGGCACCTGCTTCCTGTTCAAGCTTCAAGATCCCTTGACTGGTTTGCTTCTGTCCACCATGCAGTGTAAGTCTAATACATCTTCTCTGTGCTGTGCTTTGGGAATTTTTGTTATCACATGGAAGATCTGTGATTAATGAGCCTATTCAATCCTTGCAGAAACTGTAACTTTATTGGACCTTTAGTTTATATGTCTCTAACCAATATTATGAGCATAGGAATTTATGATAATTCTGGGGTAATTTTCAATTTTCAGAATAATTTTAAATGTATTCCCCTTGTATTCATAGGGTTAAACATTTTTTAAAAGCGCTGAGTCAGTTCTGGGTCAAGTGTGTTTGTGTGTATTTGAACATGAGAGATGTCTACACACCCATTTCATATTTAAGTATAAGATTGTGAATCTTCCAAACACTTTTTAGAAATAACTACATTAGCAACCCTAACCCTGAATCTGTGTCAGTATTGCAAATACTCTTGTTGTTTGTCAACTAACCTTGAGTTTATTTGGGGTGCATTTTCCTCTGCTTGTTTGAACTTCTGATCAAAATAAAGAACCAATGGAATTTGGGGTGTATGAACAACAAACAAACAAGAGGTAAGTGCTACTTAGATAACTAAGGAAGAGTCATCCAAAAATAACAACTAACCTACAAGGAACAGAGTTTGTGTGGCTGCTGCCATCACCTCTTTTCTCTAAAGCCAAGTGGAAGACAAATTGAATACAAAAGGTTTGAGAGACTTGAGAAACTTGAAAACTGTTTCAGAGACCTAACCTAAACTTAGATGGAAACTACAGAAAAATGTTTCATTTTAACAGAAACCTATTGTCACTGCCATATGAAGATGCCACCATTCCATTTTTTTTTCTTTTTTGCCTTCTTGGAACCATTTTAAGAACATCATCGACATAAAATTCACATCATACAATTCAACCTTTTAGAATATATAATTAAATATATTTTACATTCACAAGGTTGAATCGGGATAACCTAATTTTAGATAAAACCCATATCTATAAGTTACTTCTTGTTATTGTTTGAATCTGAAATGTCATCCAGACTCATGTTCTGAATACTCAATCCCAATCTGTGTCACTATTTTTAAGGGGCATGAACATATTAGGAGACAAGGCATTGTTGGTAGAAATAGGCTATTAGGGACATCTCTTCAAAGTTATAACTTAGCCCTGGTTATAGCCTTTTCTCTCAGCTTCCTGGTCCACAGACATGCAAGCTGATACCAAACCTTATACTTCTGCCACCATAGACAGAGCCACTCCACTCCACCTTCCCTGCAATGATAGCCTGGGATCACCTGTTTCATGATTTATTCTAGGAAGACATGAACAAATCTGTTCACCAAAGATACAGAAATGAAGACATATCAGAGTCTCGCTTGCTGAACCAGTGAGATTATTGGAGCTACCTACAGGAACATTGTTGGCTCACAGGCTATCACAGAGTGTCCACCCCAGCAATAATAGCAGTTCAAGAAAGCTGCAACACCAGTAAGCTCTATAGAACTTCAAGGCAGCCTTCACCAGAAGGTCTGCTTCTCTGCAGAAACTTTTTACTTCATTTGTAACCTTTGGAGGTCTTATCCTTTCTGAGCTCCCTGACTCATAATTTCATAAAGCCATTGACCTCATAAATTCCATTAGCTTCCTGTTTCAATGAAGAGGAAATAACTACACAAAACTCAGAAACCATGAGGTGAAAGAAATCTTTCCTCATTTAAATTGTTTCTTTCCATATTTTTAGAGCAGTAAGAAATATAACTAATGGATCTCCCATCCCTCACTACTCTAATACTACAAAAAGCATCAGACTTTCAGTTTCTATGTACTCTTCTAAATAATTTATACAAGCAGAATCCTTTAGTAAGCATAACTGGCTTTTTAGCATAATGTTTTAAGGTTCAATCATGCACTATGAATCAGTACCTTATTCCATTTTGTGACTACATAGGATCCTATTGAATGATTTGCCTACAGCAGTTAATATATAATATCTGGACACTATTCCCTTATGAATATTATTTACAACTGCTATAGACTAGTTTTTAAATATTCCCTCAAATCCAGTTAATATCTTTTTTACTATTATTTAGTTGGTTTTGTTTTGTTTCGTTTTGAGACACAGCTTCACTATGTAGTTCTGGCTGGCTTGGAATTCTCTATGTAGACTAGACTGGCTACTAACTCAACAGAGATATGCATGCTTCTGCTTTCTGAGTGATGGGATTAAAGACACAAGCCACCATACCTAGCTGTTTTAAATTTGAGAAGTGCTGGAACCTTTATGGGGTAAAGCCTATGAAATATTCTAGTCACTGAGACTGACTTTGAAGGAGATAAAAGCAATAAGCATCTGTGTTCCACAATATGGTCACTGCCATGATATGCTGCTTCATCACCAGCCTCAAAGAAATAGAGCAACCAACAATGAGCAGAAACTTTCAATACTATAAAACTAAAGTAAAACTTTCTACAAATTAATTGTCTCAAGTATTCAGTTACAGTAGTGAATACAGACTAAGCACAAAATGCTGTGAACATTCCTGATGTATACCAGTTCTTTGGCAGACATGTAGCTTGATTAATTTCTCTGTAAAAGGAGGGGTGAAATTTTCAAGTTAAATACTATGTAAACCTTTTTGAAGAATGATCAAACTGTTTTCAGGAATGGCTACACCATTTTTCATTTCCACAAGCAATATTTACATTTTCTACATTCTTTCTAATGCTAGTCTATCATTTTGATTTTGGTGATCTTGGGAGATATGATACTATATCCATTTATGCTTGTTTGCTTGTGTGCTTACTTGTGACAAGCTCATGATATGTGACCCAATTTGGCCATGTACATGTGAGCTCTCAGGTCTAAGACTCTCCTTTTTTTATTGGTTATTTTATTTATTTACATTTAAACAGTTATCCTGCCTTCCCAGTTTCCCCTCCACAAACCTTCCATCCCATCCCCCTCCCCTTGCTTCTATGAGGAAGCTTCTCAACCCACACACACAATCCTGCCTTACTGCCTTAGTATTCCCCTACACTGAGGCAGAAACCAAACCCAGACACTATTGTAGATGCCAAGAAATGCTTGCTGACAGGAGTCTGATATAGCTGTCTCCTGAGAGGCTCTGCCAGAGCCTAACCAATACAGATGCAGATACTCATAGCTAACCATTGGACTGAGCACTGAGTCCCCAAGGAAGGAGTTAGAGAAAGGACTGAAAGAGCTGAAGGGGTTTGCAACTCTATAGGAAGAACAATGATATCAACCAACAGGAACCCCCAGAGCTCCCAGAGTCTAACACTCTCAAGTGCTTAGGTTGCAGGCACGAACCACCACATCTTGTTCATTATGGTTTTGAACTGAATTGACACTGGGCTTCTTTTCCTCTTCCTGTCCATTTGCATACCCTCTTGGGAAAATGACAGTTTAAATCTGTTCTCCTTTCATCACTTCAGTTCCTTACTTATTTATGCCCAAATTCTAACTGTTCCTGTTGTCTAATGTCTGCATCAGTGTCCCTCATCAGACATATGACTGAAACATCTTTCCCCCAGCCTGTGGACTAGTTTTCTGCTATTTAAAGTTTGTAGTATGTATTTTTTAAAGATTGGTGAAGTGCAATTTGTAAGCTTTGCTTGTGTTTTTGAAGTGGTATTCAAGAAACCATGGTTTACTTGATCCTCTTATGCTTACAAGGGCTTTAAAGCTTCACTCTTAAAGTTAATATATACTTTTCGTTAATTTTTATATGCAGTATAAGGCAGAGGTATAATTTTATTTCATTTTTATTTATTCATTTTTATGACCACTCATTTATCTTAGTATTTATTTAAAAGAAAACCATTCCTTCCTTGTTTTGCTTCTTAGGGGAAAAGATTCATTTGTTCATTATTAATTAAGATGTTAGTTGGACTATTTCACTCAAGTCATTCATCATTTTGATGAATGTTTTAGCTTAGACTCTCATAACAAAATGCTCTAAATTAGCTGGCTTAAGCTATAGAAGTTTATTTCTTACCCTTCTTTCATATAGAGATATGAGATCATGAATTTAGCAGTCAGTTTTAGAAAAGCTCTTCCAGGCTTTAAACTGGCTGCCATTCAATCTGCCATGCCATCCTTATCTCAGAGTGAGCATCAATCCTACTGAATTAGTTCAGCCCTGATCACCTCAGTTTTCCTGAGCTTATTTTCTGCACAAGTATTCTCTCCAAACACAGGCATATTAACGGGTATGGTTTCACCATATAAAATAATGAATACATGTTGATACTCTAATTGTTGAAATTGTCTTCTTGATTTTATTTTTGTACTGATTGTTACTAGTTTAAAGAAATATAAGTTATTTTGTATTTCCAACTTTTACTATATAAACTTACTTAACATGTTTATCAGGTTTAGCATATTGCAGAGGAACCCTTACTTAGGAAATACATTTATGAAAAAACTTTACTTCATTTTTCCAATGAGGTGCCTCTTTTCTTTGCCTAATTTTTTAAATGTATATATTAAAAATGTTTATAGCATTTTAAATTATTTCTTTGACTGAACTTTTCAAATGATTTATAAGTTATTTCTTTGTCTTCTACATATTGGAAAATAAGTGTGAAGAATAAATAATAATTCATCTATAAATTATAGACAGGTACATGATTCAAGTAATCTAAGCCTAGGTTATCATCTTAGTTTTACTTTTTAAAATGTATTTATTTTTATTTCATGTGCATTCATGTTTTTCCTGTATGTATGTTTGTGTGAGTTTATTAGATCCCATGGAACTAGAGTTACAGACAGCTGTGAGCTGCTATGTGGGTGCTGGGAACTGAACCCAAGTCCTCTAGAAGAGCAACCACTGCTCTTAAACTCTAACTACTAAGTTGGCTGTACATATGAATGAACATTTTACATGTAAATTATTACATAATATCTTATAAGTAATGTGCCATTTTAGAAGTCAATGTAATTGATATTTCTGATAACATAACAGTCTACATTTCTACCTTTTGGTATTTAAAGACTATGCACTTATAAAATACATCAAATTAAACACTTCTAAAGTATTCTGCTTTCAATATGCTTCCTAGACATGATTATTACACTTTAATACATTTTCAGCAAATATTAACAGGGCTTTAAACAGAAGGAATTTTGATAAATTTCTAGCAAAAATAGAAATTTACAGAAATATTTTAGAAAAGGGTATAAGATTAGCTATTAAATGTGAAATACATATAACTATATATGACCAAAACATTCTGTCCTAGAAATGTGGTAATACACATTTAGCACTATTTATGATACCATTGAACCAGAAATCAGCATGTATAATCAACAATAGAATAGACTATATAGCTATATATAAAATATATATATTATATATATAAAATATATAAAGATATATATTTTATCTGAGATATAGCTATATAATAAAATAGTATATACTGATCAAAATAATGTAGCTACATTAACAATTAGGATGAATTCACAAAAGTAATGTTGAATCAAAGCAGCCCATCCCTTCAAATGCATAATTTAAAATTTTACTTTAATAGTCCTTTAAGAATTTCATGCAATGTGTTTTGATCATATCTACCCCCCCCCCCCAGCTACCTGTCTACCTTCTTGTCCTACTTTGTTTGTTGTTTCTACACATTAAGTCAAATTTGTACTGCCCTTGTAGTTTTGGGTGTTCAGCAGTATAATAATTATAGGTTCATCCCCCAAGGCCTTTGACTTGTCAAGTCACAAGATGTTGACATGGCAATGGTGCCAGGTATAAGCTTTATCCTTTGGACCATGTTTTATATTCAGGAAGTGGTTGTTTATCTCTGTGATTCGTGTGCATGTCTTGCAAGGTCAGTTATTTTCATAGCTAGCAGGGTTCAGCTAACACCCACAAACGAGAGAAAACATGATATTTGTCTTTCTGGGTATGGGTTACTTCACTCAAAATGATTGTTTCCAGCTCCATCCATTTACTTATGAGTTTCATAATTCTGCATTTTTTAGTTGTGGAATAATATTCCATTTTGTAAGTGTACCATATTTTTTGTTATCAATTCATCGGCTGATGGACATCTATGCTGTTTCCATTCCCTGGCTACTATGAATACAACAGGAGTGAACATGGATGAGCAGAAACTTTACAGTAGAATGCAGAGTCCTTTTGATATGTGCCCAAAGGTAGTATAGCTAGATGAAATAGTAGATCTACTTCCAGCTTTTATTTCACTTATTTTTATTAATCATTTTATTCATTTACATTTCAAATGATATCCCCCTTTCTGGTTAACCCTCCATAACCCCTCCCCATTCCATCATCCTTCTTCCCCCTCCCCTTTGCCTCTATGAAGGTGCTCCTATATCCACTCACCCATTCCCATCTCATTCCTCTAGCTTCCCCCTACGCTGGGTAATCAAGCCTCCACAGGACCAAGGGCCTCCTGTCCCATTGATGTCAGATAAGGCAATCCTCTGCTACATATGTATCTGGAGCTATGGATCCCTCCATGCATACTCTTTGGTTAGTGATTTAGTCTCTGGGAGAACTGGGTGGTCTGGTTAAATTATATTGTTCTGTCTATGGGGTTGCAATCCCTTTTAGCAAATTCAGTCCTTCCCCTAGCTCTCCCATTGAGGTCTGTGGACTCAGTCAGATGGTTGGCTGTGAGTATCGGCATTGTATTGGTCAGGTGCTGGTAGAACATCTCAGAAAACAGTCATACCAGGCTCCTGTTTGCAAGCACATCTTGGCATCAGCAATAGTGTCAGGGTTTAGTGTCTGCAGATGGGATGGTGTCTGCAGGTGGGTGGTCTCTAAATGGCCTTTCCTTCAGTTTCTATTGCATTTTTGTCCCTGTCTTTCCTTTGGACAAGAACCCATTTCTGGGTTAACAATTTTGAGATGTGTAGGAGGCCCCATCTCTCAACTAGAAGCTGTGCCTATCTACTGGAGGTGGTCTCTACAGGTTCCATTTCCTTGTGATGGTGTGTATATGCTCAGTCCAAAAAGTAGCACAATTAGAAGATGTGGCCCTGTTGGAGTAGGTGTTTCACTGTGGGTTTGGATTGTAAGACTCTCATCATACCTACATGGAAGTGAGTATCTTGCTAACAAACCTCAAATAAAGGTATAGAACTCTCAGCAATGCCTGCCTGGACTCTGTCATGCTCCTGCCTTTATGATAATGGACTGAACCTTTGACCTGTAAGCCAGCCCCAAATAAATGTCCTTAGAAGTCTTGCCTAGGTAATGGTGTCTGTTCACAGCAGTAAAACCCTAACTAAAACAATACCCTTTGTTGCTTATTTCCGCTATAGTCACCCCTGGTTCAGGGAGTCTCTCACTTCCCTGCCATCTGGGAGTTTCTAGTGGGTACCCCCAGTTCCTTATGTCCTACTGATATATATTTCTTTTCAATTTCTTGACCCTCTTTACTTCTCTCTTGTCTCTTCCAATACTTGAGATGGCTTAGAGGTTAAGAGCACTGGTTGCTTTTTCAGAGGTCCTGAGTCAATTCTCAGTAACCATATGGTGGCTCACAACCATCTATAACAGATATCCAGTGCCCTCTTCTGGTGTGTCTGAAGACAGCAGACAGCTACAGTGTACTCATGCATACAGTTTGAACTTTAACCTTTCTTTACAGTCCAGCCTTTATCCCCATTCTGGTCTGCTCTCTGACTATTCAGCATCCCATACCTCCTCCCCTGATTCTCCAAGAGGATGTCCTCACTTCCAAATCCTACCCCACCAGACCTCCCCACTTTCTGGGGCCTCAAGTCTCTTGAGGGTTAGGTGCAACTTTTCTCACTGAGTGAAGACCCAGCAGTCCTGTACTGTATATGTGTTGGGGGCCTCATATCAGCTGCTGTGTGCTGCCTGGTTGGTGGCTTAATGTATGAGAGATTTCGGGGGTCTAGGTTAGTTGAGACTGCTGGTCTTCCCAGGGGGTTGATCTCTTCCTCAGCTTCTTCCAGCCTTTCCCTAATTCATCCACAGGGGTCAGCAGCTTCTGTCCATTGGTTTGGTGGATAGAATCAAACTTCTGTCTCAGTCAGCTGCTTGTTGGGCATTTTGGAGGGCAGTTATAATAGACCCCTGTTTGTAAACACACCATAGCATCAGTAATAGTGTCAGGCCTTGGAGCCTCTCCTTGAGCTTGATCCCAATTTGAGCCAGTCGCTGGACTTCCTTTCCCCCAGGCTCTTCTCCATTTTTGTCCCTGCAGTTTTTTTTTTAGACAGGAACAATTCTCGGTTAGAATTTTTGACTGTGGGATGGAACCCCATCCCTCCACTTGATGCCCTATCTTTCTACTGGAGGTGGACTCTACAAGTTCCCTCTCTCCACTGTTGAGCATTTTATCTATGATCCCTCCCTTTGAGTCCTGAGAGTCTCTCATTTCCCAGGTCTCTGGTACATTCTCTAGAGGGACCCCCACCTCCTGCCTACTGGGATTGCCCATTTCCATTCTTTCTGCTGGCCCTCAGGGCTTCAGTCCTGTCCTCCCCAATACCTGATTGTGTTCCCCTCTCTGTCCCCTTTTCCACCCACATCCCTTGGTCTCTACGCCCTGTGATTGCTTTTTACTTCCTCCCAAGTGAGACTGAAGCATCCTCACTTGACACTTCAGCTTGTTAACCTTCTTGAGTTCCGTGGATTGTATCCTGGACATTCTGTACATTTTTGGCTAATGTCACCTTATTAGGAAGTACATACCATGCATGTCCTTTTGGGTCTGAGTTACCTTACTCAGGATGATATTTTCTGGTTCCATTCGTTTGCATGAAAAACTCATGATGTCCTCCTTTTTAACAGCTGAGTACTTCTCCATTGTGTAAATGAACCATATTTTCTGCATCCATTCTTCTGTGGTGGGACATCTGGGTTGTTTTCAGCTTCTGACTATCATAAACAAGGCTGCTATGAACATAGTGGCACATGTGTGCCTGTCATATGGTGGGGCATCTTCTGGGTATATGCCCAAGAGTGGTATAGCTAGGTTTTCAGGTAGATCTAGTTCCAATTTTCTGAGGAACCTACAGATTGATTTCCAGAGTGGTTGTACCAGTTTGCAATCCTACCAGCATTGGAAGAATGTTACTCCTCTTTCTCCACATCCTCATGAACATGTTACCTGAGGTTTTGAACATTGCCATTCCAATTGGTGTAAGGTGGAATCTCAGGGTCATTTTGATTTGTATTTCTCTGATGACTAAAGGCTTTGAATACTTCTCTAAGTGTTTCTCAGCCATTCAAGATCCCTCTGGTGTGAATTCTCTGTTTAGTTCTATATCTCATTTTTTGATTGGGTTGTTTGGGGTTTTTTGGTGATTAGCTTCTTGAGTTCTTTATGTATTTTGTATATTAGCCCTCTATCAGACATGGGATTAGTAAATTTTTTTTCCCAATCTGTAGGTTGCCGATTTGTCCTATTGACTATGTCCTTTACCTTACATAAAATTTCCAGTTTCATGAGGTCTTATTTACCAATTCTTAATCTTAGAGCCTGATCCACTGGAGTTCTGAAACAACACCCTTCACAATAGCCACAAAAAATATAAATTATTTTGGGGGTAACTCTAACCAAACATGTGAAAGATCTGTATGACACTAACTTCAAGTCTCTCAAGAAAGAAATTGAAGATCTAAAAAAAAAAAAAAAAAAATGGAGAGATCTCCCATGCTCATGGATTGGCAGAATTCACATAGTAAAAATGGCCATCCTACCAAAAGCAATCCATAGATTCAATGCAATCCCCATCAAATTCCAACACAAATCTTCAAAGACATGGAAAGAGCAATTCTCAAATTCGTCTGAAAAAGCAAAACACCCAGAATAGCTAAAATAATTCTTAACAATAAAAGAACTTTGCGGGGAATCACCATCCCTGACCTCAAGTTATACTACAGAGCAATAGTGATAAAAACTACATGGTCTTTTTGTTTTTACAAATTGATCAATGGAATAGAATTGAAGACTCAGAAATAAAACCACACACTTACAGACACTTAATCTTTGACAAAGAAGCCAAAAATATACAATGGAAAAAAGAAAGCTGCCGGGAGCCAACCCTGGCTTGGGTGAGAGGGGAGAAGCAGCTTCTTCTTTCTTCTCCTTGTCCAGTCCCTCTTGAGGCAGCCCTATGCTACTGTAGCTGACCTGCCATCAGTGATCCTGTGGCCAGAAATTGCCACTTATGGCACTTGTATCCCAGTCCTAAAACCAGCAAGGGGTTAGGTAAATAGACTTGTGCTATCCTAAAAACTTCTTCTGAGGGTAAGAGACTGCAGGCTTCGGTGATTAACACCTGCAGCCTAACAGCTGAGGATTAGGCAATGTGGCCTTTGTTCTATCTCAGCAGGAACTGCTGGGCTCTAATTTACATGTCTGGTAGTCTAAGGTTGCAGGAAGAAAAGACACTTTTAAAAGTTGCTATAGATTTATTTAACTGTAAAAAGTATCCTATGCAGCTATCTGAGGGGAAAGGTGGAAAAGTCCTGAGTGGGGAAAAGGAAAAGATTCTAACAGAGTAAAAATTCTGAGACAGAAAAATTCTAGGCAGGGGGAAAAGAAGAGGAAAGGACAAATGAACGGCTCCTAACTAATGTCCCCTTTGTCTTTGTCTTCAGTACTTATACATCATTCAGAGTACATGATCACATGTTACAAAGTTCATCACAAGTTCACACCAAAATTCAAATCATAAATTGAAATAGAAGTTTACAACACAGAATGTTTACATGCATATCCATTAGGAGTAATTATTTAGCTAGACATTCATCACCTGTCTAACTCCATAGGTTTGCTGAAAGTTTGAAACTATAACTTAAGAAATTAGTGAAG
The DNA here is from genome assembly GCF_011762505.2 of Arvicanthis niloticus. Taxonomy (NCBI): domain Eukaryota; kingdom Metazoa; phylum Chordata; class Mammalia; order Rodentia; family Muridae; genus Arvicanthis; species Arvicanthis niloticus. Next base: position 118,188,249 of record NC_047679.1, on the reverse strand, counting down.
TTTTGTATAGATAAATCCAGGCAATATTTTCTCTTCTGTCCTGTTTACCTATAATAAATTGTGAATTCCCTTTTGTGACCTTGGTTAATTGTTTTTACAATTTCTTGGAATGTGCTCTGAGCAGGAGAAAGTCTGGTTACTGTCTCTCTTGGGGCAATTAACTGATAACACTCAGGAGACTGGCAGAGTTCTCATTGCAGTTTTGACTATGCGTGAGGGATCTAATATCAGTCCCATTATAAAAGAGCTTAATAATCATTGATATAATTTTAGGAATTCTTATAGGGTCATCATTAAGGCTTAAGAAGTCATCTATTTGTCTATATACTATCACTACAAGACAGTACATCTTCGTGGATCTGCAGAGATCTGCTCCAAAGGGGTGTGCTATTGCTTAGTGATTGTTACATATGTTTAATAATAATAATAATAATAATAATAATAATAGGAAAAACTTATTAATAGCAGGAATCTTTCCTAAAATTACATCCAGCACAGCCTTGCTAATGGGGCACACTCGTCGCAGATTATATAATAATCCAAGGCAAGCATTTCAGGATGATCATCTGCTCATTATTAGCTTGTCCCATTGTGGCTCCTGAAAGAAAGCATCTTCAATAAATGGTGCTTGTCTGCCTGGCAGTTTGTATGTAGAAAAATGAAAGTAGATCCATATTTGTCACCTTGCACAAAGCTCAAGTTCAAGTGGATCAAGGACCTCAACATAAAACCAGATACACTGAATCTAATAGAAGAGAAAATGGAAAAGAGTCTCAAACACAAATGAAAATATTTCCAGATTTTTGAGGAACTCATACTGATTTTCACAGTAGTTTCACCAGCTAAATTACACACTTGGAGAAAAGACAGCTCCTTCAACAACTGGTGCTTATAAAAATGGATGTAAAAATGAAACTTGATACTTATCCCATACCCTGTATTAAATCCAGTTCCAAATAAATCAAAAACCTCAATATAAGACCTGAGTCCCTGATTCTGATAGAGGAAAAAGTAGGGAATAAACTTGAACTCACTGTTACAGGAACATACTTTCTGAACTGGCCCTATATAGCACAGGCTCTTAGATCAACAATAAGTAGGAACTCATAGAATTAAAAGTTTGGTACAGTCTTTCGGGGAAAGAGGCAGTCTACATGATATAATAAAATCTTTACCAGAAATACACCTTATAGTAGATTAGTATCTAGGATACACAACAAACTAAAAATGATCTGAACATTTAAAAAGAATAAAACTGAGGCATGGAACTAGACAGACTGTTCTCAAAAGACTAAAAAAACAAAGAGCTTAGAAGCATGTTTTGAAAATGTTCAACATCCTTATCCATCAAGAAATTTTAAATTATAAGTACTCTGAAACTTAATCTTACTCCAGCAAGAATGACTATGATGGAAAACAAACAACAACAACAGACTACAAATTTTGGCTCGGATGTAGGGAAATAGGAACATTTATTCATTGCAAGTGGAAAACCAGTACATCCAATATAGAAATCAATGTGGAGGCACCTCAAAAAGTTAGAAATAAACATATTCTTTCTTTAAAGTTTTATTTTTATTTATGTGTATGTGCATGCACAAGTGTGAGTTTGAATATGTGTTTCACTGTTTGAGGGTATACACAGATGCCAAGTGAGGGAGTCAGATCCTCTGTAGCTGAAATTTCAGGCAGTTGGGAGCTGACCAATATAGTTACTAGGAATTGAATTTCTATGCTCTTAATTTCATATCCACTGAACTACTTCTTAGACCCTCAAATGAATACTCTTATTTATTGTATTATTTTATTTTTGTAGGGGATGTACCTAATATAACTGTGAAAATGAGAGAACAAGCTAGGTGAGTCATTTCCAAGTGGCCTCTTGGGGACTGAGCTTGGAACATCAGCCCAAGAGCAGGCATCTTCACCCACTGAGCCATCCTACCAGACCCATAATCTTAATGCATGTGAATTTCAAAATCTAATTCTACTTAGGATTAAGGTTGCAAGAGACATCATATACAACCTAGCAATTTTACATAAAATCATAGCATTTAAGAAGCACTCTGCGAGTTAACATTGCAAAAGAAAGCAAAGCAATTAAGTTCCAAGCATGCCATTTAAGGAAAGACAGGATGTATGAAGCTTTAACTTTGGGAGAACAAAGAAGTAAGCACCAACCTAGAGAAAGGTTGTGACACAATTAGCTGAATTCTTGTAAGGCTGAAAGTTGATAAAAATCAGCATACAAAATAGTCATCACACGCACGCTCATGACTTCTCCATAGGCCTGTGCTGCGTGTAAATGAGGAATAGGTGAATTTTAGGGCAATGTGAGAGTTACCCTCCAAGCAATACAGGTTATAAACACCAGGGTCTGATTGGGAGAAAGGGAGGAAACCATTTTCCACCTTCAAGAACTAGGTAATGACACTTACTTCTTGAAGCAGAGTAAAACCAAAGTCCATCTGTCCCTAGGGGGCAGAAACCAAGAATGAGGGATGCTGGGAAGGTGAGATGGGAGGGAGGAAGGACTTGGGGTTGGGTGGGTGAGGGTGGTGGGTGAGTGGGGGCACCCTCTCAGAGGCAAAGGAGAGGGGGCATGGGGCAAAGAACTTTGAGATGGGGGAACAGGAAGTGAGGCAACATTTGGAGTGTAAATAAATACAGTAATTTAATAAAAACATTTTTTAAAAGAATAGGAGCAGAAAAATCTTTTAGATCAGGGCAGTCTGCATTAGTACAAAGTGAAAGTCTGCCATCTGTGGGACAGAGGCAGGAAACCTCTACTCAACGCCTTCCACAGATAAAAGGCCCAAGTCTGGCTGCCAGTGCAGAAGTAGAAAAGCTGAAGAATCCATGTGTCTCTAAGAACCAGACACATGTTATGAATGCAGCTAAGATTACAACAAAGAAACCAGACTGCTGCCCCAAGATTAGCACTGAACAGAGAACCTTCGAGTCCACCACAGCAAAGGGCATGTTTGCTGAGACTGTTGAAATGTGCAAGAAGCTCCAGGAACACTGTGAATGACCCTCAAGCTGCAGAGGTTCTGAACAGCAGTTTATGAACCTGTGAATGAAAGATTGAATCTGACAGCAACATATCTCTAAGAAATCTAAAGTACTGCCTGAATTGACAACATCCTCCACAGTAACAGCTCAGCCAAAGAAACAGACCAATTTTGAAGGGCTTTTTAACTCAAGTCTTTACACTTCAACAAAAAGCTATCTCTCATTCGATTTAAAAACTCAGAAAACGCAATAAACACATAGCCAGGAAGAAAAGCAAAGGAACAAAATTGACTTAGAGAAGACCATTATTCTATAATATTTGAAACTTTTAAATAGTTATGACTGATATATTGAATAGCCAAGAGGAAATGTGAATCATGTTCATGATAATGTGATTAATCTTAGCAGAGAGATAAACAATGAGAAGGAAAATATTAGAATTTTTAAAATCTCCCATGAGAAGAAAATTCATGTCAATCATTACATCAAAACATTTGAGACAGCAGAGGAAAACAGAATGAAACAGAGATAAATCTATAGAACTTACTTTAAATGAAATATTAATATAAGTAAGATGTACAAAGTAGAGCATCCAAACTGAAAGGGGAAGGTGGGACCTGGATCAGTCAGTAAAATGCTTGCTGCGGAAGCCTGAGGACCTCCGTTTGTCAACATCTGGCCTCTACATGCATGCACATCTGTACACATGTGAATGCATACACATGAGCATGTTCACAAATATACCATACACATATCAAAAATAAAACAACTTGGGGAAAACATCTAATTTTTTTTCATTTAGTATTATAAGAGTTCAAAAAAGACATTATATAAATACATTTATTGTATATAAATATGTAAATATCAAAGATGGAACAAGATACAACTGAGAAAAAATGAAAAAGAATTTTAGAAAATTCGTGGAAGGTAAAACCACAGAAACCTAAAAAGAAAATTTAACAATATTGATAGAACTAGTCATGGGACACTAAATTGGATAAACACAAAAGAGGCCCATTAATATATTTATATAGAGATGGATATCTAAGTATATTTTTATAAAGAAGTCAGAAATACACACTGGAAAAAAGATAGCATCTGCAAAAATGTTGCTGTTCAAATTGAAAGTCTGTGTGCAGAAGAATGCAAATAAGTCCATATTAATCATCCTGCACAAAACTCAACTCCAAGTGGATTAAAGACTTCAGCTTAAGGCCAGATGCACTGAATCTGATAGAAAAGAAAATGGAGAATAACCTTGAATTCAGTGGCCTAAGAAGACTTTTAAAACAGACACTGATAGCACAGGCAATAAGAAAAACAATTAAATGAGACCTCATGAAACTAAAAAGCTTCTGTATATCAAAGAACACCCTACGTTAGATAAAACAGCAGGCTACAGAATGGGAAAACATTTTTATTAACTACATATCCAAAAGAGGGCTGATATCCAAAATATATAAAGAATTAAAAATAACCTGACTATCCAGAAAAGAAGTAATTCAGTTTAAAAATAGACTTTAAAGGTCTGTTGGGGTGGGATGGGTGATGGGTACACCCTCGTGAAGACAGGGTGGTTGGCAGGAGGTATGGGATATGGAACAGTAAGAGGGTGGACCACGGTGGGGAACAAAATTTGGAGTGTAAATAAATAAATAAATAAATAATTAAAAATAATAAAGATGAGCTTGCCTTATTTGCTTCTGTATTCTTGATCCACTCATTTTCAAAAGTGTGGAGTCAGATAGTCGTTAACTTAAAGGTATATCTAAGCATGACAATGCAAACAATGTTGTCATTAAAATTCACAAGGCAAATCCATGCAATTAAGTTACTATATTGTATATAATTATACAATATTATATTGTATATGATATATATATTTATTATATATGGCATATAGTAATTTACATAAATATATGTAACTTGATATTTTGTTGAACCTTACTAATAGCTCTTCTCAGCTGCATGTGGTACCCTTGGTCTATAGGCTACAACCTGGACAGGCACGTGTTACATAAAAACTTCCTGATCTCTCTAAATAATTTACATGTTAAAGATTCACCTAGATATTCAAGTGTCCATAACACTATTCTGTACAACATGTCCTTGTTTTAAGTGTATGTTGGAGATCTGATGTGCCATTTTGAAGAATCTCATGCTGATCTTAAATGGGCATATTGAAGTCACTCAGATTGTGGTTCCTTGGAGCCAATTCACTCAGGAATAAAATGGATTCTAAAATATAAACTAAAAAAAAATTGGGGTACTGATCTGAGCAGAGGATTGTGGTTCTTTAAACTGATTTATTTATTTATTTATTTATTTATTTATTTATTTATTTTACATCCCAATTGCTGCTCCCTCTCAGATGTTCCTCACATATTCTTTACCCCTTCCTCCTCCCCTTCTCCTCTGAACAGGCTCTCACTTGCTCCCCATACTGGCACATTAAGTCTCTGCAGGACTAGGCACATCCTCTCTCACTAAGGCTAGACAAGACAGACCAGTTGGAGAAACATATTCCTTAGACAGGCAACGACTTTAGAGATAGCTTCTGTTCCCATTGTTGGGGAACCCACATCTGCTATATATGTGTGGGGAGGCCTAAATTTAGCCCATATATGGTCTTTAGTTGGTGATTTAACCTCTTAGAGCTCCAGGGGTCCAGGTTAGTTGACTCTGTTGATCTTCTTGTGGAGTTTCTACCCGCTTTGGGGCCTACAATCCTCCCACCAACTCTCAAGTTGGGCCAGTTATTGGTTGACCATTCCCTCAGTCTTGTGAGCAAAGGATTCTTAAAATAGGAAACTCAAATTGTATTCTTAAAATAGGAGACTCAAATTACTGAGAAACACTTAAAGAAATGTTCAACATCCATAGTCATCATGGAAATGCAACTTAAAACTACTTTGAGATTTCATCTTATACCAAGCAGAATGACTAAGGTCAATAATTCAAGTGACAGCTCGTGCTGGCAAGGATGTGGAACTACAAGGATGCTTCCCCATTGCTGGTGGGAGTATAAACTTAAGTTTACCTAAGTATCCATGAATGGATGAATGGATAACAAAAATGAGGTAAATTTATGCAATGGAATATTGTACAGTCATGAAAAATAACATTCTCAGGTAAATGGATGGAACTAGAATAAAAAAATAAAAGGCATCCCTATTGAGGTAACTCAGACCCAGAAAGACATATATGGTATATATTCACTTACCTGTAGATCTTGTTGCTGTTGAATTGTTGGTAAGAAAGCAATACAATCTGTAGGACCACAGAGCGTAGGTATAGAGTAAGAGACTAGTATGAAGGGATGGTCTCCATAGAACAGGAATAGATAGTTAAGAGTGGATATGGGGGTGGTGGAAATTGAACAGGATGATCAAATGGGGAGGGAGGTGGAATAAGGAAGTAAGGGAGAAAATATGGCAAGGGACAGCAAAAACTAAGGATCATTTGGATGGTAGTATGGAAATCTCATACAGTAGATGCTTCCTAACACACACACACACACACACACACACACACACACACACACACACACACATATATATATATATATATATATATATATATATATATATATATAGGCAATCTAAATGAAATCACCAAATAAAGGGGAAAAGAAAGCCTCAAGTGAATATCTCTCATCACCATGAAGTTTCCAATACTACGGAAAAGTAATAGCCAATTTGAATTATTTCACAAAAGTTGTTCCCAAACAACTCAGGCTATTGGCAAAGCTATTGGTTGCTCTCCAAAATCTGATGGTAAGGCCCTATTGATGAAGACAAATACACAAATCATTGAAAAAAAAGTCAAGCTGCTGCCTACCTAGAGCCTTCACCCTTACAGAATAGTATTTTTGGTACTTAAAGGTACTTTGCAAGCTACCAAAGAAAAAGGCAAACACCAACCCAAGTACAAACACTTCAGTCTATATGAGTGACCTGCTTGCAAAATATGCTGGTGCTACAGTGGCACAAAGCCTATGGGATTAACCAAAGTATATCTGGCTTGAGTTATGGTCTGTTCCATGAGTTGGAACCCATTCCCAACACTCCTTGGGTAGCAAAAACCTGAGACTAGATAGGCCAGGGACCCAAAGAAAAAACAAATATTACTTTTATGCTAAAGGAACTTAGCAATAAAATGACTCCTAAAGACATTCTGCTATACTTGTAGATCTGTATCATGCTTAGCCATCATCAGAGAAGTTTGCTCCTGCAGCAGATGGGAATAAATATAGAACTGTATAGCCAGACAATACACAGTAAATGAGAAACTTTGAAATACCCAGCCCTAAATGGGTTGTCTCCATCAAATTCCTCCCCAGGGGCCTCAGGAAAATCAGTGAAAAGAGATGCAGAAGGAGTGGAAGACTCAAATGGGATGGAGGATACCAAGGAATCAAGGTCTTCTAGATACAACAGGGCTGGTACATGTATGAATTTACAGAGACTGAGGCAGCATGCACAGGGATGCAGGAGACTGCACCACATGGGATGCTAGAATTAAAAGAAGTAGACACATGGCCCAATCCCTAACTCAGAAATTTTCTCCAATTCATAGATACTTGTACATGAACTTTTTCTTCAAGGGACTCTCACTGTGGAAACAAATCACTCTTTTCACCCCTTCAGTCCTGGCTGTCCTAGAACTCACTCTGTAAACGAGGCTAGCCTGGAACTCAAGAGCTTTACCTGCTTCTACCTCCCAAGTGCTGAGATTAAAGACTTGAGCCACCACCATCTGGCTGAAACAAACCACTCATAAGGGCTGTCCCCATGACCAGAAGTAGATGACCAACACAAACAAACCCAAGGAAATTATTGGAGGCTCTCTATCTTATGTTAAGCCACATTACCTTTGCATATATTTATGGTTTTTGTTTGGGAAGTTTTATGGGATTACTGTGTGAACTATGTCTCTGAATCTATATGTGTTTCATGTGATTTTATTTTTTACTCTTTTTCTTGATTGGCTGTTTTGTCATATCCCAATTTGTTTGTTTTTATCTTATTTTACTATTATTCCTTAGATGCCTATTTGTTTTCTAAGAAGAGATAGAAAGAATATGGATCCAGATGGGAGGTGGGGAGGAAATGGGAGAAGTAGTGGGAGGGAAAACTGTCATCAGGATATATTGCATGCAAAACTGACCATTTCCATTTAAAAAATAAGAGCAAATATAAAGAGATTACATACATGTGTAACATTATACAGACTGTACAGATTTTATTTATATATTAGAAATACATATATATGATAGAAATTAAAAAAAGAGTCTTGAATTTGAGAGCACAGGGGTTCATGGGAGAAAGTAGAGAGGAAATGGGGGAGTAGGAAAATGGTATCATAGTACTTTAACTTCAAAATATAAAAACTTATCATTAAAGGAGGTTGATGGTAACAATAAGAAAACAAATTATTGCATCAAAGCCAAAGCAAGCAACTCTCATTAAAAAACATAAAAGCTAAAGAATAAGAGATACATCTTCAGACTGTTGGGGGAGGCACAAAAGAGCTCCCAGGCTGAGAGAAACCATTGCTGGCAGGTCTGCAAGGAAGTTTAGCATGCAGATGGAATGGAACAGATGGAAATGTGGATCTACATAAAGAAATGAAGAGCAACAGAAATGGCAAAACGAGAGTAAATAGAAAAGGCATTTTGTCTTTGTAAATGACAACTTCAAAGATGATAGAATATCAAAAGCATAGATTGGCAAACTTGCCTGCGAGCAACATCCAGCCTGGGACATGTTTATGTATGCTTGTGAGCAAAGATATCTTTAACGAATTGGAAAAAAATGCAAGAAATACCATATGTACAGTAAAGCCTGAAATACTTATTCTGTGGTCTTTTATGGGAAGATCTTCAGTCTACAACAAAATTGCAAACAATACACTAATAAATTTATAACATATGCAGAAGTAAAATATGAGCAACATGGCCTGGACCAGACCTCTGCCGGGTCTGCTGTTGTGTGGACCCCGGATTCCGCCAGAGACATTCTGGAGGCTCCATGGATCCCACAGCCAGCATTAGGTAGGAAGACCCACATACTTCCCTAAGCCCATAGCTGGGTGCTGTGAGCTCTCAGACTTCAGCAGATACCCCCCCTCCCTGCTCCTGCGGAGTAGCACTCGCCTTCCGGCCCTCTCCCGGATCTGAGGCCTGGACCAGACCTCTGCCGGGTCTGCTGTTGTGTGGACCCCGGATTCCACCTGAGACATACTGGAAGGTGCACTCAACCCAGAGCCACAGAGGAACAACTGAACTCAGAGCGTCAGACAACATATCCTGAGATATCCTAGAGGAGACACTGCACCCAGAACAGCAGACACCTAGCTGGACTGCTACCTTGGAGGCACCAAATCCTGAGGCATCCTAGAGGTACCACTGTAATCAGTACAGCTGGAAAAGATCACAGAGATATCTGGACCCCTAGGAGATCAGACCCAAGCAAGATAACTGGAAAGGCAGGCTTCAGCCAGAGACAGCAAGTACAGGCAGCACTAGAGTTAACCAGATGGCAAAAAGGCAAGCGCAGAAACTCAAGCAACAGAAACCAAAGTTACATGTCATCATCAGAACCCAGTTCCCCCATCATAGCAAGCCTTGAACACCCCATCACACCAGAAAAGCAAGATTCAGAATTAAAATCACTTCTCATGATGATGATAGAGGACTTTAAGAAAGATATAAATAACACTCTCAAAGAACAGATAGAAACCCTTAAAGAGGAAACACAAAAATCCCTTTAAGGAATTGCAAGAAAATGCGACCAAACAGAAAAAGGAATTAAACAAAACCATGCAGGATCTAAAAATGGAAGTAGAAACAATAAAGAAATCACAAAGGGAAACTACCCTGGAGATAGAAAACCTAAAAAAAAAGATCAGAAGTCATAGACACAAGTATCACCAACAGAATACAAAAGATGGAAGAGAGAATCCCATGTGCAGAAGATACCATGGAAAACATTGACACAACTGTCAAAGAAAATGCAAAATACAAAAAGCTACCAACCCAAAATATACAAGAAATCCAAGACACAATGAGAAGGCCAAACTTAAGGATAATAGGTATAGATGAGGGGGAAGACACCCAACTTAAAGGACCAGTAAATATCCTCAACAAAATTATAGAGGAAAACTTCCCTAACCTAAAGAAAGAGATGTCCATAAATATACAAGAAGCCTACAGAACTCCAAATAGTTTAGACCAGAAAAGAAATACTTCCCTGCACATAACAGTCAAAACATCAAATGTACAAAACAAAGAAAAAATACTAAAAGCAGTAAGGGAAAAAGGCAGACCTATAAGAATTACACCAGACTTCTCACCAGAGACCATAAAAGCCAGAAGATCCTGGACCGACATCATACAGACCCTAAGAGAACACAAATGCCAGCCCAGACTACTATACCCAGCAAAACTGTCAATCATTATTGATGGAGAAACCAAAATATTCCATGACAAATCCAAATTTACACAGTATCTCAACACAAATCCAGCACTTCAAAGAATAACTGATGGAAAACTCCAACACAAGGACAAAAACTACAACCTTGGAAAAGCAAGAAAGTAATCTTCCAAAAGCCTTAAAAGAAGGTAGCTACACAAACATATCTCCACTGCCAATAACAAAAATAACAGGAAACAACATTCATTTCTCCTTAATATCTCTTAATATCAATGGACTCAATTCTCCAATAAAAAGACATAGACTATCAGACTGGATACATAAACAGGACCCAACATTTTGCTGCATTCAGGAAACACACCTCTGTGGAAAGGACAGACACTACCTCAGAGTAAAAGGTTGGAAAATAATCTTCTAAGCAAATGGTCCCAAGAAACAAGCTGGAGTAGTAATTCTAATATCAAATAAAATCATTTTTCAACCAGAAGTAATCAAAAAAGATAAAGAAGGACACTTCATATTCATCAAAGGAAAAATGTACCAAGAGGAACTTGCAATTCTCAACATCTATGCACCAAATGCAAGAGCACCCACATACATAAAAGACACTTTACTAAAGCTTAAAGCATACATTGCACCCTACACAAAAATAGGGGGAGATTTCAACACCCCACTCTCAGCTATGGACAGATCATGGAAACAGAAACTAAACCGAGACACAATGAAACTAACAGAAGTTATGAACCAATTGGACTTAACTGACATCTATAGAACATTTCATCCTAAAACAAAAGAATGTACCTTCTTCTCAGCACCTCATGGTACCTTCTCCAAAATAGACCATATAATTGGTCACAAAACAGGCCTCAACAGAAACAAGAAGATTGAAATAATCCCTAGTACCTTATCAGACCACCATGGACTAAGACTCATCTTTGACATGGACAAAAACAACAGAAAGCCCACATACACTTGGAAACTGAACAATGCTCTACTCAATGATAACTTGGTCAAGGAAGAAATAAAGAAAGAAATTAAAGACTTCTTAGATTTAAATGAAAATGAGGACACATCATATCAAAACTTGTGGGACTCACTGAAAGCAGTACTAAGAGGAAAAATCATAGCTCTAACTGCTCACAAAAAGAAAGTGGAAAGAGCATACATTAACAATTTGACAGCAAACCTGAAAGCGTTAGAACAAAAAGAAGCTAATATACCCAAGAGGAGTAGACAGCAGGAAATAATCAAACTCAGGGCTGAAATCAACCAAGCTGAAACAAAAACAACTATACAAAATATCAACAAAACCAGGAGCTGGTTCTTTGAGAAAATCAACAAGATAGACAAACCCTTAGCCAGACTAACCAAAGGGCGCAGAGACAGTATTCAAATTAATAAAATCAGGACTGAAAAGGGAGACATAACAACAGAAACAGAGGAAATTAAAAAAATTATCAGATCCTACTACAAAGGCCTATACTCAACAAAATTGGAAAATCTGGATGAAATGGACAATTTTCTAGATAGATACCAGGTACCAAAGTTAAAGGAGGAGCAGATAAACCATCTAAACAGTCACATAACTCCTAAAGAAATAGAAACAATCATTAAAAATCTTCCCACCAAAAAATGTCCGGGGCCAGATGGTTTCAGTGCAGAATTCTTTCAGACCTTCAAGGAAGACCTAATACCAATCCTCTTCAAGTTATTCCATCGAATAGAAACAGAAGGAAAAATACCCAATTCATTCTATGAAGCTACCATTACACTCATACCTAAACCACAGAAAGACCCAACAAAGAAAGAGAACTACAGACCAATCTCTCTTATGAATATTGATGCAAAAATACTCCATAAAATTCTCACAAACCAAATCCAACAACACATCAAAACAATTATCCATCAACATCAAGTAGGCTTTATCCCAGGAATACAGGGATGGTTCAATATTCAGAAATCCATCAATGTAATCCACTACATAAATAAACTTAAAGAAAAAAAACATATGGTCATCTCACTAGATGCTGAGAAAGCATTTCACAAAATTCAACATCCCTTCATGTTAAAAGTCTTGGAAAGATCAGGAATTCAAGGCCCATACCTAAACATAGTAAAAGCAATATACAGCAAGCCAGTAGCCAACATCAAACTAAATGGAGAGAAACTTGAAGCAATCCCACTAAGATCAGGGACTAGACAAGGCTGCCCACTCTCACACTACCTATTCAATATAGTACTGGAAGTCCTAGCTAGAGCAATTAGACAACAAAAGGAAGTCAAAGGGATACAGATAGGAAAGGAAGAAGTCAAAATTTCACTATTTGCAGATGATATGATAGTATACATAAGTGACCCTAAAACTTCCACCAGAGAACTCCTAAACCTGATAAACAACTTTAGCAACGTGGTTGGATATAAAATCAACTCAAACAAATCAGTAGCCTTCCTCTATTCAAAGGATAAACAGGCTGAGAAAGAAATTAGGGAAATGACACCCTTCATAATAGCCACAAATAAAATAAAATATCTTGGAGTGAATCTAACCAAGCAAGTGAAAGATCTGTATGACAAGAACTTCAAGTCTCTGAAGAAAGAAATTGAAGAAGATCTCAGAAGATGGAAAGATCTCCCATGCTCCTAGACTGGCAGAATTAATTTAGTAAAAATGGCCATCCTGCCAAAAGCAATCTACAGATTCAATGCAATACCCATCAAATTCCAAATCAATTCTTCATAGAGATAGAAAGAGCAATCTACAAATTCATTTGGAATAACAAAAAACCTAGGATAGCGAGAACTATTCTCAACAATAAAAGAACTTCTGGGGGCATCACCATCCCTGACGTCAAACTGTACTACAGAGCAGTAGTGATAAAAACTGTATGGTATTGGTACAGAGACAGACAGGAAGATCAGTGGAATAGAATTGAAGACCCAGAAATGAACCCGCACACCTATGGTCACTTGATCTTTGACAAGGGAGCTAAAACCATCCAGTGGAAAAAGGACAGCATTTTCAACAAGTGGTGCTGGCTCAACTGGAGGTCAACATGTAGAAGAATGCAAATTAATCCATTCTTATCCCCTTGCACAAAGCTCAAGTCCAAGTGGATAAAGGACCTTCACATAAAGCCAGATACACTGAAACTAATAGAAGAGAAGTTGGGGAAGACCCTAGAATACCTAGGCACAGGGGAAAAGTTCCTGAACAGAACACCAATGGCTTATGCTCTAAGATCAAGAATCGACAAATGGGACCTCATCACATTGCAAAGCTTCTGTAAGGCAAAGGACACTGTCAACAAGACAAAATGGCAACCAACAGATTTGGAAAAGATCATTACCAATCCTACATCCTATAGAGGGCTAATGGGGTACAGAGCTAAACAAAGAATTCTCAACTGAGGAAACTCGAATGGCCGAGAAGCACCTTAAGAAATGCTCAACATCCTTAGTCATCAGGGAAACGCAAATCAAAACAACACTGAGATACCACCTCACACCAGTCAGAATGGCTAAGATCAAAAACTCAGGTGATAGCAGATGCTGTTGAGGATGTGGAGAAAGAGGAACACTCCTTCATTGTTGGTGGTGTTGCAAGCTGGTACAACCACTCTGGAAATCAGTCTGGCGGTTCCTCAGAAAATTGGACATAGCACTACCTGAGGACCCAGCTATACCACCCCTGGGCATATACCCAGAAAATGCCCCAATATATAACAAAGACATATGCTCCACTATGTTCATAGCAGCCTTATTTATAATAGCCAGAAGCTGGAAAGAACCCAGATGGCCTTCGATAGAGGAATGGATACAAAAAATGTGGTACATTTACACAATGGAATATTACGCAGCTATTAAAAATAATGAATTTGAGAAATTCTTAGGTAAATGGATGGAACTAGAAAATATCCTGAGTGAGGTAACCCAATCACAAAAGAACACACATGGTATTTACCCACTGATAAGCAGAGATTAGCCCAAATTTTGAAACAACAAAGATTCAACTACCAGACGATATGAAGCTCATGAAGAAGAAAGAACAAGTGAGGATGCCTAGGTCTTTCTTAGAAGGAGTAACTAAATACCCAAGGGAGCAAATATGGAGACAAAGTGTGGGACAGAATCTGAAGGAGAGGTTATATGGAGACCATTCCACCTGGGTATTCATTCCATGTGCAGTCACAAAAAAAATAGACACTGATATGGATGTCAGGAAGGGAAAGCTGACAGCAGCCTGATAAGGCTGTCTCATTAGGGGTCCCCCAGAATCTGACATACCCAGAGGCAGATACTCACAGCTAACCATTAATCTGATCAAAGGTTCCCAATGGAGAAGTTAGAGAGTAAACTGAAGGAGCCTAAAGGGTTGGTGGCCTCATGAGGAGAGCAACAAAACCAACCAGCCAGAGCTCCCCAGGGTCTAAACCACCAGCCTAGGAGCACATATGGAGAGCCACATGACTCCAGCTGTACATGTAGGGGAGGATGGCCTTGTTGGGCATAGGTGGGAGATGAGGTCAATGGTACCTTGAAGGCTGAGCACTGAGTGTGTGTGGGGTAATCTGAGGGTGGGGAGGGGAATTGGGGGGTAGGTGGGTAAACACCCTCATAGAAGCAGGAGGAGGGGGAATGGGATAAGGGGTTCCTGGGAGGTGGGGATATGTGGTAAGGGGATAAAATTTGAAATGTAAATATAATCCAATAAAAGAGGGGAAAAAAAGAAAAGCGGTTAGAACCAACATCCTTAATAAAATGTCAGCCCTCTTTAAAAAAAAAACTATCTTGATACTAAAATTTGTTTTGAGAATTGTATATTGCAGAACGATCAGCCTTGGTGTATCTACTCAACAAGCAAGCTGGGCAGACCTGCTCAAACCTCTGAGGTCCGGGAATTCCATCTGGAGGCAGTGAAGATACAGCATCAGAGGCTTATCAATTTGCTCTTCCCCCCCCCCCACTCCTCTTCTAATATCTCAACGCCCATAGTCAGCTTGAAGAAGCTAATGAAGTCAGAGCCCCTATTCCTTGGGCTTGGGGACCAAGGTGGTAAATGTTGGGCTGTCTTTCTAGGGAAAAGTAGTGGTTTTGTCAGAATAGAGAGGATTAGCTAGGGTTTATTGCATAGCCATAGCCTATTAGTAGAAATCTGTATAATTAGTATCAAGATGAAGATATAAATTCTTAAACGGCACCAATATACTTTGATTACAAGTTTTAAGGTTTTCATTGGTATGAGCTTCTTATTGATATAAGAGTGAGATGAATATTGTTACCCTCATAGGCATTGTACCAGTATAACACACTTAGGAATACAAGGTTTAGACCCAGTCCTTCTTTCACTTTTTTTTAACTGATCTGAGATGGTCAGTCTGTGAGTTAAGGGACTATAGCAAATTCATGGCTTGGAGTTTATTGTTAGGGTGTTTTCTATGTTTTATTTAGAAATAGCTGAGTGGAGTTAACAGGAAACAGTCCAGATTACCTTACATGGATAGTTGGTTTTCAAAACATCAGAAATCCACAGAATTGACATGACAAACATTTCTGTATTAATGTTCATTTTGATTAGAGACATGTCTGCTCCTGACAGCTTCATATATTGAATTCTAAGAAGAAATTGAGCATCTTTGGAGTTACTCCAGTTGTGGTGAGACAGCCACTATACAAGAATTGCCTCTTTCCATCTACAGACAAATTACTGTCCAGAAAAGGACACACTCGCAGAATAGTCGACTGATTATATCTGCCTAGACAGTGTAATCAGCCCTTAATAATTCTGCAGCACTAAGGTCTGTCAGATGATCCTGGGCCAGAAGGCAGAAGAACAGATGCTCCAACGTTATGTATTAGAGAGAGTGTCCAGGTGTTCAGAGGTCTCTATAAATTGGCTAAGTTTTAGAAGCTATGCTTTGTGCTTCCCACAGTTATAGTTAACTCAGTCATTCTGGATTTCTGACGGGGTTGAAAACTTATAGACTCATAGCCAATTCTGGCTATTTACCTTGAGAGAAAAGATTTGAGTGGATGGTCGTCAGCTGACATTCATCCTAAAGCCAAGGAAAAAGCCAGGTTCAGAACTAAGTGTTTTAGTTAGGAGAGACGACAGAGGTTCTGGTAAGTCAACAAAATGTTGGACTGGGTATGAGGACTATCTTGTACCTCACGGGTACAAATTGGCATAATTATGCTCTAATTGTATTTTGAGA